>NC_143575.1:249275983-249875983 GCF_048544385.1 Mastigoproctus giganteus
GGAGGGCATATTCCCCTTCTGCCCACCCCTGAATACGCCCCTGGTCTCAGGCGTAGATAGCAAGCTTTTATTCCCCGTCAAAAACGGGTTTTTCGTCCAGCAAAGCAGGCAAATCGACCAGAGAACACACGCAATTTACAGACATAACACACATGGGTAGCTGAAGTGACTTTCTAGGTGACCCTAATATAATAGTTTAACAGTTTTTTTATCCTAAAGTAGTGCTAGAGGTCCGTGAGTTATACTAAATACAATAAACATTACAATTTTCGAAGTAAACATTAGGATTATTATTTCCCCCATTACCCCTGGGGGGAAAAACAAGCAAACCGATAACAGAATACACGAAATTTATATATAACACACTGGTGCCTCATGGCCTTGGTGCCTTTGCCACAAAAAAGAAACGAATTGTAATGCAATTTCTTGTGCTGGTCCATAATTCACATGTACAGTGAATAAGTTACTTCATTTTGATTTCTTTAATCTGTTTCATTCTTTTTCTATATTATATTTTTATACTTATTCTTTATTTTATAGAATATGCTTTACGGTAAAATTTATATTATATATATATATATATATATATATATATATATATATATTACCTTATAGAATAATAATAAAATAATACAATTTACCACGTGAAAATTCTTAACAAACTTCTTACTTCCTGCGCTTTAATACAAACAATTTTTTCTTTTTCTTTTTTTTTTTTTTTTAATTTGTATTACAGTGCGGTTAAGTCCGATTCCTCCCAAGTCATTTATGATCTGAAGATGGGGTTCGGCAAGAATCTTGAAACGTCACCTGCTAAAAATGAGTGTAGTATTCAGCTTGTATTATATATGGGTTTAATAAAGCCCACTTGTTAAGAATTTTCACGTGGTATAAGAGTATTAATATATTTATATTTATTATATTAATATATTTATATTTATTATATTAATGTATTTATATTTATTATATTAATATATTTATATTTATTAATATATGAATATATTAATATAAATTTTACCGTATGGATAGAAACCATGTAACATTCTTTCCGAATTATATTAGAATTTGTTTTGTCATTGTCCCAGGTTCTAAAAAAAAACCATATTCTTAAATTCAATGGAATTTGTAATTTTCTTTCTTCTCGGCACGCCCTTGTGGGTAGCACAGTTGGTAGAATCGCAGTCCTCCTCACACCGGTGAAAAAACCTGGATTCGAGTCCCGTCGATAACGAAAGGAATTTGTATGGGCCTTTTTCACAAAGTGGCTGAGTTAGTCGGTCTCAGGCGAAGATAATCGACCGCAGAACACACGCAATTTACAGACAGTATATACGGAACAATATGGCCTTAGTCGCTGATACTCCTAAAACTCAATAACAACAACGTCTTCTGGACACAAAAAAAAAAAATTTAAATGCACTTTCTCGACTGTAATAACTATGCGAAAGAAATTCAGCGTTCTAGCTAAACTCATAGCATTTATACTAGTATTCGATTTTCTTGAAACACAGCAAGATATTCTGCGTAACTTTTAGTTGGACCCGAAGAAAGAAGAAATAAGAAACAATACAACGTACAATTTCTTATTCACATGATGAAAGGTAATGTGAATAAAAAACAGTTTTATATAAAAAGTAATGTGAAACTTACTGATGTAAAGGAGAGGGAAAAAAGAGTTAACGGTCAAAAACACTGACATCACATCACATAACACATAGATTAGAAGAAGACTAGGCATCTCTGTCATGCTTGGGACTCCAATGTGTGAATGTGGCCCACCCAGCAAGACAATTAATATATAAAGAAGTAAATTTGTCTGTCCGTCTACCCTTTATTTATTCGGATGTCATAAGGGCGTGCAATGAAACCTCGCATGGCCTTTTTCTGTCATCCAGGTAAGTTTGAATCCAAAATGTTGACTCCCTGAGGTACTTTAAACCCCCCCCCACTCTTATGCAGCTCAATATACAGTAGGTAAAGTTCCAGAAATTATTTTGGTCAAATTTTCCTACCTGTTCCTACTCCCAGGTAGGAAATTTGACGTCGTGAGATATTACAGTACTAGGTCTGATCAATTTTTTATTAAAAAATATTTTTCAAAAGGATAAATCTGATGTTCTTTTATCAGAGCACTTTCTAAAGTGCTCTGATTTAATATCCTCTTGGCTACTAAGGATATTAAATTTCCCCAGGAAAACGAGTGCTTCGCTAATAGATTATATTCAATAAGTGTCAACTGACAACTGATAAACAATTATTTATAGCCACTTTCCTTTATATAACTAATTTTAAAAAATCAAGATGCTGAATGGGAGATAATACAGCGTTTGATGCCACTTATCGATAGCAGTACTACTTTCTGATTTCTTGTCATGAACTTTTGCGAAATAAGAAAAAATGAGTAAATGTTCAAAAAAAAAATATATATATATATATTTGGTAATATTCATAGCAAAATTCATAATAAAACAATAATTGAAGTTGAGATATAGAGGTACATACATAAGCAGACGAAACTGTTGTCAGGAAATACACAAGCAGACGAAACTGTTGTCAGGAGATACACAAGCAGACGAAACTCAAATATTTGAAATTTTTTGTTACAAAATGAAATGGACTATTTTTTATTTTTCTTTTGGAAAAATGTATGTATACATCTCTACTCCAAATAAATTATATTAGTAAAAATATGCAAATAACTTATAATTTGCAAAACGGGTCTCAACTGTGGAAGGAAAAATTTGCGTGTTTTTTTCTTTTCAAAGGATTTAAAATACGCGTTACAGTTTTCACCAAAAATAGCACACCGTTGTGCGAAAACTTCCTGTTACACACTTCTTTTTACTGACACCCAACAGCTTGTTAAAGGAGAGTTGGTTATAAGGTTAATAGGTTACATTAATATTATAGCCAGGTTGCTGCAGTACATTTGACATCAATTTGGGTTGACGCCAAACTATGAGGGGAGGTGATATCTATATCGTAAGTTACTCATCTATGAAATTCTTCTGTCTATCTACGTGTCATCTCCATTACAGAACGTGGCTGCACAGAGCCCATAGTAAAAAGTTGCCGTACAAACATCCAAACCAGTTTAACTTTCCTCATGGATCAATATTGCTTGTTTGCAATAGCGGGAATATATCACGGGTGGGTAAATTTTTCTGGGTGGGTAAATAATAATATAAAGAAAGGCCGATTTAAAGCAAAATTTCAGAAACTTTGGAATTTGTTGACTGCGCATCGCTTTTAAAAATTTCAGTGAAGTTTCAATGGAAACGAAAAGTTTGAGTGAAATGTTTACATGGAATATCATTATTTTTAAGAATTTTGATTTATTTATTCTTGTTTTCTGATATTCAAATCTCAAACAAACCAACTATTTCAGGGATTTATCAACTTCAAAAGGTCAGCCACACCTTGCTGATGTTGGTATCTATCTCTCAAAAATTTATTTTAATTATAACCAACATTTTCATTTCCGTGGAAAGAAGTGAAAAATCCACATACTTTAAAGATAGTGATTAACTTAGTTTTGTTTGTATTGTTACTGCTGAGAAACTGTGCAACCCATTCTTTGTGGAACTGAAAAAATCATCAATGGTATCATGTACTATAATAAGTAAAAAACGGCCCTGTTTCAGCACCATGGTGCGCCGCCACGTTCATGCAATGAAGTTACAACGGCGCTAAGGAAGAAATTTGTACAAGATGTGCAGTATCCCATTGACCTAATTCA
The DNA here is from genome assembly GCF_048544385.1 of Mastigoproctus giganteus. Classification (NCBI taxonomy): domain Eukaryota; kingdom Metazoa; phylum Arthropoda; class Arachnida; order Uropygi; family Thelyphonidae; genus Mastigoproctus; species Mastigoproctus giganteus. The sequence continues at coordinate 249,279,723 of NC_143575.1, forward strand.
CCGCCCTCCGATTTTCATCTGGGACTATGTGAAAAATGATTGTGTTTCAATAATGGCAATGATAATGGTAAATAAAGGTTTTTTGTAGTGTTTAACGTGCTATGCAATCACATGCATTGCAGAAAGCAGAATATTCTTTACTACTAAACAGACCCACAAAAGCAGCACACGTTGAATTTGAATAGGTAAAAACTTTTGAGTGTTCCTTTATAAGAAGTGGGCAATAAAGTTTCGGGAGCAATAAAAAGAACACAAAGTGAAGGATCTCAAAAATGGCTTTATTTTTATCCAAACTAATCACCACCTGATTGAATGCATTAATTACACCATTATAAAAGTTTCTGAAAAGAGTCAGAAAAGGTGTCCAAAGAGATGATGTTCAGTTCAGTGGTTACATTTTCCTTTATGTCCTCAACATCCTGAAATCTCTTTCCTTTGAGAGCAGTTTTCCTCGTGGAAAAGAAAAAGAAGTTCGCTGGTGCTAGATCGGAAGGGACTGATAGTTGATCTGTACCGTACCATGTTTCGTCAGCAATGTCTTCACAACAAGTGCAGGGGCATTATCGTGCAACAAAAGCCAGCTGTCTTTCTATCAAAATTGCGGCCTCGCCCAGGAAATGCGCATTAATATTCTTTGAAACGCATATACGTAGAATTCAGCATTCTCTCTCTCTCTCTCTCTCTCTCTCTCTCTCTCTCCTTCAGGTACAAATTCCTTATGAATCACACCCTGTTTGTCGAAAAACATTATCAGCATCATCTTGATCCTGGACTTCTGTAAGCGAAACATTTTAGGCCTAGGTGATGATTTTGAATTCCACTGCATGCTTCGTCTCTGGATCGTACTGAAACACCGAGTACTCATCTCCAGTGACAACACAGGCAAAGAAATTAGGATTGTCTTGACACCTGAATAGGCACCTGCGAGGTGATCTGATTGAGGTGTATTAGACACTAAATGGTTTGAGCAGGCTCAATGCTGATGGGATTACGAACATGAGGGGGTATAAATTCAAATTGAGGAAAAACAGTTGTATAATAGATGTGCGGAAATTTTCATTTAGCCAGCAGGTGGTTCATTGCTGGAACAAACTTCCATCTGTCGTTATGGAAGTTTATAGCTTAAATAAATTCAGGAAAGAACTGAGCAAACTTTTGGAGCGAATGGATGAGTGAAATGGGAAGGGTTTTTTTTTTTTTTTTTTGGCTGATGAGATTGAGCTTGCTTTCGCATTGCTTATGATGATATAAGCTTGCTTTCTTGTATCATATGCCTCTACTAATGCTAATGCTAAGTCTTGATGAAGTCTTCGCATGATGACACTCTTCGTTGCTTCTGTTCATCCGTGAGGATGTACGACACAAATTTTGCACAGATCTTCCTTTTCCCTATATCTTTATGCAGAATTTGACGAATCGCCTCCTTAAAAAAAGGTAAAGTGCAGCCATTATCAACCCACTGCAGGATGGAAGCCTCCTCAACAATTCATGCTGAGAGAAATGGACCATAATCTGGCACGCTGGTCCAGTGAGGGTTGGCAGATCGACTGTATTCAGCAGTCAGGGGCTGAACCCCGGTCTACTCAAAGAGCGTGTGCTACTGCACTCCCGCTCCTGACCACTCGGCTACGGAGGCCTCTCATCGCCTCCTTATTCATACAACTCATCAACTATAATTCTGAAGGACTTGCCACAATTTCCCGAATGTTTGCCACTCTGCCCTCATTTCAAGGGGTTGACGGACGCCAACTTCTTTGGTCATCGCGAACATCCTCACGTCCGTCTTTGAACCGCTTATACCATTCAAACACACTGATACGACTTAACGTTTCATCACATCACCATAAACAATTTTAACATTACTTACGTTTCTGTTACAGATTTTCTCAGTTTAAAGCAGAATTTAATATTCGCTCGTTGCTCCATTGCAAAATCGTGACACGGAACGTTAACGCTACTATCGAAACTAGTTCTTACTTGCAACCTGTCAGCCTACTGGACAATTTCTGTATCACCATCCGTTGCACGAAGTTTGAACTACAACAAAACATACCACATCCGTTAATTCTAAAACTGATTGAACATGATAGCAACAGCACCAGTCCGGAACTTTATAGCCCCAACTCGTATATAGCTTACTTTTTCTCGATATCTTTTAGTTTTCTCATAATAAAAGTCCTAAAATCTGAAAATAATTTGTAATCTTCCTGCGAAGTGCACTTCAAATTCCTTGTAAGATCTAATAAAATTACAGAGATCAGCTGAAAAATGGCAATTGAAGTTTAACATTGACATGTGCAAGGTACTGTATATACATAGCAGTGATTCCAGAATGAGGTATCAACTGTGTGATACTACACTCATGTAATTGTGCAGTCTGATATGAAGTTCTCTTATACAGGAATAAGAGAATTTATATAGAGGAATTTTTCTAGCAGGGATAAGAAAGTTATTATCCCATTGTAACAGGCAATGGTCAAGCCACATCTTGAGTACTGCATACAGGTCTGGAGACCTCACTTAGAAAGGGCGTAGAGCTGCTGGAACGGGTACAGAGAAGGGCAACGAGACTGGTGAGGGGAAAGACTTCACTTCTGAAAATTGCAGCGTCTGGAGCTAGGCACTTGCGGGGAAATTGATTCAGATGTTTAAGGCCTCGAATGGACTGAGTACGCTAAATGTTAATGGCATTCTTCCTCTTGCAGAGACTACAAACGTGAGGAGGCATAAATTCAAGTTGAGGAAGGATGATTGCAGGATAGATATACGGAAGTTTGCCTTCAGCCAAGGGGTGATCGATTGCTACAACAAGCTTCCATCCGTTGTCTTGGAAGTGGGCAGTTTAAATAAATTCAAGGAAGAACTAATAGACAAACTATTAGAAGCGATGGATAGGTGAAACAGGATTTTTTTTTCTCGCTGATAATGTATTAGCTTATTTTCTTGCATCATTTGCCACCATTAATACTAATACTAATTTCTATTATAAGGAACCCTTAAAGTTTAGTTATATCCAACTTTCAATTTAACCAGTATTTTAATACGAAGCTCAAGACTAAACGAGAAAATAAAGATAAACAAAGATACGAGTAGTAAAATGAAAGAGTAATTACAAAACTAGATATACATCTGACTTGAGCATCTGGACGATAAATATACTAATCGTCAAAATGGTAATTAAGAAAATTTTAAAAAATGAGCCGATGAACGTCTTCTTCCCATTAAAGTCTGAATAAAAAAAATCACCATAGTGCAATGCTTAAGCCCATATGTTATTAAAGGAGTATATTTTATAAAGTCTTTTTTATAAAATGGATTGTCAGATGAGTGGAAAATTTTCTCGCATGTACAATATTTATGTAATAATTAAATGTGCATAATTATTATCCTTTCTTCATTTAAATCGACGTATACCCTACAGATAACCTCCGTAAGTGGTGAGCAGCGGGAGTGCAATAATACGCGTTCTTTGAGTGGACCGGGGTTCAAGCCCCTAACTGCTCAATACGGTTGATCTCCTAACCCGCACTGGAACAGCGTGGCAGAGTATGGTCCATTTCCCTCAACATGAATTGTTGAAGATGCCTCTATCCTGCAGTGGATTGTTAATGGCTGCAGTTCTTTTTTTTTTTTTTTTTTTTAAAAACCCTAAGTACCTCAATCAGGTCGCTACGGAAATACCTAATTTCAAAATATTGAAACCTATGTAACTGGATCTCACTATAAGAATAGCCCTTTGAGCCCATAACTAATCTTGCTCTCCCCTTTACTCTTCTTAACAGGTCCATATCCTTCCTAAAATGAGGTTTCCGAATCTGTATGCAATTCTGCACATGTTACCTAATCATTTCTTTATAAAACGGAATGATTATCCCTTTGTCTTCTGGAAAAGTTTCTATATACCATTTATAGCAATCGATAAACCGCCATCTGACTTGCTAAAATAACCTTCATATCATATTTTATAATTACCTCTAAGGCATTCGGATGACTTGGTTGTAGGGAACATAAGTGGTCACAGATCAACATTCTGCGCGTTTGAAGCGCTGCTTTATTCACAATGAAGTTGTTAACCCCTTCCTTCGGTCACAATTACGTTGACAACCCGAAGACGTTATTAACAATGTCTTCTGGTTGTCCTTTCAAAAGAAGTAAAATTAATTATTCAGACCTTCGGAATAATTTATCTAGGTTTTGTTGAAATAGTATAACCTGATATCTTAAAAACACCATCAGCAAACTTAAGCAATGAGCTTGAAATAAATTCATCAGTCATCAATGATTATCAGAAACAATAACGAATCCAATACACCAAACAATGTGGAGTCTCGCTGGTGACACTAAGCCATAAAGAACAATAACCATTTGTAACCGATATCTGTCTTCTGCCACGTACCTTTTATTATTATTATTATTATTTACAGTAGTAACACCTATAATGCTACATTGCTCCAGTTCATTCAAATATCCTTCATGCAGCACTGTCAGAAACATTGCTACGTCTAAACAGGCGGTGTTAAAATTATCCTTGACATCCAAAATCTCAAAGTTTATGGGACTGACCATACAACATCTCCTAACAAAGCCATGTTGTGATCCCTTATATTTCTGCCCAGATGATTCTTCAGTATAGCCTTATGGGCTCCATAATATTACAAAATTTGCTTACAAAACAGGTATATGCTATTTCTTCCTTGAAACTACACTTGAGAATTGCAGAAACGTTCGCACATCACACTAATCTATGGAACTTCATCTGAATCCAAAGATGTTCCAATATTACAGCTAATTATAGCTAAACGTTTGATGATCTATCCTGCTTCTTCTTTTAATATAGCTGCATGGATTTCATCAGCTTCGGCACTTTCCCCCCTTAACTATGATAATTTCTCTTCCAGTTCCGTTTCAGCGATTACAAAGTCATTCAACTCCCAGTCAGTATTAACCAGGCCACGAATACCATCAAGTTGAAAAATTCAACAGATGAATGTGAATGCTGATGCAAAATATTTTATTCGGCTCATCAGCCACTTGTTCAGAGTCACCGATAATGTTACCGTTTCCATATTGTGGTGGGCCAATATGGTTCAGCTCTTTCCTTAGTGTTCACGTATATTAAGAATGTTAGAACCACAGGCTGGTTAATTTAATTCTTGAAACAACACTTGCTACTATTATTAGCTTGAACTTTGCACAATTCGTGGACTAGAGCCATTTCTTAGAATTGAGATTGCTTTCAATTAGCAACAATTTGTCGGCGTCTTGCCATTTAACTGCATTGTCTGCTGGATGCAAAATCCCGGAAATAACCATGAATCTTCGCCTGAGACCAGCTTACTCATCATTTAAAAAGTCCAACTGGAAAATGGGAGAAACCCCGAGGTCCGCACAAACATTAACACTTGAAAAAGCCCGTTCCCTCCGTTTAAGGTAGACATGATCTCAATCAGGACCTATCAAAACCAGTGGCAAATAGTAACGCTACTAACCTACTGGTCTCAAGCGATTTCCATGATTTTGTATCCATCAGGCAATGTAGTTTAATGGCAAGACGCCGACAAATTGTTGCTAATTGAAAGCAATCTCAATTCTAAGAAATGGCTCTAGTCCACGAATTGTGCAAAATTCAAGCTAATAATAGTATTACGTACATTGAAACTCTTGTCATAAAGAATCAGTTCTTTAGTATATGTTAAGAACCTGATAACCAAGCCCCTTCCACAGAGCTAATGTCTGAAGCATATTTTTTTGTGGCTATAGTACATAACACAAACTGCACAGAATTTTGGTTAAAAAATGTATATATATCGAACGATGATCATTAAAATACACTTAAAAATATTATTCTTAAAAAGTAAACACTAAAGTTGTTTGTTTTTCATGAAACAAATTTATACATATTTGTTAACCCGTCCTGATCGACATCAGATAAATATTTATTTCACGGCAATGGCAAAGCTGAGTCATTAGATGTCAAGTTTCTGTATTGTGTATTCTCAAAGTTTTCTTTTCTGGCATTGACATTTGAAAAACTGCCAGGAACAATGAGTGGGCAGAAACGATAAAAGTTCAGTAATGTTGCGACACGCATTGGCCAATTTCGAAGAAAACATAGAATTCGTAAAGAAATGCATTTTGCATGTTTTTTGTGTCCAAATAATCTACTTGTTGAAGAATCTGTGTCAAAACAAAAATAAACGCAAGCCAGTAAAAAGACAGTACACCGCCATATTAAGAAATTTATGAGAAATATTACGCTGCCAAACGATCACACGTCGTCTGCAAGGAGAGAAACTATTTCAAACTTGCTAACATTGCGTACAAGAAACAAAGAAAATAATCTCTAAATAGGGTACTTTAAACAACGAATTAGAGGTACAGCTAACGCCCTATACATAACACGATGTTTATGGAACAAGCGCCGAATATAATTAAAAATTGTTTATATTTATTTCATGGTCTTCTACGAACCTAGTGCTTCCAGGAACGTTGCCGAACAAAAATTAATTTGATAGCTGAGGAAATTTCAAAGGTCAAGAGAGTTTTATGCTAGCAACATTTTTTACCTAAGAATTCCTCAAGTTGTAAGTTTTGTGGATGATTTTATTAAAGCTGAATATGACTTATAACCAGTGTTGCCAGATTGAGCGAAAAGTCGTAAATTTGGCGTTTTATGAGTAATTTTGCACTACTGCGCGATTTGTTTTTCGATGAACTAAAAATATATACAGTATATACAGGGTGTTTCAAAGTCCCAGTGAACATCTGGCTGAAAATGAACCGTTTTCGAGACAATGCACATTTTCTGTTAAAGATCCGCCACTGACTATGGGAGCACTAGTGTAGCAAAAAGCTGTGAATCCTTTGCTAAGAGTGGATTATTAAATATAAGATAATACATTTTAATTTTTGGTTTCAACACCACAGGATTTTACAGATGTTACATGTTACTAAAGGTGTTCAAAATGCTGTCCTTGCATCCGTACGCAGCTTTGTAGTCTTCTCTGCATTGAGTTGCGAATCCTCTCAGGCATTCCTGGATCATTTCTGATTTGCTGAAAGGCTCTTTCAACCCGATACTGCAGTTCCTCAACTGTGTTAACGCCAGAAGTGCACACGAAGCTTTTTACATGACATCCAGATACAAAAATCCATAGGATTTAAGTCTGGTGATGTGAGAGGACACATTACATGCTCACCTCTACCTATCCACCGTTGACCATACCTTCTAGATAGATACCGAGTCACAACTCGAGCAAACTGTTCCGATGCACCATCATGCATAAACCACATGTTCTGGCGTTGCTGTTTGTTGTTTGTTATTTGGTTTTTAGGAGCATTAGCAACTAAGGCCATATTGCTCCGGGAATATGCGGTGGTCATTCCCTGACCTTTCCGCATCCTCCGTGTTTGGTGGTGACAGGCTCGAACCCCGGTCTAATCAAGAAGCGTGTGCTACGCAGTGCTGCTCCTGCCCACCTGGCTACGGAGGCGCCCCTGGCGTTGCTGAAGTGGAACATTATCATCATCAAGGAGGTCTGGAAGAACATTCGTGAATTGCATTAGGATTTTCGTCGGACCAAACGTGACAATTATGAAAATTAAGAAATACCATCACAAGTAAACCCAGCTTCGTCAGTGAACAAAATGTTGTTTAAAAATTGGGGGTTCAGGACACACTGTTGTTGCATCCACTGGCAGAAGTTCATTCTGGGAGGGTAGCCTGTATTGCTGAGTCTGTATTCACCACACACTGCTATGACTCAGTACACGCTCTTGCAGAGCAACCCTCCTTGTCGAAATTCCTGGATTTTGTTCTATTCTTTCTAACACCCTTTCCTCAACATCAGGCGTTATGCTTCTGGGCCTATCTGCTCGTACTCCATGTGCGAAGCTCCCGTGTTCTCTAAGGCATTGATGTACCCTGATGAATGTGCGCCTGTTGGGCTGCCTTCGGCGGGAAAATGCTTCTTGGTACAAACGTGCAGCCTCGAGTGCACTGCCGTTGGCTTTACCATACGTGAAGTGCATGTCCGCATACTCTTAGTTGCTGTAACCTCTTTCCATGTTGACTAACCTTTGACAAATACAGTGTACTAGTATGCCTGCTACGTCTCAGAGCATTGAGAGAGGGGAAAGGGAGAGAAGAGCATAACCTAACCTAAACACGTCAGTGGTGGATCCCAACTAGAAATGTGCAATATCTCGAAAACGATTCACTTAAGGACCCATGTTTACCAGGCTTTTTTTTGCATATTGTAGTCTGTACAGTTCACCTTTAAATTATTGACCATCACTTTTGAAACGCCCTGTATAAAAATTACTATACAAAGATATAGTTTATTTTAAAACGTAATAACTCATTACACTAATATTTATCTTTTCCAGCGCCTCCGAAAACCCCCATATAAACCCCCGAAATTAGTTTCAAGACTCTAGTGGTATTTACTCACTTAGGCTATTCCCCCCCCCCCTCACGTGACTAGTGGGAGTCAGCCCAAAACTTCGCCGGACTATAAAACTACTTCTAAACTAGCTAAGGGCTTCTGGCAAACTTTATTCAGCATCGATTCTATCGATCCTTCCTATGCACCCTCTGCTCCTGCTTATCCGTACTATTTCGGTAATCCGAAATTTCACAAAATGCCTGAAGAAACGCAAGGCAATTCTGGCAGGCCAACTTCTAAGATGCAATCGACCATGCACAACGTTTCCCCCAATAACAGAATTACAGGAGGAACCTAGAGTTGTAATACCTGCTCCGGCCTCTAAATGGAAAAACAAAAAATTGACAATGCCAAAATCAGACAAAGATGTGAAGTCAACATGAGTCTAGGGACGCTCAGGACGCCCCTAGCTCACAGACATGAGCTAGGGGTGTCCTGTCAAAATGTTTTAATATCACACCTTCGATCAAATTCAACAATTAATAAATTATTTACAGCTAGCTGAACACCAACTAAACAATGCCAAGTCAGCCCACATGACAATTACGAAGAGGAAGTCCAAGAATGACATCCAAGTTGTAGTTAATGGCGAGACAATTCCAAAAGTTTCATCGCATACCGACCTAGGACTAACGTGAGATGAACACTTAAATTTCAAAGATCACTTCCTCTGATTGCATTCTGGACTATCAGCCAGGAGCTAGTAGGCTGCCACAACATCAAATTGATTTGTCAGTACATTGATAGGTGTCTCACTCCGATACATCTATATGCCTCTAAAATCTGGTCCTCCGCACCTGCCTTTCAGTGTAACAGATTCCTGACTATGAAATACTGGATTCTTCGGTGGCTGAACCGTCTAGGAGGTAACCCGTTCACCATCTCCAAATCTATTCTTCTAGTCAATCTAGGCAACTGACCTCCTGGAAACTCACTGTTCTCAAAAAAAAATCTGTCCACACTTGCTAACCTGCCAGATCGATGCCCCATCGATGGAAAATATTATCTCACTCCCAAAAGCAAGGAATAGAAACCACCAGAGCCGGCACCCTCCACTTAGGATGAAGCTCACTAACCTGGACTCCTTAAAAGGAATGTTCCCGTATAACATGGTCCAACACTTCAACACCTTCTCCATAGATCCAAATAAGTTCGGAGAAAATAAAACATACAGAAGCCAAATTATGGACCAAATCACCAGAACTACTATAAAATCTGAGCTTTATTTATATCAGAAATGTATAGTATTTGAAATAATTTAATGTAAAATATACTGTAAAAGCTAAGAAAATTGTAATGAAAATTACAGAAGAAATAATATGTAGGACAAGCTGTATATGTAATTACAATGTTAATTTAATATCAATTTTATCTTAAAGTTAATCGTTGCTTGTTATTAAGTAAATATAATTTTCTAATTAATGTCATTATTTTAAATATCAAAAAGTTGTATAAAATTGTACGCTATATATAAAAAAAATATTTGTACACCCTCCTAGCCCACTGGCTGTTCAGGGGGTGAACTTAAAGTGAATAATAATAATATCTTTCCCAAATATCAAACGAAGGCCAGGATTGGAAACGCTATAAACTGGGCTGTGGGGCTTTCCCAGGCGGCCTGGAAAGTTCTCTACCAGCAAACGAGGATTTATATTAATTGGCGCAGCCACAGTTTTAAAGAATACGTGGCCGTACCCAAGTGTTTCAAGTGTTGCCGCTTTGGCCACACAACTCATACGTGTGCGCAGAACCAACAGACTTGCGGGCACTGTGCGGAGAGCGGCCATGATTTTAATGCCTGCCCGGATCATTCTATTCGTGACAACAAATGTTCGGTGTTCATGAAAGCAAAGAGCGCCCATCATCAGTTCATGAAAGCAAAGAGCGCCCATCAAGTATCGATTATGGGAAGTGACCGCAAACATTTTAATACTGAAATCATAAAATTAGGGCTAAAAATAAAAAATACAGGGATCAACTATTAAACTCGCAACTGAACTAAAATATCTGGATAAGATATTTTAGAGAACTTGTCTTTAATTAAAATTTCTTGAATTAAAAGAACTTGTCTTTTACATCACATCTTTGCTATCCACAAACTAAAATTAGGAATTACTCCGTTCTGATTTCCAGGGTCACCGAGCGAGACTGGGGTCTGAAGAAGAGAACGCTCTCCCTTTTCTATAAGGCCGTCTTCATACCGGCGCTTTCATATGCCTCAGGGGTTTAGTTTCACATGGCAACCACCGCAGTAAACAGAAGGAAGCTTGATACCATACAGCACTCCATCCTCCTGACTATTTCAAGGGCTGCACAGTTAGCACCCACACGCTGCAGGTCCTTGTGGAATCTCTTCCCATGGACCTGGAAATTGTGCACTGTGGGGTTACTCTACCAACTTTCCAAAGGAAGAGCAGTACCTGTATTGGCTTGCGCTTGCTGGGTCGGTTTTACCACCGACCCAGCAAGCGCAAAACACAGAAAAGAGGCGGCTTGCTCTACGTTTGCAGCAGACCTGGCAGGCCAGGTGGTCTGAATCCAACAACGGAACAATAACGAAGAAATTTCTTCCAGATATACAACAAGTTTACCTGCAACAACCTGCATGGTTCTTCCCAGGACTCTACACGACCTTCCTCCTCACAGGGCATGGCTCCTTCAGACTCTGACATCTCGGAAACTCCGCAGTGCCTTTGCGGGCAAGAAGAAACGTGGGATCAGCTGACACATGAATGTTCCTTGTATGAGGACCTGCACTTCATTCTTATTACGAAGATCCACTTTTCACTGAAGAACCAGGAGCAATATGATACAAAACGAGGACCACTACCAAGCACTTGCATAATTTGCACAGCAGCTTTTCACAAGGCAAAGAACTCTACAACCCCAGGAACCATGAAATCAATAAATACCGCTCGATGAAACCCTTCGACTATTACCTTTACTTTTGTATCAATGATTCAAGTATACTCCTGGACGTCACAGACCCACTAGCTACAACAAAGTGAACCCTACCAGGCGAAAGCCAACCACAAGATTGAGGATTGCCTCGACATATATCGAAGTGGCACAACTACGAAACTGGACCCTGACCAAACCTCTACACCCAATAGAATTGACTCTACAATTAATAAAACTAACACTAAAAGCTGGAAGATATCCTGTGGAAGTACCAACCAAATCAGTGGGTCCCAGCCCCCCCCCTCCCCCACGAAACAAATAACAAGACGTACCCACAAAACTCAACTGTGGGATCTCTCAAGTAAAACAAACTGGACCCCACCAAATTTCCACTTTACGACCGGATCGGACATAAATTGCTAACTTGAGTGGACATCTAACTGGACTGGACTCAAATGCTTGCTGCACTAGCAGCTTGCTACCTGATCGATGACAGCGTATGGATCTGGCCAACAACAAATCTGATACCAGATTGAGTGGAAAAGACCCGAGTTCGAGTCCCGTGGTTGTGAGGGATTTTTATGGGCCTTTTTCATAACGTGGCTGAGTTAGTCGAGCTCAAGCGAGGGTAACATGGTTTTTTCTCCGGGAAATTCAGGTTTTTCGTCCAGCAAAACAGAAAAATCTACCATAGAACACACGCAATTTACAAACAATATACACGGAACAATATGGCCTTAGTCGCTGATACTCCTAAAACCCTACAATATCTTAATCCATATTTTATCTTTACTCCTAACTTATGATTCCACGTTAACTTATTTTATGTTATAATCAATAACCAAACAGAGCTATAATAATCAACTTTTTTAAAATGTAAACCCATGGTTTGTTGCAATGAAGTGATTTGTATGCTAGCATGTGTCAAAGTTTCATGTATACAATAAAGAGTCCTTTTTTATTCTTGTTTATCTGCTGGAGCACTTTTCCTTTTCTGGTCCTGACTCAAGATATGCCCACGATCATGGACGCTGGCAGCATCCATTTTCGAAGTAATACACAATTTTTAATATATTTTTTAATTTATTGAAACACAAAATATTGCATATATTCGAAAATTTGGTGAACAAAAAATTTATTCCCACATGCACAATCTTGCAAAATTGTGCAAGATTGTGCATGTGGGAATGCACAATCGGAGCCCATGGCCACGATTTTACAATATCCTGCCGGAGCCCATGGCCACGATTGTACAATTCCCACGAATAGAAAAACTCAGACTGGCAGTTGGAAAATTATTACAGTGGTACATGCCGCTACCCAGTAAACTGAAAAGCTTTTTACACTTATTTACATATTTAATTTTTATTCCTACATGCGAGATCAATCAAAATTTGAAACATGTTTGACTTGCGTTCTCGACCGATTTTTCAAGTTTTTCACGATTTTTATTTCGTTAAATCGTTTTTTAATATTATCGGTGCATCTCACTATTTTATAATATTTACCGTTTTGACAATAACTACAAATCGACGGTTGTCATATAAGGAAACTCAATTTTATTCTTTCTTTCAATCGTAAATACGTGTAAAAAACAGCAGGTGTTCTCGGTAATCAGTATCAATTATTTGCGAAATGCAGTACAGGTACTGTTTATGATTTCGTATAGCTGCGGTCAAGATGTTGACCGGAAGCAAACGGTTAATTTAGCTAAAAAAGTAATCCTTAGACGATTATCCACATAAGGTGCCAAGCTGTGGCTTTGCCCCACTTTTGCTCCTGTATAGTCGCTCGGCGCCATGAATAAACCGCCCACTCATCAGCAACAGGAAACCGTGTACAAAGACCCACTGTAGGGAACTGGTTTCGCGGGTCAGATTTCTTCTAAAGCTTCGCGAAAACACTTTCTTAGCTTGTTTAACGACACAGTCTTTATTGCTGTTCTTATATACACCAGTAGCTGTGTGCAGCTTCTCGTATGTTGAAATTTGCTTGTCATAAAATAACCAGTTGTCTTCTGCACTACTCTTTACACTGAAACCTAATCGTTTCAATCCTCTCTGGCCTTTGAACCTTTTCCAATTATTAAAGAAATTTAAGTAATTATATTTCAAATCTATTGCTTTGGTAGTTGTAAGGGATTGGAGAGAAATAGGCAGACTACTCGTATTTTAAAATGTAAGAAGTACTTTGAAAATTTCATAGGTCAAAAATGGAACACCACCTCGATGTTTGAAAGCCTAAAATTCATATTCAAATAACGCTACCGGAGCTTTGTCTTTCATATCTGTTTTGTGCATTATGTCTATACAGGTGTGTGTGTGTTCATGGGCCGATATGCATGTTGTACAGAAAAAACTCAGGGCATCCTACTCCCTCCACCTGAGATCGACTAATTACAGCCCCGATTGAAGAGACCTATAGAAATATCTCCAGTCTACGGCGGGGATAAAATCTAGTCCTCTACAAAACAGTGACAAAAAGGGAAAACAAATATAGTGTTACGGAGGAAGGATATAAATTCTAAGCAACCAAACCCAGCTATAAATAAATTCTTTTTACATGCCAGTTTTGGTAGAGACAATGACTTACCATCGCTGGTAGCACAATGGTTACGATTACTGCCCTTCAACGGTGTGTGGAAAAGACCGAGGTTTGAATCATGTCAAGAGAGGAAGAATTTTTCTGGGTTTATTTTCACGCCGTTGCCGAATTTGTCAATCTCGGGAGAGGACGATGGTATCCTCCCCCTTTCCAGAAACTTGCATTTCTTCATCTAGTAATCAGGAAAACGACCGAAGAATACAAGCAGTTCACAAACTCAACGTTGACCCCTCATAGCCTTAATCTCTTTCTCTTAAACGGCAACAAATGAAGAGAATTTTAGCTTTTTTTTTTTTTTTTTTTTTATGTGAACCCCAAACACGAGAGGCATTAGAACCTATAGTACTTAGTACCGTGCTTGGGTTGGAGGTTAAGAAGACGAAAGAAGATATTTGTTGACATTGGACTTGAACTTCTGTAGATTACAATTTTCAGGAAATACGTATGAAGGAAGGTTGTTCCAGAAAACGGCAGTTGAATGAATAAATGAGGAAGATGAAAAGTTGGTTCTGTGGGTTTGAAGTTGGACAGTAAATGGATGTTGGCTGGTGGCGGCACGTGTTCGGACTGTTTTGAAAGAGAGAGCGGGAATTATAGAAGCCAATTCAGGAGAACAGTGCTCATGGAAGTATCTGTAGAAGAGGCATGCAGCAAAAAAAGTACGTCTATGAGAAAGCGAGTGGAGAGACTGTTAGAGATGAATCATTAATTAACCTAACTGCCCTCTTCTCAATGGCATCAAGAAGCCTGAGAGAGGTTTTGGGGGCACCACCCCAGATGTGGGAACAATATTCCATGGCAGGGCGGATTTGCGATTCATACAGAGTGGGCAGCTGTTTGGAAGAAAAGTAACGCCGAGAGCGAAAGAGAAAACCAAGTTTTTTAGATGCAGAGGAAGCAATATTTGTAATGTGTTTGTGCCAAGAGAGATTAGAAGTCAGGGTAATCCCCAAAAGAGATATATCATTTTGTCTAGAAATCGGAGTGTCACTAAAGATAAGCATAGGAGCAGAAGAATCCTTTTTGCGAGATATAAGACAAGACTGAGTTTTAGAAGGGTTGAAATCAACTAAGTTGTCATTGCCCCACTGGAGAATTACATGAAGATCGGCATTTAAGGAATTGGTAGCAGATTTTCGAGAAGTTGAAGCTGATTGAGCAGGACAAGGTTTCTCAAAATGGAAAGTGGAATGCAATGTGCTATCATCGGCAAAACTATGGATAGGATTTCCAGTCAATGGAAGAAGATAATTAATATACAAGAGGAAAAGAGTGGGGGAAAGAACTGAACCTTGGAGGACACCGGCATTAGTGGAGAAGTTAGAAGACAGAGAACCATCACCCTCAGTCAGCGATCAGAGAGAAAACTGGATAACCAATTACTACAAACAGTTGGCAAACCATAAGATGGAAGCTTGCTTAGAAGACCTTTATGCCAAACACGGTCAAAAGCCTTTGAGATGTCATGAGCAACTACTTGCGTTTCACCGAACCTTTCCATTGAATTAGTCCATAAATGGGTAACATAAGCCAGAATATCACCCGTGGATCGACACTGACGGAATCCATACTGGCGATCGTTGATCAGACGGAAGATTTCTAGGTAGTTTAAGAGTTGGCGGTTAATTGATTTCTCCATTACTTTAGAAAGAGTAAAAGTAATTGCAATGGGACGATAATTGGATGGGAGGGATTTGTCACCCCTTTTAGGAACTGGCTGGATATGAGCAAATTTCCAAGCAGAAGGAAAAACACCTTTGGAATAAGAAAGTGAAAAAAGGCGGCAAAGAATAGGAGTAAGTTCGGGAGCACAGGTTTTCAGAACAAGTGGAGAAATACCATCAGGACCTGGAGCTTTCTTAGCATCAAGATTCAACAAAATCCTTCTGATATCCTTTTGATTAATTTCACTGACACGATCTGAGCAAACGTTGACATCAGAACTTTTGAAACAGTAATCCGACAAAGGAAAAGAAGAAAAGAAGTCTCGCAGGTCATCCCATTTTGCATTCTTGTAATGCCAAACAACACGAGGTTGGGAATAGCCATGAGATAAAGGTTCCATTGGAGAAGAGACAATCACCAAGTTGTGATCTGAAGTGCCTAAAGGACTTCTCACTTCGACCGTGTACTTAGAAGGGTTGTTAGTGAGAAAAAGATCAAGCGTATTGGCTGATGATTAGGATTGTCCGGGATTCTTGTAGGTAAATGAACAATCTGTGCTAGGTCAGTAGTAATTGCAAAAGCCTCAGCATCTCGACCTGCAGGGTCGGTGTGACTAGAAAACGGAAGCCAGCTGGAGTTGTGAACATTAAAATCACCAAGGAAAATTACCTCACTGTTAGGAAAGTTGGACTGGAGAAAGTCAAGTTGCAAAGAGAGGAAATCAAAGAGCTCCAAGTGATTAGTGGAGTTGGGAGAACGGTAGAGACAACAGATGAATTTGACACAATGAGGTAGAGAGATTTTACGCCAGAAAAGATCAAAGAGAGGAGATTCCAAATTGCCAAGTGTCTGACAGGGAATATCAGAACGGACATATGCACAAGTACCACCTTTGAGACGAAAGGAATCATACAGCGAATAATTTGGGCATCTGAGATGAGGAGTAGTTGAATCAACCGATAACTGAGATTCTGTCAGAAAAAGTACATGGTGTTTGGCAGACTGCAAGTGGAAATGGACATCGTTGCGATTAGAATTGAGACCACGTATATTTGTGAAATGGATTAGGAAGTGCTTGGGAGGTTTAGATCTTTTCGCAGATAAGCTTGCTTTATTAGTTTGACAATTCACGGTGTATTCAATAGTAAGAAAAAGTGGGGGGACATGCTGTGTATAGTAATGAAATTTTTGGATATGGCGTACACGTGGTAAGAATATACCCAGATCCTTGACATAACGTGGCCTCGACAATGCTCCCCGCATACACACTACTTGGACTCCCTCCAGTCACTATCTGGCAGAGTAGAGGTAGCAAGATTATACACTAGCTGATCCGGAAGCCTCCTAGAGAGTTACCAATAGGTTCGGTCCGGTGCACTAACAAGCGGCCGGCCTGCGAACACCGTTTTAGAGCTGTACCCTCGAAATGAGAGGAATATTGGATCTCGCCACGACGTTCATCATAACCTCAAAAGTCATCAATCATAATGCATGATGGAAGAGATAGGGAAGGGTTGACCGGAACTTAGCTCTAGAGACTAAACATGGGTTCCATCACTTCAAGCCTCCAATAAGAAAATTGGTGGCATTTCACCGGTTGATGAGAGTCATCTACCACCTAGTATTGCCTGGTAACAGAGAGGGTCGGCATTCCTCCATGTGGCGTGGGCGCCACACCTCGACCCCTGCTTACGTTGGTTCATACCTGGGTGGTCACCCACAGTGTACTTGTGCATGGAGGTTATACCCAGGATTACTAACAGTCCCACCATCGTGAAGGTGCAAGCAGAGGATTTGGCTGTCACAGACCGTCCGGACCTCGCCGAAATTGGGTCCACTTGACTTGAGTGTCACCCGAATATCAGTTCTATCAGCGTTTTAGACTCCCAGGTAGCAAGTACAGCTTGTCTGGCATATCTGAGAGAATGTCTGTGACAACCTCAAGGACCAGCTACCAGTGCAAGCTACCAGTTTGCATGTTCTATTGTTTTTATTATTATTATTATTATTATTTATTTATTAATTATTATTTTATTTTTTTGTTTTTGCCAGGTTCCTCTGTTCTGATATATGGCCATTTCCGCTTCTATTTTTTTTAAAACGATAATATGACACTAATTAGTGGTAGTTAAATACGATTTTAGCTGAAAACAAGGAATTGCACAGATTCCTAATATAAAATTAAAGTAGGGTAATTAATGCGCTAATATCAGTTCTCGTGGGTAACACAGTTGGTATAATCAACCTCCTCTCACGTTGGGAAGAAGAGACGTGTTCGAATCAAGTCAATGATGGGAGGAAATTTTTATGGGTCTATTTCACAATGTGACTAAGTTAGTTGGTCTCAGGCGAGGTTATAATGGTATTTTTTTTTTTTTTTCTCTCACGGAAACTCAGCAAGTCGACTAAAGAATACACGCAATTACAGACACAATATACTGACTCCTCATCGCCATAGTATTAATAAGGCCAAATGATGCAAGAAAGCAGACCAAAAATAAAGCAGAATATTCATGCTTTTCTGATTTCCACCAGTTAGCCATGTACTGCTGCTTCGAATTTAACCAGACTCACTGTCTCTGCCACGTAGAGTGGAAACTTTCTGTTCCCCAAATGCTTAACCTTACATTTAGAAGCATTACACTTTAATTGCCATTTTTCGGACTATATATTAAAAAGATCCAAGTCGTTTTGGAAGCATCATAGTCTGGCTCGAATTGCTAACCACTGTTCCCACTTTCAAATCATTAGAAAACTTTGAAAGCTTCCCTTGGATACTCTCGACAATATCATTTATGAAAATTAGAAACGGGAGAGTATCTATATTGACCGAACAGAGTTCAAAGGGACCCCTTATTACACTAGTCCGCCCTGAAAACTAAACTATGACAACCCTTTGTTTCCTATCTTTTAGCTAGCCTGCAATCCAGCCGGTGGATTGCAGGCTAGCTAAAAAGCCGTAGGAAAGATTACACTCAGTAATCTTTCCTACGGCAGAAGTCAGACTCAATGGCCTATAGCTATTCAACTCTTCACGGGCGAAAATCGCTTGACATTAAGTCTAGTGACTAGGAAGATGGAGTAATACTTCAAACCAAATCTTCTGTATTATCTACGCTGAACGACAGGTGTACATCAGCTCGTACACTGATTGCTGTAGATCACGTTCGCGAACAGAGCAGCGCATGCGCTGAGTATTATCAGTAGGCTTTAATGAAATAATGTGTGACTTTTATCTTTTATATCTCATACAATTTACGGTGACTTTCGTGATTTTATTTTATTTTGCTCTCGTTTAATTATGTCAGAATCTGTGTCCCCATCAATTACAAATGTTTCAACATCTCTCCAGTTCCTTGTTGTTGCAAGGAGGAAAAGGAGAACTACTCACATCGGTGACAAAGAATAGTTAAAACCGACACGTATTACAAAACAACATAGGCAAAAACCAAATTATATAAGGGAATTATAGCACGACGTTGATAAAAAAAAATAGTCCCTAACTAACTAACTAATCTCATAAATCATTATGAAGTATGCCTTGCGAGTATGGATAGAATTACCATCCTTCCCTACACCGAGTAGAGGTCTGTGTCCGAATCCCATCAATGAAACGAGGAATTTAAATGAACATTGTTTTTTTTTTTTTTTTTTTTTGATTTTTTTGTGTGTATTTTTTTTTTTTTTTTGGCTTAGTCGGTCTCAATCAAGGGTCGCATCCTGGAATTTCTGAGCCACGAAGGGATTTGTATGTGGACAGTTTCTCTTACCACAATTAAGATTACAGACAACCACAATATAATACGGTACTTCTACATCACGGTTTCGCTCTAACACGATTGATAAATTGCGGCAATCCTCGCACAACACGATACTTATATAACACGGTTTCACTCTAACACGGTTATAGAATTTCGGTAAATCTCGCATAACAGGATATTTTTGAGCTTTTGTGCGGGGGGAAACCCTGCTACACTGGTGTGCAAAACTTAAGGACCAGTCAGGTTTTCACCTATAGCTTCTCATAGAGTGGCCCGGATATGGGAAAAGCATACCAAAGGAACCTCGTGAGGTACAGAAATGGTTTCACCGACACAAAATGGTACAGAGGGACTTGATTCAAAAATGGCAACATAACACTGGCTGCCACGTACAGATGCATCACTGCCAATGATGGAACAAAGGGAAGAGGTGATCCTCAGTAGGAGATATGGCCACCCCTAATGTCGATGCAGGCTTTGCACCGCCTGTCCATACTTAGAACAATGTTGTTGATAAGTTCTTGCGGTAACATCGTCCAATCCTCGTCAGCGCCATTTTCAGTTGGTGAACATTTTCTGATGGGTGTGCACGTGCCGCTAGGCGTCTCCCCAGAGCGTCCCATATGCGTTCGATGGGATTTAGATCGGTGGGAACGGGCAGGCAATCCATACGAATAATGTCCTCACTTTCCAAAAGTATATCAACAGCTGCAGTTCGATGGGGTGTGGCGTTATCATCATAAACACGAACTCGGGGTCAATGGAACCTCGGAACAGACACACATGGGGAAGGATTACCTCTGTACAGTAGCATGCACCGGTTACAGTACCGCCTTCCAGTATCTGGAGTTGTGTACGTCCATCCAAGATAACGCCTCCCACAGACGAGAACACCTCGACCGCCATATTGATCCCTTTCAGTGATGTTTGCGTGGTGATACTGTGTGCCAACCTCTCGCCAGATCAGCTGACGTCCAGAATCGCTGCTGAGACTGAATCTACTCTCATCAGCAAAGAGTACCTTACCCAATTGTGCTGCTGTCCAGTCTTTGTGTTCGATGCACCACTGTAAACGGTGTCACCGATGGGCAGGTGTTAAAGGGACACAGGGTACTGGCCGTCGAGCAAACAGTCCACCTTTGTGGAGTCGCCTGGCCACAGTAAACAGCGATATCCTGCGTCCTGTGCTCCTGTGCAGCTGGTTTGCAATGGATTCTGCTGTATGGTGTCGGTCCCTCTTGGCCTTTAGGAGTATATAGTGGTAAACATTGGGCGTTGCTTTTCGTGGACGACCACCACTGGTCCTTCGAACAGCTGTACCTGTCGTTCTGTAGAGTTCCCATAGCATCGTCTCACGCACGTGAGACGATGCTATGGGCGATACCGAACTCTGCAGCCACATTCCTCGCATTTCGACCTTCCTCGAGCTTCCCAATTATTCGACCTCGCGTAAAGTCATTCAGATGTTGTCTACTGGCCATTTCATTGTCTGTAGCACTGTATAAAACCAATCGAACGTCTATAACAATCGTGCTCACCATTCGGTAATTTGCACATAACTGCTGAACTGCTGCTTTTATCTGTTTATGTGAGCCCTGTCATCACGATTTAAAATTTGCATGTGCACCAACTTTCTACTGAACGGCCACAGTTATGCAAATCGCCACAGGCTACTTCGTTTGATTTTGTGGTTGTAACTTTTAGAAATAGTGTTGTGTTCTTAAGTTTTGCACACCAGTGTGTTACGTTGGATGTAATTTTTCAACATTTCCACTCTTTTTAAATCCCTACTGTTGACTTCCTAGTCAAAAAAAATTATTGAGAAATCCCGTATTTTATTTTTTTGGGAAATCCCCGTGTTACGTTCTGTGCTATTGAACTTGTGGAAAAATCTACATTTCAAAGTTTTATTACTATTCGATAGCACACCAGGGCCATCCAAAAGATTTAAGTCAACCAAACGTTGAAGTTATGTTTCTACCGCCACAGTTGTACTAGGTTAATACAACTTCTTCCATTCAGCCATTAGATCAAGGCGTTATGTCCCTCTTTAAAACTAATTACATGAGAAAATCGTTACAATGGATTTTGGAAAAAAATTCATTCCGATCTATTGAAGTAATGGAGACATGGAAACATTTCTCAATTGTGGACTGTATCAGAATCATAGCTTTATCGCTGAAAAAATTAAAACGGTCAAAGTTAAAATCGTGTGGGAAAATGGTAGGAGGGGAAGGTTTTGATGATGTGACTATATGACCTCGTGGGTTGACGTCGATGACGGGAGGAATTTTTATGGGTCTTTTTCAAAACGTGGCTCAGTTAGTCGGGCTCAGCCGAGGGTAGCATGGTTTGTTTTTTCTCCCGGAAACTCGGGTTTTTCGTCCAGCATAACAGAAAATCGACCTCAGGCCACGCAATTTTTAGACAACATACACAGAGTAACATGGCCTTAGTCGTCTATGTTCCTAAAAAAATTTTAAAAAGATATTAACTACTGAAGATGTTCAAGAATTACTGGTAGAAAAAAAGAGGCTGGCAAAGCGGATTTGGTGGAAATGGCATCGGAGGTAAAACCAAATCAATTCAGAGGATGATAGTGCAGATGATACGGAAAGGCATAAAGTTAGCCGAGAAATTAGAATCTTATTTTTTGAATGCAGATTCTTGAATGAAAGGAACCCAAAAGGAGCTTCAAAAATGCTTAGTTCCATACGATGAAATTACAAAGATTTATCAAGCAAAAGCAAACAAACCCAGATTACTGATTTTTTAAAGAGAGCAAAAGATACACGAAATCTAGAATGGTGTATTTTTGTTAGTTTTGTTAACATTTTGTTAACGAAATAATGCACTTTTGTTAGCTTTTGGAACGTAACCCCCTTTTTGTACTTTTTCTTAGTCCCGTATAACACGGTTTCGCACAACACATTTTATAGGAATCAAACTACCGTGTTATACGAGGGTTACCTGTGTATTTATTTATTTTCTTCCTGAAATTCAGGAAGCAGACAGACAAATCGACCACAGAAAACAGGAAATTTGCAGACACAGTAAGTTGAAGTCTCACAGTCTTATTTGCTTTAATGCATAACTAACACACATGCACACGCACACACATTATGAAATTGTCAGAGAAGAATTTGATAGAAAAAAATTAACAAAATTTACTTGTACTTTAACAGAACATTTGACCCAGTGCCACATGAACTTCTTTTGTAGAAATTGGAGTAATGTGCCACTACAGATAGGTTATTATAATGAATAAGAGTTAAATGACTGACATAAATAAAAGCAAAAAACAAGAGTAGTTATAAAAGGCCATTACTTTTTGACTGAACCGTCGCAAGAGTAAAGCCTTACATGGTTCAGTGTTGGGTCTCCTATTGTTTCTGGTACTCATTAACAGCACTGATGAATGTATTCCAAGTCTGAAGAAACACATTTACCTTGACATAAAGGTAGGCAGGTTAGTTAATAACAACAGCTGGGGTATGGTACTTCAACAAGGCCTAGATAAATTATTCCGATGGTCTGATAACTGTCAAAGTCCCATACAAAGACAAAAGTCCATACTCTTGTCTTTTATACTCTGCTATATTAAATGGACATCTTCTGTGCTCTCTTTGTTTATAAATATTGCAAGTATAATATTTTATAGAAATGTCAAATAACTTCATAAAATAGTGAAAAAAATATATTCTCTTTGCACTCACCATCACCCGCGTCAGAGAAGAAAGTACAACTAACCCTTCTAACAAAAAATATAATCATTTCTTTATTTAGCAGCCGTTCGCCATGACACTCGATCGGCTACGTTCATGAGAGTATATTTAAATGGACTTTTTATCCCTCCCCCAGATCATGGTTTAAACCCCTCTGTCTAGATTGGTTGTTGAAGGGTTTAGGCACATCAGCGACTTAGACTATATTGCGCTGTGTGTATATATATTATATCTGTACCTTGACATAAAGGCAGGCAGGTTAGTTAATAACAATAGATAGGGTAAATTGCTTTTTTCTTGATGAATAACCAGTTTCAGGGAGAAAAAAATCATGATTGCCTCATCTGAGACCCACTAACTCTGGCACGTTTTGAAAAAGACTCATAAAAATTCTTCGTGTTATTAACGGGATTCGAACTTAGGTCTTTTCTACCCCGATGTGAGGAGGAAGGTGATTATACCAACTGTGCTATACCCACGAGGACGCCCATCTGACTCGTGTATATACATAAAATTGGTATATCCTCGTATATAACACTGAGTTGGTTTGCATCGGAAATACTCCCTTCTTTACGAATTGACGCTGGTGAAGGCTCAAAGTCAGAAACGGTCGATATAAGATGTAATTTTATTGGACTATGCACCGCACAGAAGCTCATATGGCAGTTAGCGGCCGTCATGAGTACCAAACTATTATTTTTAGGCCACCCGAATAATTAAATTCATCTTCTGTGCTGTGTGTCTTATGTCTGTTAATTGCGTGTGTTCTATGATTGATTTGCTATTTTGCTGGACAAAAAAAACCTTGCTATTTATACGTGAGACCGACTAACTCGGCCAAGGAGTGAAAAAAGCCCATTAAAGTTCCTCGCGTCATCGACGGGATTCGAACCCGGGCCTTTTCCACCCAGTGTGGAGGATGACGGTGACGATACCACTGTGCTACACGCGTAGGCTGTCATGAGTACCAATGCTCATTACGAGATACAAGAAACTGCACCTTGCATAGGCAAGTAAATACCAACACTGGACCACTGGTACGTGGAAATCTGTTGCCCGGTCTGATGAATCCCATTTCCAACTCTATCCTGTCGATGGGATATCCGCATTTGCAGAAAGCAACTTGAGGCCATGGCACCTAGATGCACTGTTGGTGTTCGGCAGGCTGGAGGCGGCAGTAGTATTAGTTATGGCAGCAGTAGTATTACTTATGGCGGCACTAGTGTTATGGTTTAGATACTGTTTTCATGGGCCCCTCGTGAGTAGCACAGTTGGTAGGATCGCCGTCTTCCACACACCGGGTGAAAAAAAAAAAGACCTGAGTTCGAATTTCGTGGATGATGCGAGGAATTTTTATGGTTTTTTTCCACAACGTGGCTCAGTTAGTCGGTCTCAGGCGATGGCAGTGCGGTTTTTTCTCCCGGAAACTCGGGTTTTTCGTCCAGCAAACAAAAAGATAACAGAAAGTTATCTTTGAGATAACAGAAGAGGAGAAAAAGCAGTATGTACTGGAACTTAAGAACAAGTTTGAGCTTCTACAGACTGCTCAGGAACAAGATATCGACCAGGAATATTACAACTTTCTGAAAGTGATAAAGCCCAAGAAACCTATAGGGAGAAATCCAAAGAAGAAAAAATTAGTCAAGAAACAGTTGTCATGATGAACCGACACGAAGACGACAAATAAAAAGCAAGAAAAACACTGACAGGGAGAAAATTGAATATACTGGGTTATGCAAAGCCATTAGAAAGAGACTCTGAGAGGACATAAGAAGATTTAACACAAGAAAAGTAGAACAAGCATTAAGGGAAAACAAAGGATTTAAATCAGCAGCCATGAACAGTAATACAGAAACACAAATGATACTGAGACTGAAGAATAGCGATGGTGTACTTATAAACAGCAGAGAAGGCATAATTCAAATAGCAGAAGATTACTATAGAGAATTATACAAGGAGCAGGGAATGATGCCAGCAGTGAGGAAGATGGATTGCAAAGTAGTAACACATACAACATACCCGATATTCTTCCTGATGAGGTAGAACATGCATTGAAGAAAATGAATAATCAGAAAGCCCCGGTGGAAGATGAAGTTACTGTAGAATTGTTAACATTGGGAGGAAGACACAACACAAAAACTGGCAAGGCTCTTCACAAAGTGCATTAGAAAAGGTGTGATGTCTAAACAGTGGAATAATGCAATCATAGTTTTGCTGCATAAGAAAGGAGATAAATCAGAAATTGGAAATTATAGACCAATTAGCTTGTTATCCCACATCTACAAGTTGTTCACAAGGGTCATTACTAACAGATTAGAAAGAATACTTGATGAGAATCAACCAAAAGAGCAAGCTGTCTTTAGGACAGGATTCTCAACTATGGATCACTTTCATGTAATATCACAGCTAATGGAGAAAGCAAATGAATATAAAACATCATTATGTCTGGCATTTGCGGATTATGAAAAGGAATTTGACTCCAAACAGCATAAGGCAATGTTTCGGGCACTGGAAAGACAAGGCATAGATACCCGCATATTATGATTTTGAAGAAATTATATGAGAGTTCTACCTCCTTTATTAGACTAGACAAAGACAGTAGGAAATTTAAAATTGAGAAAGGAGTTCGACAAGGAGACACAATATCTCCGAAGCTGTTTACTGCTGCTCTTGAAGAAGCTTTCAGAAGATTAGACTGGTCGCAGAAAGGAGTCAATGTGAACGGAGAGTACCTAAACCATTTACGATTTGCAGATGACATTGTGGTCATAAGCCACGATCCCAAAGAATTAGAGGAAAATCTTAATCAGTTATGCACAGTTAGTAAGGATTTTGGAGTAAAGATGAATATGGCTAAAACAAAAGTAACGATGAACAAGTATGCCACAGAAAGAGAAATAATGATTGAAGGAGCAGTAATTGAAAAGGTAGAGTCATATACTTATCTAGGACAAGTTATTAGCTGTAATAATGATAAATGGCTGGTAGTCAAGAGAAGAATAAATTTTGGATGGACAGCATTCAGGAAATACAGTCACATACTGAAGAGCAAAATCCCAGTTTGTCTGAAACGCAAAATAATGAACCAATGTATACTCCCCACCATGACTTATGGAAGTGAAACTTGGGCACTCACCAAAAGAATGGAAGAGAAGCTAGTTTCTCTTCCATTCTTTTGGTGAGTGGAGCTGAAGAGAAGCTGAATTTGTTCCATTCTACACAGCGAAGAATGGAAAGAATTATATTGGGAATCAGACTGTTAGATAAGAAGAGAAATACATGGATTAGGCAGCAAACTCAAGTAAAAGATATTCTTATCAAAACTAAAGAACTAAAATGGTCTTAGGCAGGACACATAGCTCGAAGACATGATGACAGATGGACTAAGTAAATAACAGAATGGTACCCAAGAGGAGCTAGAAGAAAACCTGGAAGACAAACGCGGAGATGGATAGATGAAATTCATGAGTTTGTGGGTAGTAAATGGATGGCCAATGCTCAAAACAGAAAGGAACTGGAAAGTTGCTGGAGAAGCCTTCATCCTGCAGTGGATTGAAAATGGCTGATGATGAATGAACGACTTGATGGGAACGCCTACGTTTCTATCGTCGCTGACCAAGTATACCCCTTCACGATGACAGTGTATCCAAACAACTCCGCCGTCTATGAAATAGGGGCTCACATCTGGTGCGTATGGGCTTGGCACACTCAAGGTCCTGAGCTGGATATCATCATTCTTCTCTCTTTCTTGGTGATTCCTTTCTACTTCTCTCTCTCTCTCTCTCTCTCTCTCTCTCTCTCTCTCTCTCTCTCTCTCTCTCTCTCTCTCTCTCTCTCTCAGTGTAACTTGGGATTTTTTTTTTTTTTTTTTGGCTGGTGCAGCATAAGCCTCGGGCTTCCTTGCACCATATGGCTAATAATAATAATAATAATAATAATAATAATAATAACAACAAGACAATGCGCCATTCCACAAGTCACAGCAGGTTTCTAACTGGTTTCAGGAACGTGATAATGAATCTCCGTCCTCCTAAAGCCACCTAACTCACCCGATTCTTAACCTAATTCAGCATGTTCGGAACCTACTTGAAAAGGACATTCAATACTATAACCATCCACTTGACAATGTGCGAGTATTATTGCACACATTGCGCAACGCATGGGTGGCACTACTACAACACACTAACACCTTGTGTTGTCCATGCCAGGACGTTTCCGGGATGTACTATGGGTAAAAGGTGGCACCGCGAGGTATTACGTAGGTATTGCTAATGCAGAACCACTTCAGCGTATATACATGTATATGAGTATACCTTCGAAACCTGCAGGGAATTTGTGTAAAGGTGAACGCGAGTACACAGAGACGATTCATGGAGATATTTCGATAAACTTTACTACAAGTATTGGCAACTTACGGCATTGATACCAAAGGCAACATTCGAGACTATCTCCAATGACATTTTGAGACCATTCCATTTAATCATCCAAACAAGTCATGGATGTCAAAAAGTCGTAAGAGAGAGCCAGACGTGCCTGGATTTCAATAAAATTTCAAAGTGAGATCCCCAAATGCATTTTTAAAATTCCCCCTGTCACCCTATGTGCACGAATTTTGTCGAAGTAAATGTTTCCTTAAATATAGCCAGCGTTGGCACCAAGGATAAGGGGTAAAACTAACATGGAAACGCGGAGTAGCCAAATACAAGCGTCACTGCTCAAGGCAGCAAATTAACAGAGATCTGTTCACGTTTGGAAAGGGGGCCCAACGCTAGAGTAAACACAGCACATCACTCCTTAAACCTCTGGTATACTGTTCTTATAAACACATACCAGTAGCGTAGCCAGGATTTTTTGTCTTCAGGTACATACACAGAAAAAGGGCTAATTGCCTAATGCTAAAAAGCGCCACAATACCAGATTTCGGCGTCAGGAGGGTACAATGTACCTGCTGACCCTATCCTGGCTACGCCACTGACACATACTATACAAATATTCCGGGCATAAGTCGACTTTTGAAGCACTAAGAAATCATCTAAAATTTTAAAGTCGACTTATACGCCAACGGTAAAATATAAAATCTTAAATTTAACTTGAAAGCAAGTGCTTAGGGTTAGAAACACGAATTAATATACAGTAAGAAGCTACTATATTAAGTAGATCGACCTAATCACAAGCAGGTCCTCCCTCCCTCTAGCCCAAAACAATCTGGATGTGTCTTGGCACGGACTCGACGCTTTGGACTCAGATGTCCAAAACATTCCTTAGAGATAATAGTAGCTAAGGAATGATTGTCAACTCAACTATTTCCCACGGTTGTTGCAAATGGTTGCGGATTTGGACTCCTAATAGTTCGTTCCATCTCATCACACAGGTGCTGAACTGGATTGAAACGTGGTGACTTGAGAGCCCAGCAGTACGGGGAATTCACCCTCATGTTCCTGAAACCAGTTCTGTAAAATTCTGGCATTGTGACATGTGCGTTATGCTGTTGGAAGAAACAATCACAGGGAGCCAAATCCAATTATTCTGACGAATACAGGATCACAGTGATGGAGTTCTTCACAAGAAATTCTTAAACAGAAAGCTCTGAGTATCCAGGGCCGTTGTCATGATACAAGCACCAATTCTCTGAAGCCATGCAGAAAAAATTCCTGGCTCGTTGAGTAAAAAATAGATAAGCATGATCTTCGCTTTTATTGAGATTGTGTTGCTTTTTTTGGGCGGGGGAGTAGAGAAGACGGAGTCTTCCATTGAGAAGACTGAGCTTTTGTTTCGCGGTTATAGCCATACACCCCACGATAAGTCACCAATAATAACAAAAAACAAACTCGTTACACTCTGTGATCATCAGTGAGTATAGGGCACAAAATTTGCTGAAACGAGTCATATTCCCAAATCTTGTGTTAAAACTGATTGACATCTCTCATACAAAATACTACAGTAGTTCCACTAGCAACTTTGCACAGTTTTAGCCGTTGATCACTCTTGATCAGCTCAGGAACAGGAGCAATTGAATCAATCATTGTTTCTGAAGTTGAAAGGCTGTAGGAACGATAATCATCTTCGAGGGACAAGTGGTCCTCTTTAAATTTTGAAACAACTGAAGTCTTCGAACGACACATATCATATCATATTCTTCGAAAGCTGTTTTTAACATCTGGTGGATTTCTGT
The DNA here is from genome assembly GCF_048544385.1 of Mastigoproctus giganteus. NCBI lineage: Eukaryota > Metazoa > Arthropoda > Arachnida > Uropygi > Thelyphonidae > Mastigoproctus > Mastigoproctus giganteus. Next base: position 249,308,998 of record NC_143575.1, read on the forward strand.
TGTACTTTTCCCCTCATTTGAAACAAAATTTGATGCAAATTCACCACTATGATGCTCATTTTAAAATGCGGCAAAACATATAAAAATCCTTCTAATTAACCCGTTAATTCAGTCTAATTGCAGGAGGGCGATTCATACATTATTATATCTTGATGAGTTACCAAATATTTTGCAACAAGTGCAAAATCGCTACAAGCACGATAAATTCATGTGTATTATGTCCATAAATTGCGTTTGTTTTTTGGTCAGTTTGCCTGTTTCGCTGGAAGAAAAACCTGAGTTTCCCGCCGGGTTGGGGGGGGAGGAATAAACCTTACTGTCCACGCATGAGACCGACTATCTCAGCCACAGAATGGAAAAAAAAAATTCATAAAACTCTTCGTGTCATTAACAGAATTCAAAGTAGTACGTCGTTTTCCACGTGGTGTCGGAGGACGGCGATTACAATCAATGTGCTACTACATGCGCAGAATTTCAAGATACAAAGTCAGCCGCCGAACTTTTTGATCACACCTCGTATTATGACTAAGCACAAATTTTCAAGGCGAAAAAATGAAGTCGACTTATATGCCGGTATACACGGTACATGACGCCACACAAGTCTATTATTTGATTAAAAGGTTGCTAAAGCTAATTATAGTTAGATATTATCATTAATATAGTGGCAACTTCGCTGCCACTAATTTTATTAGCGTGTGCTAGATTAATCGAAAGTCTGCTATATGGTGTACGAGGGGGAAGAGAGTTTCAAAAAATATTTGTATTTACTCAGAAGTAGTTGTGACAGAAGGTTGAAACAAACACCATGTATTACACTTTTTCAACATAATTACCAGACAAAATGACACATTTTCCCACATCTCAATACACTTCCGCAGGCCAGTTTTGTAGAAGTCCTCTACCTGTACTGCAAACTAGGACTCGGCAGCAGAAATAACCTATTCGGCAGCAAAGTGTTTTCCTCAAAAAAAAAAGGACTTCAGGGTAGGAAAGAGGTAGAAATCCGAGGCTGCAAGGTCGGGAGAATAAGCAGGATGAAGCAATATTTCAAACCCACATTCGTGGGCATACGCATGCGAGGAATGCGCAGGGATATTATCGTGGAGCAAGCGCACATCTTTTGACAGCTTTCCCAGTCGCTTTTCTTTTATAGCAGCACGTAGCTTTGTGAGAAGGTTGGAATAATACTTCCAACACAAAGAGGAGACTCCAACCTTCTCACAAAATCTCCAGCTTTGTGAGAAGGTTGGAATAATACTTCCAACACAAAGAGGAGACTCCAACCTTCTCACAAAATCTCCAGCTTTGTGAGAAGGTTGGAATAATACTTCACTGTCACAGTACAGCCCTTCTGAAGATAATACGCTAGTATTACACCATGTTGATCCCAAAAAGACTGATAGTATCACCTTGCGAGAACTTGGTTGCACCTTTGCCTTTTTGGCAGTGGTGATTCTGCATGCTTCCATTGTTTTTGCATTTGTTTAGTTTCGGATTCAGAATGATAGATCCTAGTTTCATCCATGGTAAATGGCCGTAAAAAAATCTCCTCTTGCTTTTCCTGACACATTGACAACATTTCATGTGTACATTGTGTCCTTTCCTTTTTTCTGGTAAGGGATCACAAGTCTGAGAACCCATCTAGCAGACGCTTTACTCATATGCAGCTGTTGATGGTGAAGTTTTCCACAGACCCTACGCTAATTTGGAGCTCTGCAGCTAGTTCTTCGACGCTAATACGGCGATCTTCCATTATTAATGCCTCAATATTTGCAACACTCTCTTCTGTTGCAGCAGTTGCTGAGCATCCTGGGATTCCTTCATCATGCACTGAGGTTCTTCAATATTTCAACTGTTTATACCATTATACAACAACACTGTAACTTGGGCAGTCTTCTCCATAAACAACGACCATTTTTTCGTATATTGGTTTGGTATTTCCTCCATGCAGAAAGAGGAACTGAATCACTGATCTGTATTCCACTTTATCCATTGTGATACTTCACTTCATTCAGCGCTGCAAGAAAAAAATGAATTGCCAGATCGAAACCAAAATTTGTGTGATTGCTATAGGGATTTCAAGGGATCAAACAAAAAAAATTCATCTTTCTATCACAACTACTTCTGGCAGAATACAATTATTTTTTGATCCCCCCCCCCGTACTCTGATGGTAATAAATGCGAGTTGCAGTGGGATTACACGCCTGCAATACCAACAATCGCCTATCGGGAAATTACTGAGTTTCATCTGAAGACAGGTTTTTCTTACTGCCTTGCGAGCTTCTATTTAAAATAAAGCTGTTGATAGAAAGGTAAATTAACACAAATTACGGGTTTGGAGTTACGGATTAATTTCAAATGCTGTAATATAATTATAATGGAGGTAAAAAAAAAATGGAGGCAATAAATAAGAAAATATAACCTAGTTTAGAAACGAGAACATAACACGTGTACACCACGATACAGTAAATAACTATAATTTATATCAAGGCGTGTCAGTTCAGAGTAGTCACTAACTTTACCGTTTAATATAAATAAAGTGTAGTAATTTACGATATCTTTGAGAAAACTCGATGTTCTCATTGCTGCAGCGTAATCCTATCAGATGACAACTTCCTTTAATTAACCTATTTTCAAACTAAAATCTATACTTATCAGTTAGATTTGTATTAAAACATGCAAATTTTGTATTATTCTCTGTGATTTTAGTAGCTTCTCTAGCAATTCTGAAAATGAAGTCTTCATCACTTCATCAGCCCAGGGCCGAATCTAAAATCTATAAAATATTCAAGTTCGATGTGTTGTACCACTGGTTTGTTACGCATCAAAAATACTAATATTTCTTTCCCTTAATTACCTTATCAATTTTATCGCATTGTGCTAACTAACGATTTCCCGCTTTCCAGAAACTGGTGTTTTTCATCCAACAAAACAAGCAAACCGATCACAGCATACTATACAGTATACGCAATTTATAAATGTACACTAACATCCCATAACTTTAGTTCTTTTCGCCGAAAAACAAAACAATAGCAGTGTTCCCGGCAATACAGAAGTAGGGGAATATATTCATTTCCAAGTAGAAGGAGGTATACGGTCCACACTGCTCCGTAAAGATTCAAATGGTCGATAGATTGTACGGATATTCTACATTTACGACGAGGAAACTAAAACCATGAGGAATCGGTGTATCAAGTCTGGCCCAAGTATCATGTTTGCCTATAATAGGTGCAAGCTTAAATTTTTCAGATACGCTGGAAAAATGGAACGTAGACTATTTGCCATTCTGCAGGTCCGTCCTGCTTGACAATTCCTTTGATCAAAGAAACTTCTTTCTACCGGGAGCATCATGCGTTCCAAATTCTTTAGACAATAGCTGCGCGCCATTACAACGGAATTACTACTTTGGCAATACCATGCACATTGTGCTACGTAGTTGGCTGACTTTCTAGGTTTATATTTTCCACTTTCGCGTTAGAAAAATAAACTTCTGGCAATTGTACGCACGTATGTGCTTACAAAACTGTCAGTGCATGTGTGTGGATAATCTTGGAAAATGTTTAAAAAAAAGTTTGGGGTAAAAAAAGCAACCAACATAACTCTGGCAATTCACTGATCCATTTAGTGTCTCACTTCTGAATTCGGTGGATGTCCTCCACAAAGCAATGAACATGTTCAAAAAGAAAAGGTTACAATTATTAAACGTGCTTAGAAAAGTAATATTATTTGCCTTCTCCCAGTTTTATAAATTCCTCTTCGGTAAGGAATGTCTAGGTGTAACACTGGCTTAGTTTACAGAATTACACTCCACTTTAATTATTTCCATTTGAAATTATTTCGAAAACCGATTGCTTTTGGGGTAATGTGTAACAGGTATTGATATGTAGGATCATGAATGTGAGGTGCAAGGCAGATATGAAAATGAGAGCAGTAATAAGGAGACAAAGCCTATTAGAATTTGAGGAAAGTGTAGATATTTTTTCATCAACACGAAGGTTAAATTGGGATCGCAATATCTGCTAACCTATGAAAGAATAAAAGCCGAGAAATTGCATCCTGGTGATAACAATAGACACAAAAGAAAGAGAAGAATAATAAATAAGATAAGAGGAAAAATACATTCTCAGAATAGCAAAACGGAGAGCGGAATGGTGACACTGCAATAATAAAAGCAAAGGCATAATAAAGGAGGAAAATGAAAAAAACAATGGCCTTTGGTGCACTACGTGAAGGACTTTTAGAAGAGAGGGGGGAGATAAATATTAGAAACGAAGAAATTGGACACACTAAATAATACTAGAGGAAAATACCAAATGCCAAATCAACCGGTACTTCAAGCCAGCTCTTGTGGGCATCACACTACTCACCCTAATAGAGGTCACGTTGAAACATGAACTCTGTGAGTAGTGTGATGACGGCACAACAAAAAGAGGAATTTGTGCTTTTGATAAGAGAATTTTCTATCGCTTATATCGGTGCAATTACACTCAATGACCAAAAATTTATAAACCTTTTGCAACTGAGGTCAAGAGATAATTAAAGTAAGCAAATTTAAGTGGTCACATGGTATGATCAAAGTTCCTTGGTATCAGATAAATACTGTACGCTTTATTGGAACTTCCTTTAGTCGATCCGGTTATGAGAAGATAGGTGATCTTTCCGATTTTCAGAGAAGTGTTATTGTTAGAGCACATTTAGCAAGAGCCACAAATGAGAAAACAAAGAAATCACGTGTGTCGAAAGCAACTGTCCCAAAAGTAAGCAATGAGTGGACAATGAAAGGAGGATGGAGCTCTAAAAGAAATGCGGCATGAAATCAGCACTCGAAGAACGAGACCACAAGAATTTAAAGCGAATTGTGCGACAGAACACAAGGTCCAATGTGCAGCAAATCACTGAAAAATTCAATTTTTTAGTCGAAGAAATGGCCATTTCTAACTGAATTATGTGACTGGAATTGAAAATTTTGGGATTTGGTATTAGTATTCCTATACGAAAGTTTCTTTCCGTAAAAGAAAAATGAAATATTCGACTAGATAACAAATACTGGACTGTGGAACAGTGGAAATGGATCATCTGATGAGTCTCGATTTACATGTTTCTGCACCAATGATGAGGTTAAAGTGTGACGTAAATCTCATAAAGCAATGCATCTAGACTGTCCTCGGGTACATCACTCAAGCGGCTGGAAGTAGTATCATGATCTGTTGGTACGGAATGGTCATAGCGTTAGAAGTTCGTGTTATATCCTTAGTAAAAATCTTTCTGTTGTATCGAACCAACTTCACCTGAAATGCTTCATTTTTACCCCGATTGCAATGGATTCTTTCAAGACGATAATGCAACTATGTACTATGAAAAAATTGTATGCGAATGTAATATAGTTAGAGAAATATAGTAATAATCTTAATGTAACCGACTGGTTTGAGGAACATTCCCAAGATTTCCAACATCTATCCTGTCCGCCTATTCTCCAGATCTAAATTCAATGGAGTATGTCTGGGATATGTCGGAAAGAGGTTCGGCTTCGCAGTTCTCTACTGACCACAATACAGCAGCTGACATATATGCTGATGGAATAATTGTCAAATCTGGAGCTACACTCGCTCAAACAACTAGTGGAACCATGGCAATATGTGTACGCCCTACTAGATACTGAATGAAGGTTTGTAATTTCCGGCACTTTGCAGAACGGCTGACCAATGGCACTGCTGGGGCTGATAAATCAAATAGAATAAAAATCAGCTATAACGAGCTGATAAAATACAAAATCGATAGTTATATCCTATTGTCGTTATAATCACATAAATGATAAGAACAAATGGGCCTGTTGTACTGGGATCCAGGGTGAAATGAAATAATGGTAACGTATAAATCCAGTAAAATATCTTTAATTATAAATACTTTGTAGCTTTTGAGACAATCGTGTCTCTTTTCAACAGAATTTTAAGTTCAAATTCTGTTGAAAAAAGAGACACGATTATCTCGAAAGCTACAAAGTATTTATATAATTAAAGATATTTTACTGGATTTATACGTTACCATTATTTAATTTCACATAAATGATTTTAAAAATATATAGATGTCATGTAGCGCACAAGAAAATAGGGAAAATGAATTTTCTAGTTATACTCCTAGACGCCCACATAAGGTCAGAGGAGTTCACGAGAGAGAGAGGGGCACAATAACATCACCGTATTTAGTAGTCACGGTCACTGAATTTCGTGTACAGTACTTCTGCATTCTCGCGCTCAATGCAGCTGACTGTTAGAAGATTGAAAATTGGTTTGAAATTGAGAAAATCTGTTATGATGGATGGAGGCCAGAAGTGCGACCATCTCATGTCCATTCAGCATAGCATTATTTCACTATATACATCAATCAACTATAGTGTATTTAATACCTTTGAGACTAATCGGAATATTTTAAGGGACCACTTCGGTTAAAAATGCTTAATCTTATGCCAAATCCTCCACCAGACTAATTAAATAGCTATCGCTGTGATAGCATATGAATGTCCAAAGCATGGTTGACACGACAACACTAATTATTGTTTTCGGTCCTGGAAAAAGCGGTTGAGCTACAAAACGTACTGGTCAGTTCTGCTGACGAAGAAAAAGGATGATGCAACATTTAATCTAAAGTAGAATTAAAGCAAGCTCTAGATGTGATTAAGAAGATTTATAATACCATCATCAGTGGAGGTCTGGTTGGCACCGAGATGTCATCTATCGAAGCGTATAAAAATAAATGAATACAAACAACCTTCAAATCGTACCTGTAATAGAAGTATACAGAATATTTATTTCATGTCTCTTGTGTATCCTTTTTTATTTTTGAAAATAAAAATCTGTCATAATATTATGACAGATGTGCATAATATTATGATGGATGGAATTAGAGCAGAATCTTTTATTGCAACGGAGTAATATATAGCATTCAGTCAAATCTTTTATCATTTTAATTTTTGTTCTTATCATTAATAAATTTAAATCTATTTTTAAATTTTTCTCGTTACTAGTTCTGGCAATGGAGGCCTATCGTGTGAGAATTTTTAGTTCAAAAAAAAAAAAAAAAATTGACTTTGCAAAAGATGCAGGTGCACAATTTCGAGTTCCTGTTGATGACGTGAGGAATTTTTATGAGCCTTTTCACAACGTGGCTGAGTTAGTCGGTCTCAGGCGAGAGAAGCATGGTTTTTTCTCCCGGAAACTCGGTTTCTATAATTATTTCGTCCAGCAAACAGAAAATCGACCTTAGAACACACGCAACTTACAGACAGTATATACAGAGCAATGTGGTCATAGTCGCTGATGCTCCTAAAACCTTACTACAGTGGTTTTCAACCGGAATGCCGCAACAACATTCCAGGGGTGTCACGTAATTTGGGTTTAAGTTACTTAAACTTATTTTTTTTTAAATTTATATAATTATTTCATTATAAAATGGTGTACGGTATCTTTTTAATTTTTGTGGTGATCTATAATTATTGATCTAATAATGGGGGATTTAGTACCTCAATATAAAGAATAATATTATTATGTATATATATAATTTGTATTATGAATTGTAGTTTTGTTTATAGTTATATTATTGTAATAACTATCACATAACATATTTTTTAATATTATATATAGTGCCATTATTTAAAAAAAAGGAGTGCCGTTATTAAAAAGAGATTGAAAACCACTGCCCTGCTACAACAGCAACTCCCTCAAGGAAATTAAGATTCAAAATTGCATCATGCACTAAGACAGTAAACACAACCACATTACATATGAAGTTTACTGATAATTATTCGATCTGTTGAATTATGTTAAAAACTCCTTCATGGATAAAATGAAACCTTAACTTAAAATACTATTTTAGTTTTGCTGTCGTTTTTAACAATTTATTCGAAATGACAAAGCAATGAAGTCACACTGCTTTGAATAAGTAGCGACCTGGAGCGAAGGGTGTTGGGGGTTTCAGGTACGGATGGCAGTCATCGTGAAATAGGGGGTTATATGGGATGTGTTAGGGTAACTAGGAATAGGAATAGGAGCATGTATGCTTGCATGTATACCAATGCTAGAAGTATAGTAAATAAATTTGATGAATTTAAAGTGTTGGTCAAGGCATCAAAGGCGGATATATTGTTGGGATAGCAGAGACGTGGTGTCACACAGATATAAGGAATGCAGAGTTGGAATTTGGGGAGTACAATGTCTACAGAAAGGATAGACAGGATAGAAAGTGAGGAGGTGTTATGCTGTTAATTAAGAAAAACATAAAATCAAAAGAAGCGCACCCAGTTGATATAGATCAACAGTGCACTGTTGAGTCAGTCTGGTGTGACATAAGCACTGCGACATAAGCACTGTTGAGTCAGTCTGGTGTGACACTGCGAAAGCAAAAATAAGAGTAGGAGTGTGTTATATGCCTAATGACTCGAATGAGCAATGAACAATTGTACAGAGAAATAGAGTGGGCTAGTAAATCAGAATGTCTAATAATGGGGGATTTTAACTTCCCAGATATTGACTGGAACTTGTGGGTTGGTCACTCACACACTAGTCAGACTTTTGTGGATTTATTGGATGATTGTTTTCCGCAGCAGCATGTTCGAGAGGCAACCAGAGAGAGTACTACTCTTGATCTGGTTATCAGCAGTGATCATTCGTGTATTAAGAATTTGCAGATAAAGGAACCACTAGGTGGCAGTGATCACAGTGTACTGATGTGGGATTTACTTAAAGATTTGATTACCATTAGGGGTAAAGGAAAGGGTTTTTGCTTCCGTAAAGTTGAGTACAGTGGTCTCAGAAAGTTTTTAAATTCTGTACAGTTTACGATGTTACCAACAGTAAATTCTAAGTGGGAAGCATTCAGGAATTAATCGTGGATGCTACTAAAAGTTTCATACCTATTAAGAAATATTGTTCAAGGTTTAAGCCTAAATGGTTATCTAATGAACTAATGAGACTCGTAACAGAGAAGAAAAATGCATGGGATGCGTATAAATTATCAAGCGACTCAGAAGCCTATGGCAGATATAAGCTAGTCTGTAATCAGGTCACAAAGGAGGTTAGGCAGGCGAAGGCAGATTACGAGAAATCCTTGGCAAAAGATGCTAAGAAAAACAGCAAGGATTTCTTTACTTATATAAACTCTAAAAGAAAGGAGATGAATCAGATTAGTGCACTTGATATTAATGGTTCGACTGTTGATGATCCTGCTCAGATAGCAAACAAACTGAATGAGTATTTTGCATCTACATTCACACATAAGGAATTATTAAGGTTTGAAAATGGCAGAAGGTTATCAAATTCTAGCAGGTACTTAATGATTTTGTAATAACTGAGGGCAAAGTGAAGGAGAAATTGTTGAAGTTAAACCTAAGAAAGCACTTGGGGTGGATGGGATCTATCCAGTTATATTAAAGGAGGCGGCAAAGCAACTAAGCAAAACCTTAGCCATAATTACGAGACCATCCTTGAACTCAGGGGAGGTTCCCACGGATTGGAGATGTGCAAATGTATCCCCAATTCACAAAGGGGGATCGAAGGGTGACACGAGTAATTACAGACCAGTTAGTTTAACTTCTGTTCCGGGTAAAATAATGGAGTCACTGGTTAAAGATGCATTGCAGGATCATCTAGACAAGACTGCAGCAATAATTCTGACACAGCATGGGTTTGTTAAGGGAAAGTCTTGTCTGGCAAATTTGATTGCTTATTATGATGTGGTTACAAAGGAACTGGATGCAAAAAATAATTTTGATATCATATATTTGGATTTCAGGAAAGCTTTTGACACTGTTGCGCATGGAAGACTATTGTACAAATTGGAGCAGAATGGTATTAAGGGTAAGTTGCTACAATGGATAAAAGGATGGTTAAGTGGGAGAAGACAAAGGGTGGTAATCAATGGGTGCTGCTCTTCGTGGACTAATGTTATTAGTGGAGTCCCACAGGATTCGGTGTTGGGTCCATTGCTGTTTTGTATATTTATCAATGATATTGATGAGGGTATATCAGGCTTAATGTCGAAGTTTGCAGATGATACAAAGGTTGGCTGGGTTGTTAATGACAGTGTGCTACTGCAACAGGATCTAGATAATTTGGATACATGGGCTAAGAAGTGGCAACTGAAGTTTAACGTTGACAAATGCAAAGTACTACATATGGGTAGAAGTAACCCCAGAGAAACGTACCAACTGTGTGGTACTACACTTAAGGTGGTAGAAAATGAAAAAGACCTGGGAGTAATTGTGCAGTCAGATATGAAATATGAAAAAGACCTGTACGCAGTACTCAAGGCGTGGCCTGTCCCTCTGTATAAAGCAATGGTCAGGCCACGCCTTGAGTACTGCGTACAGGTCTGGAGGCCTTATTTTAGGAAGGATGTACATTTACTTGAGCGTGTACAGAGAAGGGCCACAAGATTGGTGAGGGGAATGAAGGGATCCTCTTACCAAGAGAGGCTTAAGTTCTGCAAATTGCAGTGGCTGGAGACTAGGCACCTGCGCGGTGATCTGATTGAGGTGTATAAGGCCTTGAATGGGTTGAGCACGCTGAATTCTGATAGGATCCTTCCACTTGTTCAGATTACGAACCTAAGGGGGCACAAATTCAAATTAAGAAATTACAGATGTAGAATAGATGTGCGGAAATTTGCCTTTAGCCAGCGGGTGGTTAATTCCTGGAACAAACTTCCATCTGTCGTTGTGGAGGTTGACAGGTTGAATAAATTGAAGGAGGAACTGGACAGGCATTTGGAGCGAATGGTGTGATTTTTTTTTTTTTTTTGGCTGATGCTGCATAAGCTCATACACTTGCTTTCTTGCATCACATGCCACTACTACTACTACTACTACTACGCCGACCTAAAAATATTGTAATCGGAAATTTCGAACAGCGCTTTTTATTATTAAATGAACGTAGAAAACGTTTTAACCAGTAAAATTTAACTCGAACTCGACACGTATTTCGGACAGTGAGGTAATTTAAATCTGAAATCTGCCATGTCGCCATGATTTTGTATAACGTGTTAGGCAAGTTACTGCTGCACCCATCTAAGCAAGGGGTGTAGCAGTAACCTAATGCTTATTTAAGGAGGTTTAGACTGGCTGATTTATATATGAAGATTTTTAATATGTAAGTAGCATTCCCAACAAAGTAAAAGTCCCTTGCTCAAAGAGAGCGAACAAGCGAACGTTCAGTTGGTGGTGCAACTGATAACTGATTCAAAGAAACAGATTTAAAATTGGGTTACACTGCTGAGCTGAGCTGGAAAAAAGAAAAATAATTCAAGAATTAATTTTAAGTTTGCAAAGTAATGCGAAAAAACGGAGCATTTCTAAAAGTCCAATTTAAAACAGATATAATTTAAAATACCAGTTTTTATTTACAAATGCAGGAGGCGTTGTGGTTTACAGTTCACTGTCCGATTTGATGAAATTAAGACAACTCAGCTCAACTCCGCCAATGAGAAATCGCGATACATAGAATTTTCTCGACTCTTGAAAAAAAAATTCCAATGAAATCAATATATCTCATTTGTTTTCACAAATGAGATATATTTTATAATTGATTTACATGAAAAGAAAACTGACTTCACTGGATTGTTCAGAGATGGTCTAGACGTACCAGAGGTTCCAACGTGTGCCATTTGAACACGTCCCAGACCATTACCGACCGTCCATCTGCCTGAACAGTTCCTTATTGACATTACGGGTTCATAAGTTCGTGCGGTTTCCGCCAGATACTCATCCTCCCGTCCGTTCGAGATAACTGGAAACGGGACTCATCGGACCAGGAGACCCGTCTCCAATCATCCAAGGTCCAGTGCCGATGTTCTTTCGTCCAGTTGAGGCGTAGAGTCCTGTGTCGTGGTGTTAACAATGAGACTCTAATGGGTCGGCGGCTCCCATAACCTACTGCGGCTAATGATCGCCTGATGGTCTTGGTGGAGACGTTTCTGGCACCTCCCTCGTTGAAGGTCGGTATGAGGTATGAGGTATGAGGTATTGAGGGTCTAGCGGCTCCTGGGATTTCTCCCATCTCCGCGAATGTTCTATGTATCGGTGACAGTACCCTGTCAAAGCCAGAGATTTAGAAGTGTGTGGGTCATGAGTAGTCTTATATGTTGTGCCCATTGTTTATCCGGCTTATTGGCCGCCAGGCCCCTAATGGGACCAGACGTTGCCCATACCTCGCCACGTGGAGGCTAGCCGGGTGTTACCATTGAGTCAATTGTACTCTGGAAGGTCCTGCCACTTACTTTCCTGGGATTTTAGTGGCTAGGACCTAAAATAAAATTGGAACGACAGCGGTTGATTTTAAATCACTTACATTAAAGCACTAATATGGGGTTTGACGCTGAAAGCCTGTTTCTAAAGTGCCTAAAAGGTTGGGCGAAATTTTTTGGTGTATTTTAAATTTGGACGTGTAGGGCTATACGCTGTGCAAGAAAAAGTGCTGGGAGGGGAGAGTGAAGGCTGGGGGGTGAAATAGGAAGAAGAGGGTCGATAGGGTAGGTGACTCCCAATTTTTCAGTGAGGCATGCCCATGCCCCACCAGAGGGAAGAAATGGTGTGATTTGTGCCAGTGTCGCTCTCCATTTGGCTGAAACAATGCGAGATAGGCGTCAAAGGCCACGTTCATCCACTACCTTTCTCCGCCGACAGCGCTATCCACGATGAGATGTTATTCCGGAAATGCGTATTCCCGATATATTCTTGATACTGTTGAAGGGAGATAGTGCAATTTCTGAACCACCTCCGTGATAGTACCCAATGCGTCGGGCACCCTCTATCATCCCTCTTTCAAAGTTGGTTAACTCACGACGTTTATCCATACTGACATCGAATTACCGTCTACGTGAATGCAGTGTACCTATATACCTGCCAAGAGTTGGGTTCGTCCACTAGTGAGAGGGGGTGACAGCGTCGCGTTGCCCAGGAACCAAGTATCCTATTCACTGAATGCAATAAAGATATTATCCCATGAATTCCATCCTTTCAGTGTACATATTAAAAGTTAACCATAATTAAGTGGACCTGTCACTTCTTAATATAAACGTGGAATTGGCAAACAGCATTACGAGATTTATTTATTAGGTGCATGAATAATACTAATAGGTTGCTAAGTTTTTGGTTTTGACCTAGGCAAGGCAATCCTTGCCTTAAACAAATTGAGCAAACAATTTGATTACTGGTATTTTTCTAATTAAGTAAATTTTATTATTGTAATCAGGTTTAGTTTATGTTATCGCTTTTAATGGTTTATATAGATTTACAGAAACATTATGACAGTTCCATTTTTATTAATGACTTTCTCAAAGTCATTAATAAAAGTGGACGGTCAAATTAAAATTAAAGTGTTTATACTGCTTGATTTTAATGTTTTCTTTCTCTACACAGTTCCGCTTTGTATCAATAACCATGCTAAACAGCTGCATCCTTGTTCCATCGGCGAATGTTATTGTTATTACTTTAGCTGAGTCCAGAAATTATCAAAATAAGCGGCGTCCACAAGAGTTGTTTTCTCCAGTTTTAATAAATTTTGCAACAATATTTGCTGTTTAGTTAGAATTTCCTCCTTTAATCTCTATACTTCTTATATAACTAAAATAATAAAGTTTCAACTGTTTCAGTTAATATGGACAGATGAACATAACAATTTGAGCAAGAATCTATATGAAATAACACTTTATGTAAGTGTGTTTTAACACGAAAGGCTGTCACAAAATGAGACTGACTTTACAAAAATTTCGTCGCAAAATTTTCTACAACTGAAGGTTATCTTCTTCAAAATAGCTTTATGGGGAAGCCACACATCGCCTCTAGCACTTCTTACATCCTTGGAAGCAGTGCTGGAAATGTTCTTCTGTAAGTTCCTCTAATCATGCAGGGGTGGCCAACAAGTCAATCGCGGCTTTAATTTCGGTCGATCGCAAAAAGGTTTAAATATATATAAAAAATAGATTACTCAAAATCTAAATATTATTATTATGCGCCCCACTGCATGAGCTTATTACAAATCCGTTGAACTACGTGACTACTCTAGTCGTTGCGCAGCCGCTAGGCTTGTCCAGTGAAAATGCACGCAGTTACGTTGTGGAGATCATAGTGTATATGTCGAATTCTTATTTAGATTACTTAATATTAATAACTGGACAGTACTGTAGGTTAATTTAATAACCTTTGATTTAAAATGAATACTACGAAAAAGAGCAAAACGTATCATTTTCATCAAGTGTGGGTACTGGAATACTTTTTTGTAATGATAAAAGAAAAATGTTGTGTGATTTGCAATGCTTCCGTGGCTATAATGCCAAAAAAAAAAAGGAAATTTAGAAAAGCACTTCAACGCATCGATTAGTAGTATTTCTGCATATACGTAAATATCAATTTTTGGCAATGGCTAAGGATCTAAGGATCTAAGGGGCTTAGAGGGGAACAGGTATCCTGTGTATTATCAGACACTCAGTCTAAAACACTAATGGATCCAATATCTTTCTATTACAGAAGATTTAGGAGAAGTCCGGTTAGCTTGCCTCCCTAAAATCCACTCATGCACACCTTCTCGATGGTAAGCCCTGCTACGTCACTTAGGTGGCAACGAACGTGTAGAGTGGTTCTCTTCAAGACGCCTGGTCAGCGTGAAGAGGAAAAGACCAAACCCTCCAGCATATGACAGCACGACAAAACAAACGATCCTCAGTCCCCAGCGGCTTTCGCTCCCCCTCTTACGGCAGCGAGAGGAGCAGAGTGTGGAAGCAGAGGGTGGTAAGAATCTCTGGGTACGACCAGGCTGCCATGCACGGAAACTGAACTTGGCCTGTTACAACGTAAGATCACTAATCGGTGAAGACAGGATATTAGAGCTGGAAAAGGAATTAGAAAATGTGAATCGGAATATCATCGGTTTGGCTGAAACAAGAAGAAGAAGAAATGAATCACTTATAAGTTTATCAAGTGTAAATCTGCCGTACACCAATGGAAACAGTGAAAGGAGTGAAGGTGGAGTTGGGTCTCTGGTCCATAAAGATTTAAAAAACAACATTTTGGAATTCAAAAGTACATCACCAAGGGTGTCAAGACTAATACTCAAGATTTCTAAGAGGTACAAGCTAAAGATTATAATGATTTATGCACCAACATCGAGCCATGATGATGAAGAGGTTGAAGAAATGTACGCCGAAATTGAGAGTCTTCTAGATGAGCAGAAAACCCACTACACTATTATTATGGGGGACTTCAATGCTAAGGTTGGAAAAAGACAAAACAGCGCAGAAAGGGGAATTATAGGAAATTTTGGAATTGGTGAAATAAATGAAAGAGGCGAAAGACTTGTGGAATTTGCAGAATCTCAAGGATTGTCAGTAATGAACACTTTTTTCAAGAAAAGGGTGAACAGAAAGTGGACATGAAAGAGTCCAAATGGATTAACAACTAATGAAATCGACTTCATCCTCACTAACAGAAGATATATTGGGAATGATGTTACCGTCCTGAATAAGGTAAATGTTGGAAGTGATCACCGAATTTAAAGTAGCATTAAAATTTTTAAATGGATCCAAATTTATAGTAATATTTCTGTATGGGAAACTGGAGAGGGAATGCTCTGAAATCTGAATTAAACTCATAACCATCCCTAGGGAAAAAAGAATATACAATATACTGAAATTTGGTAGTAAACCGCATTTTTCTTGTCGATTAAAGGGAAAGCATACTTTCATTTATGCCGTTATGCCCTTTGTAGAAGGGGGAAAGAGAATGGACTGTGAAATCGTAGCTGGACCCCAAATTTTCCCAAGGACTAACAGAACATAAATTGAAAATTTGGCCTCGATCTGACATTTCTTTAGAGTAATACGCGAAATATACTTTCATTTATATGAAAAGATTTCTGTTGTAGGGGCGGAAAGGCTACGAGTGATTTTAAAAGTTTTCTGTTGAACTTTTTCTTATTAAGTAACGTCTAAACATCCAATAAAAACATACATCCATTACAAGTTAGCTAAATGTACGCAGTGTTTACATTTCAGGCGCATTCTATTTTTTTATATATATATTTTTTTCTGTGATTAACTGAAGTGAAAAGTAAATAGGATTATCTTCTTTTCAATTAAGTATTAAGATTATAACTTTATAGAACACTTAATAAAAATCTATAGGGGTAGTAATAATTCAGTGATCACTCAGTGTATATATATATATATACACTGAGTGAAAAAAAAAGACCAAACTACATTTGTCTCTTTTTTCTAGACAAATTGTATGGAAAAAAAATAATAATTGCTGTATTCTTTGTCCAATTTTAATAAATGAGACGGCTCGATAAATCTTTTTTGCATGAAATCAAATATAAAATTTCATGAAAACCTCTCCCCTGGGAGTAAAGTTGTTACGTGCGGACGGACAGACGGACAGTTATGGTAAAGACAACAGGTGCTTATTCACAATTTAAACAACTTGCAAATCGTGAATGAATTCATAAAATTTCCTTACCCTACGCCAAAACTGACAAAACAGATATAGATTCGAAAGATAAAACGAAAAATAAAAATACACTAAAAATAGAAATAAAAACTGAATGCGTTAGTTTTCCATTTCACGCTTAATAAACACATGTCCATTTTTAACTATAGAAGCCTTGTCTACGCTTAACATCAGATGTACAGTACTGTATTTTATAAATCAGAGAGAGAGAGAGATCAGTAAAGCAAAACTACACTTTCTTTCTGTTATCTCTTCTGTGAACAAAAATCTTTGAGACATCATGTCTAGTTAAACTTTGCTATCTCACGCATAGGGATGGTGCAATCACGTATGTAGTTCCGCAGTCTCTGAAGGCTAAACGGGGGAAAAAATAATAACAAATTTAAAAAACGGCAAGAGAAATGTCCTTGAGCACGTGAGTCCCGTGTTGTGACACTAGAAAATGGTAAACAGTTACAGCTAGACATTTCGATAATGTACTGCCTACTTTTGTTGATGCTTTATTTTGAAAGTCGTGTTTTAGTGCACAGTCATCCTCATTTATACTGGGTTCTCCTACAGGAGAATCGCATAACCATAATTAGTGAAGATCATTAAAATATCCGTTAGGTTATTTTAGATGTTAGTTGTGAAATCAAGTACAGTATTTAGCATGGCCGAACTCTACTAAAGTTTTGAAAATGTAAACGCACCTTTAGGGTTTTTTTTTTTTTTTTTTGTTTCTATCATTTTGGCGATTATTTTAAATTAGTATTTTAATATTCTTAGCTACGTTAGTAGTGCTGTGATGGGTTAAGTGTAAAAGGGTACATATACAAGTATAATTCCAATATAGTGCAAGAAAGCCACAGACTTTTGCTGCACTGACAATAAAAAAAAAAAGTCATAAGAAAACACAAATTATATGCTTCCCTCCTCCCACAAGTTATTATTAAGATAGTTTATCCAGTTGACCTTTGAATTTATTCAAACTGTCAGCCTCAACTACCTGCGAGGGCAATTTGTTCCAGCAATCAACGACTCGCTGGCTAAAAAACTTCCTACACTCTAATATAAACCTTAAGCCCTGTAATTGGAATTTATGACCCCTAGTTCTGGAATTCTTTATAACAAAATTCAAATTCAAATTTTTATATTTCAAGACTCCGGTGGCTAGCAAAGCAGCATCTCCTACATATCACCGATAAAAAGACAACCGTGAAGCACATAAGAACAGTTATCTTTTCAACTTTACTCTATGCTGCTGAAATTTAGGCGACAGCAGCACTGAAATTTAGGCGTCAATAAAGAAACCACTCTTCCGCAGAATTCTGGCTCCTAAAGTGGGCCAACAGGAAGCACAACCTTCCAACTCTGATTCGTACCATGCAGCTTGCCGACTGTCTCGGGATTTCACGGCTTCCCATCTTAATCGACGACCAACGACTCCTAGCAACAGTCAAGATGATAACAGGCATAATTGCCAACACCTTCATTCTGGGATACCTGTGGCTGGAGGATTCCCCCTACTGCCCTTAGGGCCAATCCCGAGCTCTACCCGCGTTCACTAAACTAAATTATTATATTTAGGCCACCGAATAATTAAATTCATCTGCCGTGCTGTGTGTCTTATGTCTGTAAAATGCGTGTGTTCTATGATCGATTTGTCGGTTTTGCTGGACGAAAAACCCCTGTTTCTGTGAGGAAAACCTTGCTATCTACGCCTGATACCCACTAACTTAGCCATGGAGTAAAAAAAGCCCATTAAAGTTCCTCGCGTCATCGACGGGATTCGAACCCGAGCCTTTTCCACCCGGTGTGGGGAGGACGGTAACGATACCACCACTGTGCTACACGCGTTCAGCACGACTCCATCTCTCGGACAGGTTCCTCCCTCAGCAGATGCTCAAGCAAACTCAGGCACTTGACGCCGATCTGGACATATTTACCATTGACCGGACTTACCGGAAAAAAATTATGATTAGCAGGACTAATCAGCAATGACTGATGTGTACCTCATCTGCTCCTGTCTGATTGAGCTGGTGCTCTTATCTCGATGTTAAACCAGTTCGATCAGACCTAACTCTCGTGAGGAGTTCTCTCTCTTGTATTAAAATATGTTTTCATTTGTATAATTACCTTTTTTATTGTAATAAGGCTTTACGGCCGTGAAGGTCTCTCTCTCTCTCTCTCTCTCTCTCTCTCTCTCTCTCTCTCTCTCTCTCTCTCTCTGCGACAATTAAGATCAGAAACTTATCGAAATTCTAGATGTATATATATATATATATATATCTGGAATTTCGATATATATATATATATTCGATAAGTTTCTGATCCTAATTGTCGCAAAGTGGGTCGAATAATGAAATGTTTTACATGAAATCTAGATTTCAATAAATAATTACCACTCTTATATACCAGCTGAATATTAAGATAGTTTATTTAGCTATTAACTAACTCACTATACATTAAGGCAGTGGTTTTCGACCTTTTGTTTTTAATAACGGCACCCAGCCTAAGTAATTTATTTTATTTTGTGGCATCCCTTCTCAATTTTCTGCCTGTTAGATCCGATTATATTAAAAAAAATATGTTTTATGATAGTATTAGCAGTGGCAAAATTATGCAAAGAAACAAGATTATAAGAACCAGCCAAAAATATTTAGCTTACTCAACCAATTTAAGCCTTAAACATTTCATTCATGCCACCTCGCACATGCCTACATTCCAGACACTAAAATTTACAGAACTCGAGTCTTTCAGTAAGAGTGTCCCAGTCTAATGCTGTTGCTTCTGTCTGCATTCGTTCCAACAGATCCACATCCTTCCTAAAAGGAGGCTTCCATACTCGTATGCAGTACTCACAATGTGGCTCTACTATTGCCTTATACAATGGGATAATATCCTGTTTGTCCCTGTTGGCAACAAAATTCTTGTATATCATTGATAGGACCCCATGAACTGTCCTAGCAGCCTGTATATTTACACCTAGATGATATGCAATTGTAGATATGTGATATGTAATGTTTCAACAAAAAAATCTAAATTATATCAATACAATAATTAAAATCTTTATTGAAATCTAAGTATATGATGGCAAAATTATTTTATGTATTAAATTCTATTGACTTTTTCATAGTGACTAATCAGATTAGTCAGATAAGATCTCCCCTTAACAAACCCATGCTATAATTGGCATATAACTGCGTTCCTGATCCTTCATTACTTCTTGATGACCTTATATTACTTTAACCACCGACGCTATTATTTATCCTGGCACAGAAGTCAAGCTGACAGGTCTATAATTGCTCACTTTGCTGTTTGTGTACGAGAAAGAGATATTTGCACATCGCCAGTCTGTATGACTGGAGATGAGTAATCAACCACTAATTCAAGGATATTTTCATAATTATGGCTAATAATTTGCCTATTTGGTTTTGTTTTTGCTTCTTTTAATACTACTGGATAGATTCCATCAGCTACAGGGGCCTTATTTACTTTTAGCTTTAAGAATTTCTCTTGCCACTTTCTTTCACTTATCACAAAATCATTTAACTTGCAATTGGAACTAAGTCTACCTCTAAAGTATGCCAATAACTAACTAAAAACTTCTATAGTAAGACGGGTGCCACTATACGTTTTAAAATTAATTCATCATCAAAAAAAAAAAAAAATGAAGGACTACTGTTTTCATCAACTGTTTTTTTATTTGGTTTTTAGGAGCATTAGCAACTAAGGCCATGTTGCTCCGGGGATATGCGATGGTCATTCCCTGACTTTTCCGCATCCTCCGTATTTGGTGGGCACGGGCTTTTTCATCAACTAACATTAGCCTAATCTTGTGAAAAGTCGGGTTCCGTTTTGTTTTCAGAACAAGTACATGGAAACATCGCACGTGGAAACAGTCGCAAAATGTTAATGATCGCATCGTTTATTCAAGGGCACGGGCTCAATTTAATCGCCTGAAATCTGAGGCAATCAAATTATACGTTAACCGAGATCTGGCTAAAGGAAAAATTCCATACAAGAAAGTGAACCTTCATTTTCCTTTGCAACTTGATCCTGAATTGCGTCACAAGATTTAATCGTAATCCTATGCCAAACTCAGATCTGGCTCTACTAACAGAGCCCACCCAGCAAGAAGTGTTGAACACCATTCAGATCATAAAACAACAGCTGATCGTAGCCATCAATTCTCTACCTGCCTCGTCAACCACTGGTGATGATGGAGTTCCCCAATTCATGCTCAAATGCCTAAGTCCGTACATTATTCAGCCACTTTTAATTATTTTCAACCAGTTACTCTCGAACCAGATTTTCCCACAGCAATGGGAAAACTATCTCATCAAACCTTTAGCCAAAGTTCAGTCGCCATCGAAACCTAAACACTTCCGACCCATCTCCAACTCCTCCAGCCTGCTGAAGCTCCTGGAGAAGACCTTACTCCCGATCCTCACCAAGCAGATCTTGCCCAGTAATCCAGCCCAAATTCACTATTGCCTTCCAAACAGATCAACGATCACAAATCTGCTAGCCACCACGAATACTATCTTGTCAGCATTCGAGAAAAGGCACGAACTAGCTGTTACTTACTTAGACATTGAGGCTGCATTTGATGCCGTCCAAGTAAACCAACTACTCACTCTCCTGGAATGCCACTTCCAGATCACAGGGAACATATTATGCTTTCTCTCCTCTCTTCTGAATAACAGAGTTATAAAGCTTCATACAGGAGATCGCACCCTTACTAGATCCGTCACCGCAGGAGTCCCACAAGGAGGGGGTCCTTTCCGGCCTTCTGTTCTCATCTATTATCTTCTCACTGGTTGCACATTCTCGATGTCTACTGAGCTATGCAGATGATATCAAGATACTTACTCCCATCATCCCTGGTCAAGACCTTGATCTCATAAAAACGGAAATTAACAACACTCTCACTGCAGTCACATCTTACCTCTGCCAGTTCGGGCTCAAGATCAATCCTGCTAAGTCCGAATTCATGGTGTATTCATTGAAGCAAACTCCTGCTTCTCTCCAGCCTTCGGTCGGCAACACCCTCATCCCAATTGTATCCAGCCATCGTGATCTGGGCGTTGTATTCGACTCCAAACTTCGATTCAACGCCCACATAGACATGCTCCTCACACGTGCTTCAAGACTCCGGTGGATAGCAAAACAGCATCTCCTTCATATCAGAGATAAAAAGACAACCGTGAGGTATATAAGAACAATCATCTTTCCACCTTTACTCTATGCTGCTGAAATTTGGGCGTCAGCGGCACCATCAATAAAGAAACCACTCTTTGCCACAGAATTCTGGCTCCTAAAGTGGGCCAACAGGAAGCACAACCTTCCAGCTCTGATTCGTACCACGCAGCTTGCCAACTCTCTCGGGATTCCACGGCTTCCCACCTTAGTTGATGACCAACGCCTCCTAGTAACAGTCAAGATGATAACAGGCATAATCGCAACACCTTCATTCTGGGATACCTGTGGCTGGAGGATTCCCCCTGCTGCCCTTAGGGCCAATCCCGAGCTCTACTCGCATCCAGCGCGACTCCATCTCTCGGACAGGTTCCTCCCTCAGCAGATGTTCAAGCAAACCCAGGCACTTGACGCCGACCTGAACAAATTCGCTGTTGACCGGACTTACAGGAAAAAAATTATGTCTAGTAGGACTAATCAGCAATGACATGTGTACTTTGCATCTGTTCCTGTCTGATTGAGCTGGTGATCTTATCTCGATGTTAAGCCAGCTCAATCAGACTTAACTCTCGTAAGGAGTTCTCTCTTTTGTATCAAAATGTTTTCAATTGTAAAATTACCTGTTTTTGTAAATTAATTGTTCTATTTTCCCGGAAGTTTCGGGAGGCTGTAAAAATGTAAACCCCTGGCTTTTTGGCCGTGAAGGGCATTAAATACTCTCTCTCTCTCTCTCTCTCTCTCTCTCTCTCTCTCTCTCTCTGGTAAGCTAACGGTTTTCCCTAACCATCTTTGTTAAATATGCTCTACCAACCAGGTGAGCCCACTGACATCAAGGATCCTAGTGTCTTCCAACTAAGCGTAGGTTCCCCCATAATAATTCTCATTGCCCTGTAGTTTCCTTCATCATGGGACAATGAGGTACCCTCGATGTTGTCGAACATAAACATGGCATAACGTGTTTATGTTTTACTGGAAATCCCTGGCACCCCTATTATTACTCAACTTTCAAAATAAGTTAGGTGACATCGGCTTTCCCATTTTACTGTTGTAAATATAAACAGACTAACTTAGCCACGCTGTGATGAAACACAATAAAAATTCCTCACGTCATTGACGAGATCCTAACTCAGGACTTTTTAAACCCTGTGTGTGGAAGGAAGGTGATTATAACCATTATCCTAAATGCGACAGCTAGATATTGTACTGAAGAAAGTGTAAGGGGTAAGTAAATTTAGTGTTTTATTTTTAGTTTGAGGAATAAAAAATATTAAAAAAAACAGAGGCGGAGGGGAAAGAGAAAGCCTTCAACTCTCGCCCAATATTGGCTGACTGGAATGAACAATATCCATAAAAATTTCTTCTGTCCCGACGGAAAAAAATTCTACGTGGTTTGCGAGAGTAGGACGTTATCCACTGGGCTACTCGCGAGTGGAGATAATTCAGAATTAAAAGGCCTATGATATTACAGTATATCTCAGTAACTCACAGAAAACTGCAACTTAGATTACAAACAAGCACTCCACATACAGAAAATCTGAACAAGTATGCTGATAAAGGCGATAGGACGCTGCAAGTGTGGAAGGTAGCATTTTTATTTTGTTTATCTGTACACATTCGTTTATCTGGCAGATGATACTTGGACTCTTTCAAAAATGAATTAGACAGTGCTAATCAAGCTACGCCATTTACAGTGGAAAAAGAAATAGCCTAAGGACACCAGCCTTTTTTCTTTAATGTAACCTGATTGTTGTTGAAAGCGTTTCAGATTAATATCCCTTGGTAATTTTAAACCATCTAAAAATAGTACACATTGCACTAAGCACTTGGCTGACTTTTCCATCATCAGCGGGTGAGGACAAACTGAGGGTGTGCCGAATTAACTACCAGCGTAGCGTCTACTGCATTTCAACTAGCGAAGTGACACTTTTTTTTTTTTTCTTTATTGCGATATCGCTCACAGGAAGTTTAAATTGGTAGAAGGATTTTTTATTCCTTTTTTCTTCGAAATAAAAACATTGCTATGAAAAATTAAGTAATATACATACAACTGCACTTGCATGATTGCATCATTAAATTCTTGTTTAGAGAATCATTATAAACATCTATATATTAATATGTACAACGTTTTTGTGCACGTGCCCCAGCAGGAATTTTATATGAATTATGAACTGTTCTGGAAGAGCGGGCTTCAGTACCATCAGAATTTTTTAAAAACTCTCTCATTAAAAGTATGGAAACTGGCTGTGACAGTTGTATAGCAGTTAGTCGGGTAATCATACTCCTGCTCCTTCCCACCATTAACGTCTTATAACCTACTCCGCTGTACTCCCATTTCCAGATATGAATAAGGTAATTTGCATATATCAGAAGGCATGATTGTCAGTTCAGTCATCCTTATGTCAGTTCAGTACCTTGTGTACTGTTGTGTCATAAGGATTTTTCATTGACTTGTATCAAATATTTCAAAACTATTGTACTTTTAAGATATCTAATAATGGATTTCATGAATTATGTCTTAATCTATTATTGAACGATCGAAGAATTAAAAAAAGAACACGGCATATACCAGTGTACATCGAATATTTATAAGATGCATAAATCCGTTGATTTGATGAGTAAATTATGCAATTATTGTACTCTCACTAAAACATGCAATATGTACTTTGAAGCTGCAATTATACTGGCGCGTATTTAAGATCAAGTATATTTGGACTATTCCTAGACGCATTATTACTTCTACCCATTACAGACTAAAGCTGTTCATTCTACACTACTTATCATTGAAATTGCTCCACCTAAAAGGAGTGCATGTTTTGATCTCGAAATTAGTGGCGTTATGGATATCAATGTAGACAAAAAATGAATAAGTTTGCGTATAGATTCAGCCATATTTACTTAACAAAATGCGGTGGACATCACTATGAAACTGTCTCCATGAGTGGCGGCTTTCATGAAGGCCATTGCCGCCTTCTCGACTTTCTGTTGCGACAAAAAGTCGCAAAAGAGAGTCGAGAAGGTGGCAATACTATTTTGGTGAATAGTGAGCCATTCTTCTTGTACTTGTGCGTCTCTCAATCCCCCCCCCCTCTCGGACAGTGGCAGGAGGGGGCTGAGAGACATACACGTTGACGCATACTAACCCAACTCATTCGATGGGCGGCATATTTGCTGAACGTGCAGTCCATTACATAGATACTGTCAGGATATGAGAGCAGTATTTGGGAGTAAATTATTCTGCTGAAAAATAACCCTTGCTATGGAGTGTAGAAAGGTCGGAACGCAGCATGCATGCTGAATTACCAGTGCCCGCAGCGTGTCTCCAGCGTGCATATGACCGTCACTGAATCCCAAACAGAAACGTGATTCGTCATTATTAAACACGACGCCATAGCATCCTTATTTACCAGCAGCTCTCTCCTTGCACCACTGCAGACGCAGACGACAACGGGACAACGTCAGAAGTAGACAACAAGGATACAGTTCAGTATTCACAGTCGTCTGTTAATCGTGCTCCTGATACAAGTACAGATAAGGATGGCAATAAGAAGTCGGAAATCTGAAAGACTGTGACAAAGCTGCATCTTGTCGCTACTCTTTCTAACATTCTTCTGATGCCACCATAGCCCTGCCAAAGTAACTGACCACCTGACTGTACTCAATGTTGTTAACAGCGGCCAACTATTCGGATATCACGACCCACAATAATGCCGAATTGTCATATCAACCATACAGCTTCTGCCAACCCAATGATCCAATCCATTCAACGTCTCCCTCGCGAGTACCACAATAGTTTTAATCACCGTCCTTCCACACTACTTGGGAAAGGCCTGAGTTCGCGTCCTGTCAATGGCGCGAGGAATTTTCATGGGCTTTTATCACAAGGTGACAGAGTTAGTCGGTCTTAGACAACGATCGCATGTTTTTTTTCTCCCGAAACTGGAGAAACAGAAGAATACGTAATTAATGATAAAATATATCTAAAGTTTAACTACCAAGTCAGCCGAAGCACTATAGACCGATATCCACTGCATCCACGCTCCTAAAGCTACTGGAAAAAGTCCTTCTTCCGCATATAACACGCCATCTTCTTCCGCAACCACCAAAGCAACTCCATTATGGTCTCCATAATAGATCAACTGTCTCCAACCTTCTGGCAGTCCAAACGGCAATTCTAAATGTATTTGGGGCCAGATCAGAAATGGCGGTTGTTTATGCCGATATCGAAACTGCTTTTGATAGTCTCAACATCACAGCCCTTCTGAATCTCTTAACCAATTTCTTCCGGATAAAAGGTGATGTTTTCGCTTTTCTGCACTCACTCCTCTGGAATAGAACAGTGTACCTCACTCAGCGCAACCTCTCCTATATCCTATCCATCAATGCAGGTGTGCCGCAAGGTGGTGTTTTATCGGGGCTACATTTTACTGCCCTCCTTATTCCGTTTGTGTGTAACAGAGATGATGTTATTACCTACGTCGACGATATAAAGTTCCTAACGGAAATACCACTATCAGCCGACAGAGGAGTGATCACATCGGAAATCTGTAATAAGATCATAGCTGTCTCTAACTATCTCAACCATTTCGGTCTTAAATTGAACCCCAAAAATTCGTTATTACGGTTTTCTCTCTGAAGAAGTGTCACACATTCATACAACCCCCACTGGAGGGCGCAATTATTCCAAGTGTAACTAAACACAAAGATCTCGGTGTATCCTTCGACCCAAACGTTAGGTTCAACAGTCACATCGAATGTGTTCTACGCAAGATCAGCTGAATGCGCTCGATTGCCTGTCAACATCTTCTTCATAACACAGATGCAAGAACTACAATCAGTTAACTGCAAACCGTTGTGTATCCTACCTTTCTGTATGCCTCTGAAATATGGGCCTCCGCGGTACCTTCTCTCATGAAGCCCATCCTCGCCAGCGAATACTGGATACCGAAATGGGCAACCCGCAAACATCGACTTTAGCATTAGCAAGGGCACATGATGCAAGAAAGCAAGCTTATATAACATCAGCCAAAAAAAAAAAAAAAAAAACACATACACACACACCCTTCTCATTTCACCCATCCACTCGCTCCAAATGTTTGCCTAGTTCTACCTTGAATCTGTTTAAGCTATCAACTTCTGCAACGACAGATGGAAGTTTGTTCCAGCAATCAACCACCCTCTGGCTAAAGGCAAACTTCCGCACATCTATCCTACAACTGTCTTCGCATTCGACCTCTCCCCGCAACAGAGGACCACCAGCATGGCCGACCAACTTCAAATCCCACGGCTGCCTCAAATAATCCGCATGAGAAGAACTGTGACCACTATCAAAATGCTGGTTGGCAAAATCAACTCCCCTGACTTCTGGGATATATGTTAGTGGCATGTTCCACTTCCTTCCCTAAGAGCCACCCCCCTCTTCTTCAGCTACAGCGGAACAGGTTGAAGATCAGTGACAGATTTCTACCAGGCCAAGTACCTCCTACAATACAAGCCCTGCTAATGCGAAGGAGACCTCCAGAAATTCGCTTCAGATAGCAATTACAGGCGCTCGTTGCCCGAACTTGGGCCCCTGATGCCGACTCATACCATCTCCACCTGCTATCCGCTATGAGGCGCAAAATGGCACGTCGCAGGTACACTAGTGAACTGTTTCACAAGAAAATGCTAAACTATATACCGAATAACTTAATGCACGCCTGTGAAATATTCTGTCTTAAAGCATATATGTACTTTGCACATATGAACGTGTATGTATAGAACTATGTATATACTGTACTCATATCGATAGCATGGTTTAATGCAACGTTTTTAAGTTAATTTCATGTTATGTTATCTTTTTGTTATACTGTACATGTTTTTATATTACCCCATAACCTTGTCAAGCCCCTGGTGTCCTGGCTGTGGCGGACACATTATTGTATCTTTACTGTACAATAAAGATTTCTTCTTCTTCTTCAATATACTGACGAATCATATCCATGTTGCTTTGGCGCTTAACACAAATCTAACCTAAACTAACTCTTCAAGGACCGTCAGCTGAACATAACGTTGCCTTTGTTAAAAGCATTGAACACTCCTAGAATAAACCCGATCATTCACTCACCATTTTGTTTTCCTGCTAAAGTTTACATATATTTTTTTATAGCATTTTCAGATTCTTACGTTAGGGCAACAACACATTATTGCAGTGGTTTTCAACATGTTTTTTAATAACGGCACCCCTAAGTAATTTATTTTATTTTGCGGCACCCCTACTCAATTTTCTGCCTGTTAGATCCGATTCTCTCTCTGTATATATATATAATATTAAAATATATATGTTATATGATATTTATTACAATAATATAATTATAAAAATTACATTTTTCATAATACAAATTATATACAGTACATAATTTTATTCTTCATATAGAGGTATTAAGTAAACATCAATTATAGATCACCACAACATTAAAAAGAAACTGTACACCTTTTTATAATGAAATAAACATATAAATTAAAAAAACAATAATACGTTTTAGTAACTTAAACTCAAATTACGTGGCACCCCTGGAATGTTGTTGCGCCACCCCGGTTGAAAACCACTGCATTATTGGATGTTCTACTGCGCTGATCAACATGACATGCTGATCAGCACATCACAATTATGGATGGAAATTTGCACATAAATCCGTTTCTTCTTTCTAGGTAGGGTCCCTGTATTACATGTGGATGAACTGACAGACGGACGGACGGACATGGTGAAGTTAATAGGCGTGTGTGTGTGTGTGTATATATATATATACATATATATATATATATATACGCCTATTAATGCGTTCGCATATATATATATATATATATATATATATATATACGCCTATTAATGCGTTCGCATATATATATATATAACGAACGCATCCAAAAAAACTCTTCTAGCCTTTTTCTAAGAAATCCACTTAATTATTGAGGAAACCTACTAATCCCTCCCCCATAGGCCTTGATGGTATGCCTCTTCTGCTCTGCCTATACATTATTTTTACTGACCTACACAAACTTTACTTCGAATAAAATTACTGGTTTGGATATACGAATACTTAAGCCTAGGGATATGTATAATGTTAATGGATGCTTAATAGTTTAATTAAAATTTGAGAATCTATTAACCGATGTGTTATTGGCATTTTCTGCTCGTGGATAGCTCCTGATAGTAGAGACAGCTTGGCTATTTGCACTATCAGTCTACAGTATCACCACGACCTTTCTTTGCTGATTTTTACGTTCGATAAGCAAGTAGGCAGGACAGCTGCAACACTTATAGCAAAAGAAAACGCGCACCCTTCCCCCTAAGCAGGTAGCGGTGGTCTTGTCTTCGATCATCCATCTCTCTCAGTCAGCTGGCCACATGCCATGCACACTTCACTCGAACCTCTTAAAGTGGCCCTGCATGTAAAATTTCGTAAAAGACAAAATCAGTTTGTTACCATCAGTAACATGATAAATGATAAACCCTAAATACTTGGCATTCTCTTCATTTACAAAAACAAACATTCCAACATGAAAATTATTACGAGACACATATCTTCTCGATGTCTAAATCATTTGTTATTTTATTTATTATCGTCTTAACCACAGAAAAACAGAAGTAATGTGATAACGGATGCCAGTGAAGAGAATTCTACTGAATTCTCTTACTGGCATTCAACATCTGTAGAATTCAGAATAATCTGCAGCCTGTTTGGAGGAATGACGTATTTTTTAAATTTAAAATTTATGGGAATAGCCTCTTACGAAGAGCACGTGCATGCAAGTCACTCTTTGGCAAAACGCCATCTATGTGTATTGCATAAACCAGAATAACCACATATAAATATTATACTCTACTAAATGCCTCAATTCTGAAAAACAAGTCTTTGATTGTTCTCTTGCAAGTTTTATCTCTCTGTCGTCTACTATCTTTATGGTTGCTTGATGAATATGCTGCTGGCTGGAGTCCAGAATATGGCAGTAACCAACAACACACTTTGCGGTGGAAGACTGCAAGGTCGGCAGCATATAAATAAATAAGATGACTGATGGTATATGACCGTGAAGCAGACAGGTTGCGAACAGTTTAATCTGTGCAGTAGCAAATGATCTGCGCATTAAGGCAGAATCGAATTATTCGAGGAAATATTCAGGTCGTAACTTGATCTCTGCTTAATAAATTCATGTCGTACTGTAAGTTAATATTATGGTACTTCTTGATTTTGAATTTTGTTGGATGTTTTATTTCTTCACCACCTTGGAAGAACCTTGAGAGAGTAATGTAGTAGTGCGTAATAATCTTCTTGACGTCCAGGTATTACTTTCCAAAAACGCTTAATTTAATTTTGGTCCTCTAATATATTATCCACTTACATTTATTTATATATATATATTTTTTTATTTTGGTTAAGTACCAAAGCAACTAAGGCTACGAAGCATCAATATATTGTCTGCAAATTGCATATATTCAGTGGCCAATTTGTCTGTTTGCTGGCAACGTTTTTCCTCAAAATCCGAGTTTTGAGGAAAAACAATGCAACCCTCCCCTGAGATCAACTAAGTCACCAAGTTGTGAAAAATGCCCATAAAAATTTCTCGCGTCACCGATGGGATTAGAACCCGGGCCTTTTCCAGCCGGTGTGGAAGGACGGTAATTATACCCATTGTGCTACAGGAGTTTGCAAGAGACAGATAGAGGTTTTTTTTTTTAATGGAAACCCCAACACGAAAGGTATCAAAACCTATAGTACTTAGTACCGTGCATGGGTTGAAAGAGAAGTATGGGGGGGGGGATGCCGGAAACTTTGCTCTAGAGACTAAACATGGGTTTCACCACTTCAAGCCTCCAATAAGCAAAGTGGTGGTATTTCACCGGTCGATGAGAGTCATCTATCACCAGAGGTACACACACTGACCAAAAAAATACGCACTTTTGCATTAAGAGGGTTATCCAACTATGGTGTCTTCGTGGGTAGCATAGTGGATATAATCATTGTCCTTCCCCACACCGCCGGGCAAAGACTTGGGTTCAAAACCTCTCAATAATGAAAGGGACTTTTATGGGTTTTTTTTTTTTTTTTTTTTTCACTCCGTGGCCGAGTAGACAATCTGAGGCAAAGATAGTAAGATCCTTCCCAGTAAATTCGGGTTTTTTTTTTTTTCATTTAAGGATAGTTTATCTAACTACAGTATTACAGTACAGGATTCTGTAAATTAGCCGAAATGTAACCATATTTGGGCCGCAACTGTGCCATGATCCTATGATATTTCACGTTATTCAAAGTGTCAGACAGACATCCCAGATTTCAGTCGTTTGTCCCGCATTGCAAACTGTTCCGGATTGGACATGTAGCCTCCATACTTAATGGCAAACATAATACAAATCATTTGCATTATGTTTGCTGAGAACCAATAGTATAACGGAAAGAGTTTTTTCGGTAGTAAATAAGCTGTGTCCTTCAACAAAAACACAACTGACCACAGAAACGCTGAAAGCAATACAAGTGCAAATTTGCTAATTCTTACGAATAATTTTACGAAAAAGCAAATAAGGAAGAATTATTAAGAAAAATCCACTCAGCGGAAAAATATAAAGTATTTAATTATACAGTATTATTTAATCTCTCTTTTTTTATTGTTAATAGAAGTATGCATTTTTATTAGTAGTATTATTTCACAGAAACAAGCCTAACCTTTTCACTAAACAAAAATGAGTCGATTAAAATCATGACCCCTCTAATAAATGTTTTTTTTTTTCCTTCTAATTACAACTATTTTTTTCAGTTCATGCCTTACTTTATAAGTTTTCCTTCTGCTGTGTATCTCCTGTCGAACTCGAGTGACCAGTTTTCTAGAAGGCTCTATAACTGATGGGAGCTCTGAGGATCTTGTACTCTTAATTTCATTAGTGCCAACGTATACAATTGCAGGGCAACGTTGAGAAAATTTCGCGAGTTAGGATTAAATTTGAAAGTGTCTGCAATTCGGCCCAGACACGAGAAGAAGCAGTATATGATGAGAGCCTTGTGAATCATTTCGGCCATAGAGAGATTGTGCAAGGAGTACAATTTCATCGGTGGGACGCTCTTACTTCTGCTACAGGCAGAAGTAAGAGCGATTCTTGCACTGCTTCTATTGGAACATGCAGCAGACCGGAAAGCAAGGTACCGGGGTTTTCGAGGCCAGCTGGGGTCATCATGGAATAAGGAAATATATGGGCTGTGTTAGTATAACTAAGGATAAAAACAAGTATAGATAAAAACGTAAAAAAATGAGAGAGAGAGAGAGACTGTAGATGTGTAAATGTATCCCTAATTCACAAAGGAGGAAAGGGTGACATGAATAAGTGCGGACCTGTTAGCTTAACTTCTGTTCCAGGAAAGGAAATGAATGGAAAAAATAATTTTGATATCATATAATCGGATTTCAGGAAAGCTTTTGACACTGTTGCATATAAAAGACTGCTGTACAAGCAGTCTTTTTAAGGAAAAGGGAAAGGGAACGGTATTGCTAGGGATAAAGAGATGGCTGAGTGGGAAAAGAGAGAGAGAGAGAGTGGTTATCAACGTACATCGCTCTTCATGGATTAATGTTATTAACGGAGTCCTACAGGGTTCGGCACTGGCACATTCTTGTTTTCTGTATTTATTAATGACATTAATGAGGATATATCAGACTTAATGTCTAAGTTTGCAGATGATAAAAATGTTGGTTGACAGGGTGGTTAATGACAGTAATGAAAATATGCTGCTGCAACTGGTCTAGAAAAATTGGGCAGATGGGCTTATAAATGGCAATTGAAGTTTAACAACATTGACAAATGCAAGGTAAGAGTAACGTATCAATTGTGTAACGTATTCCAGAGTAACGTATCAACTGTGGTACTACACTCAGGTAGTAGAAAATGAATAGAACCCTGGGGGAAATTGTGCAGCCTGATATGAAGTTCTCTGAGTAGTGCAGATAGGCTGCCAAGGCAGTTCATGGGGTTTTATTAATGATATACGGGGATAAGGAGGTGATTATCCCATTGTATAAGTATACAGGGTGTCTCAAAAATATTAGTACAAACATTTAGGGGAGGTAGGTAACATCTAATGGAATGTGAATCTCATAGGAACCCATAACCGGAAACGTCACGGGAAAGTAGTACAAGAGGCACAAGAAGCAGAAATGACACAAGACAGTAATTAGTGGCAAACATTTATTTGACATAATATTAACAATGGAGTACGAGATGGATGCATTTCATGATGTTACAACAGATGCTCGAAGGTTCCACCATGAGACGCGATGCATGCGTGACACCGACGCAGCATGGATTGCCGGACACGGTCGAACACACCTGGAGTTTCTTTGACAGTAGCAGCAGCGCAGACGAGTCTCGCCACAAAATCCATTTCCGTCTCCACAGGCAATTCATACACGATAGATTTGAGGCCCCCCCCCCACAGAAAGAAATCAAGGCTCGATAAATCAGGTGAGCGTGGGGGCCAGGCAACGGGTCCGTCTCCACAGGCGATTCATACACGATAGATTTGAGGCCGCCCCCCACAGAAAGAAATCAAGGCTCGATAAATCAGGTGAGCATGGGGGCCAGGCAACGGGTCCACCACGGCCAATCCATCGACGCCCAAAACGCTTGTTCAAATGGTCACCAACACACCTTCCATAATGGGCAGGCGCCCCGTCATGTTGAAACCAAATGTTGCGTCTCACATTTGCTGGAACATCGTCAAGTAACCCTGGTAGAACTTGTTCAAGAAAGATCCGATATTTAGCGGAGTTCATGCGGGATGGTAACAGGAATGGGCCGACTAAGCAGTCACCGACCATACCTGGCCACACAATTTATTGCGAAGCGATGTTGTGCCGCATGGGGGTGCACACCGTGTGGGTTGTCGTGAGCCCACACATGAGCATTGTGCTGATTGAATAAGTCTTCCCGAGTGAAATAAGCCTCATCCGTGACCAAAACATAGGCTGGAAAATTCAAGTCTTGAACACTTTCTTGGAGAAACCACTGCGCAAAAGCCACACGTGCAGGATGATCTTGGGGGAGCAGTAACTGAACCCTCTGGAGATGAAAGGGGTGTAAGGAATCGTCGTGCCAGACACGCTGTACACTGCAACGAGACACTCCTAAGGCGCAGAGGCAACGGCACGTCTGCTGGTAGTAGGATTATTCTGGACGGCATTCAACACACTTTCTTCCATGGTGGGAGTTCGCGTCGAATGTGGTCTGCCCGCACTACTCCTGTTACCTCTAAATGACCCATAATTGCAAAAATTTTGATGCACACGCGCAAACAAACGGTGGTCCGGTACAAATCTGTCTGGGAAGCGTTCTCCATAAATTCGTTGAGCGGCTCGTCCATTGCCTTCTGCTAATCCATACACTAGGTGCATGTCTGCCAGCTCACAGTTCGTATATCGATGCATGCTCTTTGTGCGGCGACTACTGCTTGGATGAGTAAACCAGAAATTTTCCCTCTCGCGAACTGATGAACAGCGCCGTCTACCGACTTACGGTGACGTTTCCGGTTATGGGTTCCTATGCGATTCACATTCCTTTAGATGTTACCTACCTCCCCTAAACGTTTGTACCAATATTTTTGAGACACCCTGTGTACAATGAGATAATGGTATAAGTAAGAATAGGTCAGGCTACAACTTGAGTACTGCATATAAGTCTGTAGGCATCATTTTAGGAAGGATGTAGGGCTGCTGAAACGGGTGCAGAGAAGGCAACGAGATTGGTAAGAAGAATAAAGGGGTGCTCTTACTAAGAAAGGCCACAGTTCTGCAAACTGCAGCGTCAGGAGAATAGGCACCTGCGAGATGATGTGATTGGGGTGTTTAAGGCTTTGACTGGCTTCAACAAATTCAATGCTGATGGAATTCTTCCTCTTGCTCAGACTATGCACATGGGAGATGTGCAGAAGCTTGCCCTCAGCCAACGGATGATTGACTGCCGGAACAAGTTTTCATCCGTTGTTGTGGAAGTGGATAGTTTGAATAAATTCAAGGAACTAGACAAACTACTGGATGGGATGGACAAGTGAAATGGGATTTTTTTTTTTTTTTTTTTTTGGCTGATGCTGTATAAGCTTACTTTCCTGCATCATTTGCCACTATTAATACTAATACTTATACTAAAATGAACTCGCTACTCATGGTTACTTTTAATAATACACAGATCACTAGCCAAGATTAAATGCGCTTGTTGAGAATCATACTCACTTCCTTCTTAACATATCACAACTATACAACTAAGATTTCTCTTCAACTTTTGGCGTTACTTCTCTGAATAAATATTTACCTTGTATGAAGCCTTAGAGGCTGTAAAGGAAATACCTAATCAAGAAAACCTTATCTTTCTGACTCATCCCACTTCCTAACACAGAGCCGCTCAATATCTCTTCACGCCTTTTCTAAATATATTTCGATACTGTTATTCTGAAGCAGCAGCGTTAGTTCATGCATGTTTTTCCGAATCCACTAAAACACATCCTAAAGCCTTTAGGTTGGGTTGTTTATATTAAGCGCTAAGGCTACTAAGACCATTAGGCGTCAGAGAGTGTCTTAAGATTTCTTACATTCTGTGGTCGGTTTGTTTTCTTATGGGATGAATAATCCAATTATTGGGGGGGGGGAGAATATACATTCCTTGCTCAAAACCGTCTAACTTGACCATGGCGTGAAAAGACTCCGTAAAAGCATCTCTCATTCAAATGAGAGCTGAACCCAAACCATTTCAACGAGGAAGAAGTGGCCTTACTCTTGTAGTAGTAAAGTGGCCACGGCCACTTTACTACTACAAGGGCAAGGAAGCCAGTCAAAATCCTTTTGACTCTTGTTAGACTACTGTTGTTGCAAGATTTTAGGCACATCAGCGAATTACATGATATTTCACCTTATGTATATTATGTCTATAATTTGCATGTGTTCTGTGGTTAAGTTGCCTGTTTTCTGGTCGAAAACCCCATGTTTCTGAAGAAAAAACCATGCAACTCTCGTTGAGACTGCCCAATTCAGCCATGATGGGAAAAAAAGACCATAAAAATTCCTTCTAACATTGACAGGATTCTAATGCAGGTCTTTTCCATCAGGCGAGGGAAAGACGGTGTTTATATGCACTGAGCTACAGCGAGGGCGTCGAACTATAAACAAAAATTTTTATCTTCATCTTCAATTCATTCATTCATTCATTTTACTTTAGTCTACATAATAACCTTCCTTTACATGTATGCCTTGAAAATTAGCCTCCTGAAATATAAATTAAATTATGTGGTTGGCTGTGGTTTTTTTTTTTTTTTTTTGCCAAAGAAACTAAGGCTATGAGGCGTCCGGGTATTTGGTATGTCGATTGCATGCGTGTATTCAATAGCCGATCTACATGGTTTGCTCGATGAAAATAGAAATAAAACCTGCAAACCTCACCCAAGAGAATCAAATACAATTGATTCTCTTGGGGGAACTTTTCCATCTTATTAACACACATCACGATACTAAGCGTACATCAGATCCATACTCTTTACATTGATATCAGTTGCCATTAAAGACTCTTGAAGACTTTCTTCACAGAAATCAAGATTTTCATTAAGAAGAATGTGAAGAATTTTTGGTAAGCGATTGTCTAACAACTGTCTTGAGGCGGTAAGTTGATGAATTTAGCTGACTGAGAATTTATTTCCTAGACCAGATATTCTCAGGTTTCTAGTGCTCTTCAACAAGTTTTGAAATCGTGTTCATGGGTCAACGTCAGTTCGTTGCAAGACAATTCGTTGTATGCGACAATTTGGTGAATGACATTTCGCTGTATGTGACATTTCGGTGAAAACCCAATTGGCGAATATGACAATTGGGTGTATGTGCCACAATTCGGTGCACCACACAGAGATCAGAAATAAACAAAATCAATGAAGCAAAAGGTTTAGGAAACATGATAAATTTTGGCGACTTATAAAGGAGTAATTCAGAAATTTAGAAAAAAATAAATAATATATTTTTATCCATTTATTTTGCATAAAAGGATTCACGCTGATTGTTCTCATCCTTCTCTGATGGGTTGCGGGACCAGTTTTTTTTTTTTTTTTTTTTGTAATACCCAGGTGTGGGCGACCTGGCATCCACTGGTATAGCACACCCACTGGTAGAGGTGGCATTTGGTGCATTACAGGACCAAACTACTAGTGCAGGCCCGGCTCCACGTGCCGAGGTTGGGCACCAGGAATCAGCTATCCAGGTGCTAGCTGCTCCCTGGTGGCAAAGTAGCCTGACATAAACAACATATACTACAGTCGACGCACTAACATATACACTAATACTATGTCAGGCCTGTTTTACAGAGATTCTGTTCCAACACAGAGACATTAGGTGGAGATAGGCATATGCCTAGGGGCTACCATAGACAGAGAATACATACATACATACATGATTCTTCTCATAGGTTGTAAAGTGAATACGTGCCTATTTCAGAATGGTTCCGTCCATATTGTAACGCCTTGAATCAAGATAAGATTATTTATTAATTTTTTTAACATGCCTACTCAGTTGAATGCTATGCACCACGGACCCTGGTGAAAGCGCCTCACTGAGCCAGAGTGCTTTTCCATGTAGGGAAAGGACTCCAATTCTTACCCCTACAGAATGTCCAGGGAATCTTACCCTTAACCCATCAAAAGTACTAGCGTACCACTAACTTCGTTCAATAAAAACTATAGCACGGGTTGCAAACCAAACGTCAAAATATGCGCATTTTTTTAAGAAATACACATAGGGGAGGGCGTTGTTGCAGAGACCAAAAGTAGAGATCATTAATGGGTGCCGGCTGGGTAATGCGCAGCTTCTGCCGGCTGGTTTTGGTTTGGATGCAAACCAAACGTCAGAAGATGCGCATTACCCAACTGGCACCCAATAATGATCTCTAACGCTCCCCCACCTCCAATGCGTATTTCCTAAAAAATGCACTAACTGAAGTGAAAGTAAAGTGCGAACAAGGTTCTTTTGTATTCAAATCTTTAACCTGTCCGTGTCACCTTTTTAATAGGATCTCCTAAAAAAAGCAGAACGTGCATCAGTCAAATAAAATATCACGAATGGTATTGTGATCACTTAATACACCATTTACAACATGGAATGTTAAAAGTTTACATTTTCTGACTTGATTTTTCGTAGCCTAGTGGTCAGGCGCGCGGGTGCATAAGTACACGTGCCTTAAGTGACCGGGGTTCAAGCCCCTGACTGCTGAATACGGTGCTGTTTCTTGTATTCTGTCTATCTTGTGAACTCCTCTGACCGGTTCGTCGTCCCGGAGTATAAACAGAAAATTTATTTTTATTTATTTTATATACCGAATCCTTCTAACGAATTCATCGATCGTCGTACTCACCGAATTGGTGTAGACACTATGTGGACATGTGGCGTATCTTATACAGGACGGCACCTGAACGCTAGTTCCGCTCCGTCATGGTATTCTGTGCTAAAACAGAACTCTGTAAAATGGCCAGAAGTGAACGTAGTGCTATGTTTGTGCAGTGCGTGTGTGTGTGTTGTTCTGTTGTTTCTGGCCACTTTGGTACCAGGGAGCAGCGATCACCAGGAAAGCTGCTCACCAATACCCGTCCACGCCACGAGAAGGTGGGCCACAACTATCTGTGTACTGTCCAAAATGGACAGAAAAAAAAAAGTCGTAGCTACCAATTGTCAATTTTTTGATATACGAGACAATTTCACCAAATTGTCTCGTATATCAAACTGTTATGAACCAAATTCCCTACCCACCTCCCTCCACAACAACAACAACAACAGCCAACCAACCTAAAAATTGCATTCAGTAATAGTTTAAACTACCTGCTAACTCATGACAAGGCCTCGTGGGTAGCACAGTTGGTAGAATCGCCGTCCAGCTCACATCGGCTGGAAAAAACCTGAGTTCGAGTCCCGTCGATGACGGGAAGAATTTTTATGGTATGGCTGAGTTGGTCGGTGTCAGCCAAGGGTAGCATGGTATGTTCTCCCGGAAACTCGGGTTTTTCGTCCAGAAAACAGAAAATCGACCACAGAACACTCGCAATTTACAGACAGTATATACGGAGCAATATGGCCTTAGTTGCTGATGCTCGCTCCTAAAAACCCAATTACAACAACAACTGACGACAAAAGGCTTATCCAAGTGTTCGCCACTGTAAAAGGCTTTCAAACCACTAGACAGCTTCTCCACGTTTTAGTGATATCTACATCTTACTGCTTCTTTTGATTGAAGACATTTTGTTAACAAGATGGAAGTACATCGTATCCTTGATCAAAACATTATGGTTTATCGCCCAGTCCGTGGGTAATACACCGCAATGCAGTTAATAAGCATAGCAAGACGTAAGTGGCAGCTTTCTAATGCGGCACGTAGAGTAAAGACATTGCTGTACGCTTTGGCTCTCAACAGCAGTATTTTTTAGCTCATTAAGATCGTTAATCCAACCGCTTAAAGTGCCTTAAATGAATAGACATAGAGATATGGAGCAATGAAACTATTTAGTTTCATTCCCAAGCTTAATCACCGTTAAATAAGAGAAACTCGTTAAGTGTTAAATTTCTGAGTAATGACGTAATGGTAGAGTGGTTAAGAGCTTAGAAACGAGACGCACTATTTAGAATTGGGATACGGTAACGGGAGGTTCGTCTGCTAGGAAGAGACAAATATGTCTCCGGAATAGACGGGATGGATATTAAATGATATTTGGCGTTGGGCAATACTTCCCTCTTAACAACTGGGCCGAACTTTTAACATTGAGCTGAAAAAATCGCAAACCTTTTTTATTGTTTTAGCACCGGTACCGATTTAGGTTGGATCAACAGGCTCTGCAACTTTATGGACTCTAATGGATAACGTATGTAAATCGGTGTGAAGGCATTTACAGTCAAAACAGTGAAGCGAACACCATCCCAAGTAGTCAGTTCTTAAAATGATGTGGCAAGAACTTAAAATGATGTCAGTTCTTAAAATGATGTGGCAACGCTTCAAGAAGTTTCAAGCTTAATTTCTCAACGATGATCTTATCCAGTACTCACAGGTAAAAATTTAATTTTTTTTTCTATATTGGCGGATTGTGGTAGAAAGGAAGCAGATAAGTGTATTGTTTGTTATAAATTCCAGTTTAATTATTGGTAAAGATAAAATAACAGAAACCGAATGTTAACTTAATGTGGCATAAATAAATAAATTCAAATAATTAACGTTATGACTGAACAGGATAGTTTATATGTTGCACTCGAAACCTTAAGCTTCCTTAAATAAATATTGCGTTTTACTTATATGTTTCACAAGAAATAACCTAGACTAATGCTGAAAGGTTTATACTTCACTGATATTCAATGAAAATAATTGCTTCCTAATGTAGATTGGTTGGTTGGATCGTGGGTGCATCAATTACTCTCTTTTCTTGACACAGTGCGAGGATTCGTACGGTATTAGATATGATCTTTAGGGAGAGAGGAAATCTGAATGACTATCAAGATGACATTAAGCGGTATTTTGATGGAAGGTGTTTAAGACAAGAAAATCCATTTGCAAGGAGACCCTCGCAAATCCGTTAGAAAAACAGGAAAAACTAGTTTTCTATACAGCATTTGCCAAACATGAAGTTTTAGCAGTACAAAGGGAAGCTAGTGAACGAGCTTAAAAAAGTCCCAGATAAAGCCGATAATGGAAAGCAAGTAGCCGATTGCAAAATACACAGATGACACTTGGTTTCAGCTAAATAGATCCATCAACAGCCAAAATACTGCCACATGGGCAATTGAAAATCTGCAAACACTGCACGAGGGGCCGATAAATCCCAAAAAGATTGGTGTTTGGTGTTTGGTGCACAGCGTAATATCATTGTATCATTGGCCTATATTTTGACCATTCCAAAGGGATTTCTGTGTATTTTTACGTACATCATAAAGAATTCCAATCAAAAGTTTGTTCATCCGCTTTTTTTTGTATTTTTTAAGAATTTGGTATGCTGATTCCGAATATGGCCTTAGTAGTTTTGCATATCAATAGCTTGCATAGAAATAAAGAAAAGTAAATTGCAATAATTTTATTTATCAATTTATTTCTCTGTTGAGGAGACGCTATTCGGGACTGCTATTCGGCTAGAAGGGTGCGAGTTACTGTGGCGGGGGGATATTTATATGATTATTTTATTCTTTCTTTTTATATTTTAGACCTTATTTTAATCTATCCCTTAGCTATTTCTTTCCCCCTTTTCCTTGGAACCATAAAGGCTGTTGTTGTTATTTTCTTTATTCCTTTAAACAGGGGGGTCCTCACTTCCCTTCCAAGACCCACAAGCTATCTGCTGCGCAGTTAATCTGCACCCTTCTTACTCACTCCTTTGTCATTAAGGTTTTTTTTTTTTTTTTTGTATCAGAAGATCCAAGTTGGAGGAAATACTAATTTTCTCTTATTTGTGTTATTATCTCCCCGTGCTAGAATAGTTCCCGTGACTTACAGTTAATGCTTGGTGCCAATATCACACATAAAGCTCATGATAAAACAAACTAGATTTATTTACTTGTTTATACAAGATATTTACACACACCATATAATTCATAATATCCAATTTCTTACAACTAATTATTAATATATACAAGGGGTGATTCAATTAAGTTTCACCTTCATCCTATATACTCTAGAGAGGAATGTTCTACAGAATAAATATTATACACTGTTATTACTAGTTATACATTCCATAAACTTGACCCTTTTCAGGTTTAACAACTTTCCTTATTTTTCAGATACTTCTAATCACAGATGAGTAACACTCACTTTCTTTCTCTCTTTTTCCCTAGTTAGTGTCTCTAATTTCTATCACTTACGATAGTGTTCATCTGGTTTCAGTTCTTTACTGACTGTCCTGTCCATTACTTTTTCTTTCGTTTATTTCTTTATAACACCGTTTCTGTTAATAAATATTCTACATAAACTTACTTGCTTTCCTTTTCTACCACCTGGATGAGTTTTCCTTCTTTGCTTCTTCCGCTATTTCCTCGCTGGACTTGGCCACCGCAAACTCGCTAGATGTGCTCCAGGCTCGACCTCAGACGTTCCTATTGCGCACAGGATCTTCCTCCAGGACTGTTGCTTTTTTTCCTCAGTGGATAACTCGAACGACCTTCCTTACTCTGACCCTTCCGCTTTTTTTTTTTTGCTATTATTCTACCCACTATACTTTCATTTTTTCGGAACTTTCTATATGCGCTTCCCGCACTCCCAAAAAATATCTTTCCGCCACTCTCACGCCTCTTCCCGGAATTTCCGCCGGA
Source organism: Mastigoproctus giganteus (assembly GCF_048544385.1). NCBI lineage: Eukaryota > Metazoa > Arthropoda > Arachnida > Uropygi > Thelyphonidae > Mastigoproctus > Mastigoproctus giganteus. The sequence continues at coordinate 249,350,990 of NC_143575.1, forward strand.
TCCTTCCTTCCAGGCTTCGGGACTCTGACTTTCGGGCTCTCCCCGTCTTCTTCCTGCATCCGAGTTTTGTTTCCAACTCCCTTATTTTTCGTCCAATCATATTTCTCTCTCTCTCTCTTCATCTTTAATTTCATTCGCTTATTTTTTTTCTCGTCGCCTGGACCCGCGTCTGGTAGGTTGAGCTCCCTTCTTTGTGTCGAGAACATCCGGGCACTAAGCAATCTGTAGAACTATCTTTGGGATGCCCGCTTCACTTTACCTCTTCCGTCACGCTTCCTTACAAGACACCGCCTGTGAAATTTGTGAGAGTGCCTCCCGTGTCGGCCTGTTTGTACTTTGTTTACAGCACGGACACGGTGAGCTCTCTGATCTGGGTCTTCCCTTTGGATGGAGACGGAACCACTTTAGGGGTGTGGGCGTTCTTTTGTCCCCCGCTACCATCAGCAGGCCACAGCCCTATTTTTTCTGTAGGCACGAACTGCGTCAAACTGGCCTACCCATTGTATCACAGTCTGGTCAGCGTCCCTCCTGCTGCTACGCTAATCTCTCACTTTCGAAGTGTAAACAGACCAGCAATTCTGCTGAGTGCTTGACTGTTTTTAACTTAGTTATTTATTAAAATTTGATAATTTATAAATTCCTAAAAAATAGTGTAAGAATAGTTCTTACATTACATTCTAAGGTGTGAAGCGGACCCGAGCAAAGGTTACAAAGTCCATGGGACGTTCACCCAGGTTTATACAGAAATACCGTCAACTCTTAAACTTCCATCTGATTAATGATCGCCAGTATGGATTCCGTCAGTGTTGATCCACTGGTGATACGCTGGCTTACATTACACATCTGTAAACAAATTCAATGGAAAAGTTTTGTAAAACTCAAGCAGTTGCTCTTCAAAGGCTTTTCACCGTGTTTAGCATAAAAGGTTAAAAGGTCTTCTAAATAAACTTCAACCTTATGGTTTGCCAACTGTTTTTTTTTTTTTTTTTTGTAATTAGGTATCCAGTTTTCTCTCTAACCGCTCACTGCGAGTGATGGTAGATGGCTCGCTGCCTTCTAACTTCTCCACTAATGCTGGTGTACCCCGAGGTTCAGTTCTTTCTCCCACTCTTTTCCTCTTGTATATTAATGGCCTTCTTTCATTAACCGGAAATCCTAACCATAGTTTTGCTGATGATAGCACATTGCATTCCACCTTCCAGTTGAGAAACTTTGCCCTGCACAAACAGCTTAAACTTCTCGAATATCCACTACCAGTTCCTTAAATGCTGGTAATTCTCCTGTGGGACAAAGATAACTTAGTTGATCAACTAGGCTAATTTCTAATACTCAGTTCTGTCCCATATCTCGAAAAAAGGATTCTTCTGCTCCTATGCTTATCTTCAATGACACACTGATTTCTAGGCAAGATCATATATCTCTATTGTGGAATGACCCTGTCTTCTAATCTCTATTGTTATAAGCACATTACAAATATTGCTTCCTCTGCATCTAAAAACCTGGGTTTCTCTTTCTCTCTCGGTGTTACTTTTCTTACAAGCCTCTCGCAAATCCGCCCTACAAAGGAATATAGTTCCCACATCTGAGGCAGTGCCCTGAAACCTCTCTCAGGCTTCTAGATTCCATTCAAAAGAAGGAAGTTCGGCTAATTAATTTTTAATTAATTAATTAATTAAAATTCATTAATTAATGAATTTTCGACTAATCTTTAACAGTCTCTCCACTCTCTGTCTCATAGACGTGCTGTTTCTGCTGCATGCCTTTTCTAAACATATTTAATGATAATATTCAGAAGCCATGAGCACTGTTCTTCTGAGTTAGCTTCTGTAATTCCCGCTCTCTTTCTTCCAAAGCAGTCCAAACACGTGCCACAACCAGTGAACGTCCTTTTACTGTCCAACTTCAAACTCACAGAACCAACTTTTCTTCTTCCTCATTTATTCATTCAACTTCTGTCACATTACATCAGCTTTTTATGTTTTTCAGACGATTTTGTGGCGGTTTTATCGTACTACTGTCGGCCTACGAACATATTTATAGTTGTGTCTGACATGTCATGCTTAGGTAGAACATGACCAACTAACTATGAAGAGGTGACAAGATAGTAATGATTGGGCAGTGTATATCACTTGTGAAATACATATGCCTTACCATAGACTTCCCCAGCGTAGGTTATATTTGTCTCAAGTAATTTTTTTTTGGTCTTAGGAAAAAAACGAATTGTACACAAGTAAAATGTAATAGATTCTATGAAGTTTAAGCGATTTATACAATTCTGAAGTATCGTATGACTTCAGAGACCGGCAGAATCAGAAATTTCTTCGTAAAATAATCTTTTTTAGTTCCACTTAAATAAAAAGAAGGAAATCGTACTATTTACATAATAAAATACAAACACACATGAAAAGGAATTTATTAAGGAAGAGACCAAGGACTTCCTGATTACAATGTACACAAAAGAACTCCTAGCTCTTCGTTTCCTGTTTTCATAGTCAGCACTGAAAGTTGCCGTTTTCGTAATAAAGTTCTTAGTACAGCTGTCTACAGCAAGTACCACGTATCAAGTGATACCAGTGAAACTCATCGGTATTTGTATAGTAATAAGAGATATTTGTCTTATTTCAGTGCACTAACTACCTATTAGTTATGGCTCTGTTGTTGAATGCCATATCGAAAATGGCTTATGGACAGGTGTTGAGGATAATGATCTCGTATATCATCTCCCAGTTTTTCCCTACAAATTACTAAGATATTTTAAATATCATGCTTGAGATCAATACCTTAAAGTTTCCGTATTCACCATAACTCTATTTATTTATTTGGTATTAGTAATGGCACACGGTACAAGGAAACAAGATTAACAGCATCGGCCAAAAAAATAAGTACCCATACCATTTGTCCATCCCCTCTAATAATTTGTCTAGCCCTTCCTTGAATTTATTCGATCTAATCCACAACACCAGATAGAAGTTTTTTTCGACAATTAGTTACTCTCTCCTCCACCTCCAGATGCTTGGATTGTTTTAACAAGGTAAGCAGGGTCTATCGCTTCGTATCGGTATCCGTCTGACCACGACTTTCTTCCATTTGTTCCACTGTCCAATCACGACGTTCTCGGCACCACTGGAGGCGGATTTTTCTGTTTTTCTCTGGAAAAAGTGGCTTCCGAATAGACAGGCGACTGCCAATACCCAATTTCTTCAATTCCCTGAGCATGGTAGGATTGAAATAGGGCAGTTCCGAGCTTGGTTGAATTCAGATGTTATTTGCTGCACACAGGATGTTCCTATTTTTCCGTACAGTCCTCCTTACAGTACGACAGCTTCACTCTTGTATTGTTTTTCTGCCACATTTTACGCCGTTGAGATGTGGAAGAACCGCTTGCTTTCCACTCATTAAAAACCTTTGGCATGGGCGCTTTTGAGAAACCAGTTATATCTTTCGTTTTTTGAATTGTGGATCCTGCTAAACGTGCACCCACTACACGCCTTTTTCAGTCTGATATATCATACGTTTTACCTCATTCTAGTTTCAGATTATTGCAGTCGAACAGTCTGTGAAGTCTTTATACTCAACAAGGCAACAAGTCATCACTCCACGTAACGGTTTTCTTTGCATCTATTTGACAATTTTATGAATTTTGCTAGGGCTTGAAGTACGTTTAAGTTTTCATTAAAGTTTTTAGCAAGAGCTTATAATTGCGGTACTCACCTCTTAATCCGTAAATTAAAGAAGTGGAATCATATAAGGTAAAAAGGTGAAAATAATTAAACTATTTAAAAACATGCCGTAAGGAAGAAAAGAAGTGCATAACTTTTACCTAGATTTTCATCCATAAAATAATCCAAATTGTGTGTTAAAAACCAAGAGCCTTGACACGAGTCGGTTTTTAACACACAATTTCGATTATTTTATGGATGAAAATCTAGGAAAAAAAAAAGTTGTGCACTTCTTTTCTTCCTTATGGTACGTTTTTAATAGTTTACTTTTAATTCTTGTCCCCTTATATGATTCCACTTCCTTAATTTACGGATTAAGAGGCGAGAACGGCAATTATAAGCGCTTGCTAAAAACTTTAATTCATTTGCATCTATTTGCATTTCTTCTGTCAGTGAATGTCTTAATAAAAAGTTTCGTATCTTTTTGGCCAGTGTGTGTAGTATGTCAGCTTCACCATGCAAAACATTAAATAAATGAGGTAAGACAAAGATTTCTGCACGATGGGGGCCCCTGTCTTTTGAGTCATAACTTCAAAGCAACTCTTTGCTCGTTATCAAGGCAGATCCTGAAAACTGATTGGCCAGATAAGTAACCTTGAATGAAATAAAGATTCATCACTACTAAGCAGAGTCAAAACCGTAATCAAAACAATGGAAGAATGTTCACCACCTCCAAACTGTGTGTGTGTGTGTGTGTGTGTGTGTGTGTGTGTGTGTGTGTGTGTGTGTGTGTGTGTGTGTGTGTGTGTGTGTGTGTGTGTGTGTGTGTGTGTGTGTGTGTGTGTGCGCGCGCGCGCGCGCGCAAATGTAGGAGTAAATGTATGTGAGTGTATGTAGGTATATATCTTTTGTGCTGGGTGGGAAATTAGTCCACTGAACTTGCAAAAACAATGTCTGCTGTCCTATTCAGGGCACTGTATTGAGTGGGATAAGTGTGTGAAAATGGGGAATGAATGAGAATGTTCTACAGTACAAGTGTTAACTGTTGTACTCACTCTAAACATGTATATAAAACTTTTTAACTATTCTTGCAGGTTAAGTTATATAAACTCGAGTGAATGTTAGATCACCTGTACAAACCACGTGGCGACAAAAAAAAACAACAAAAAAAAAACGTGATGTCTTGGTGGTTGTTACATATTAGATGGACCTGTGTCCTATCTGTCTGTATGATGGTGAAAGTAAGATGATAAATATGTGAGAAAATGTTGCGTTATGTTATTTTTCAGTCGCCTCTAAATATGTATATTAAAAAAAGCGTAATTCTGTAAATATAAGTATGACAGATGTGCAATTGGGCTGAATACATGTAAAGTGTGTTCTGTTCTAAGTCTGTTCTGAGTCCCCCAAATTAGACTGCAGTGGGGCAACCTACCAGAAACCCCCTTCCCTGCTGACATCATGTTTCTCCTCTAAGGCATGACGTGAGATTTGTTGACACCAGCTTCAGCTAGCCTGGCCGGTGTGGGATTAATAACAGAGAAGCACTGCATGTCCACAGTGCTATCTCATCCTCCTACATAGGGCGCGTTGTCCCTATAACTTTAATCCCCTATAATTCAAGTCTTCCTTCCCCATCTCCCATCCCAACCTTTTTGCTTGGTGGACTCTACCACCACAAATCTTTTTCTACTCTTAACAGTCCTCCCCCCGTGGAGAATGGGCCACCTTCTACAGGGGTTCCCCCTCTATCTCTTTAACTTCCTATTTCCAGGTGGTAAGTCTTTCTATCATCCACCTTCTTTATCTTCATCTGTTCCTCTCCTCCTTATCTGTTCCCCCCGTCCCATTTTTCACTTTCCAGTTTTTGGCGGGGGAGAGGGGGTCCCTGGCAAAGCTTAAGCATCGTACCGCGGTTCGCCCCAGCCAGAGACTGTATGATGCCCGACTTTATTATACCCGGCCTGCCTCCCCGGAGCAGAGGACAGGTAACGTGGGGTCCCACTAGGGCCATACAGCTAAATGGCCGGAGGAACAACAGAACAACACAATCCAACATCACACTACGCAAAACCAACACTAAAATTCACACTATCTCTAGCATTTACAGAATTTGTACTACGACACAGGGTATACAAACGCAAAGTTGTGGGGAGGGACCACCAGTGCCGCCTGACAATCAACACTATACACCAGTGTTTCTCAAAGGGTGTGCCGCGTCACATTAGTGTGCCGCAAAATTTTCCAAGTGTACCGCGAAATTTAGAAATTTCTTCTTCTATGACTACGTAGGTGTGCCGCGAAATTTTTCTTCTTTGGAAAATGTGTCACGAGAGTAAAAAGATTGAGAAACACTGCTATACACTATGACCACCTCCATAAAAGGCCAAGTTAGTTCCATCGGCAGATGGAACTAACTTGGAACTGTCTTCTGGGAATCAAAAGGGATAATAATGGTGGATCTTTCAAAGGAATACAAATAAATGGACAATACTGTGCTAATTTACTATAATTAAATTATGAGATGTAACTGAGTCAGAGGGCAGGAAAGCTGATTAAAAAGTGTTTTGTTTCACCAGGACAATGCACATTTTCACATATCGGCTGTTCCATGGCTGAAGTTCATCAGGCTAGCTACGAGTATAAACTGTTTGCCCACTCACCATACTCTTTCAGATCTAGAACCATCTGATTTCCACCTTTTCTCGAAACTAAAAACCTAATTGTCTGGAAGAAAATTTCTGTCGAATGATAAGCTGATAGCGGCGGCATATTCCTCTTTTCAAGACTTTCAAGAAAGCAACTACAAAACTGGGCCATCGCTGGAGAAAGGGCACTGAGGTTACTGAACATAAAATAGTGTAACATCAACGTCAGATTATAACTACTTCATTGCTAAGCTAAAAACTTATCAAACAACGCTCGTATGTACAATTAGCAGATATATACTGCTCCGCATGTGACCTACTAATTAAAACGCTTGTCTACCCTTATTCTTGAGTCAGGTTTATGCATTAGCATCCTACCCGGATATGAGTTCCCACAAAATGTAGTTGCTGTCATGGCAACTAATATCAGGACATCGTAATGGCCATGATACATCACATCCACCACATCAATGTGGTGGATGTGATGTATCCAACCACCAACCACATCCACCACATCGATGTGGTTGGTGACGCCACAAATATTACTGACCAACATCGTTCCAAATCATAATTGTGAATGCGTTTTCCTATAAACTGCATATTAATGATCCTCTTTGGCTGTCTATTGTATTGTGTTCCTCTGCTCTTTACTTTGTGGTTCAAGAGACTCGTTCAGCAAACTATCTTTCGAGCATCCTCCACTGACGTTTGGGGGGGGAGGATATCTGACCAGCTGATAATCTTCGAAATTTAAATGCTAGTAAACCCAACGCAGTCTTATAATTAAGTAAAAGAATATTTTTTTCACTTTTACTTACTTTTTGAAAACATCCAGAATTCTAAATAACGTTCGAGTCTTGTTTGGAATTACACTAATCTCTCCATTCATTCTTCATAAATGAATGCGACAACAGGACTGCTACTTCTGCATCCAAAATACTTATGCTTTTTTTTATAGGATATAAAGAAGCAAATATAATGTGGCAATTAAATGGATTTTTCTGTCGCTCTTAGTGATTCCCTTATTTTAGTTATTGATATATGTTTTTGTCGATATTTCTACAGATAGTACTGACCTCTTCATTAGTATCTAGACTGTGTTGGCATTTTATTAGACAGGGCCGCACAATGGTACTTGGGGGCCCAGATGCAAAAGGGGTTAAGGGGCCTCGTCTATTTATTTATTTATGTTGGGACTTTGATGGCTCCCTCAATTTGGAGCCCTGGTGCGACGCATCCATTGCTACCCCATTTGCACGGCCCTGTTATTAGGTACCAATAGGTGCACCTAACATTTTTCATGAAATGGGACGCACCTTCAGTATCACATGTTCCGGCCATAAAATACAAAGTAGGTAGGCAGATACGCAGGAACGCTGTATGTGTGCAATCCAGGGCAATAAGACGAAGAAAGATTTAAACGGCTTTAAACGTGGAATCGTAGTCAGCGCCATATGCGATAGTGTAAGTATATCAGAAAGTATATCTACTGGGTTATCACGTATGATGTTTTGGATGTCAAGATTGATCCAATAACTAAATAACATCCACCAACAAACGATACTGTGCTCGGAAACAGTTTGTTGATGCCAAAAACCAATAGACGCTAAAAGACTTGTACCCGAAGAGGCATCTCAGGACGCAGAACTCGTCGCACCTAGTATTAGTATTAGTAATGGCCGCATGGTGCAAGAAAGCCTATGGCTTACTAGCAAAAAAAAAAAAAAAAAAAAAAAACCCGAATAAAACAATGAAAAAAAACAAAAAACTAATAATTAATAAAAGAAAAGGAAATTAAACCTATCATCCTATGCGTTCCGTTCACCCGAAGGTACTATCCAGATGACCTTTGAATTTCCCCAAACTGTCAGCCTCTACCACCCATGTAGGCAACTTATTCCAGTAATTTATAACTCGCTGGCTAAAATAAAACTTCGTGCAGTCCAATCTAAACATCTCCCCCCGCAACTTGAATTTATGTCCCCTAGTTCTAGCATCATTTATAATCTTGAAAATTTCGTCCTCATTCATTTTACTGATGCCTCTCAACGCCTTAAACACCTCAATCAAATCTCCTCTAAGGTGTCTAGTTACCAAACTCTGCAACCCACATATTCGAAGTCTTTCTTCATAAGGACGCCCTTTTGCCGATCTCATCAGGCGAGTTACCCGTCTTTGCACCCTTTCAAGAAGCTCGATGTCTTTCTTTAGGTGCGGTCTCCATACTTGAACACAGTATTCCAACTGTGGTCTAACAAAAGCCTTATATAATGGGATTACCACGTCCTTATCTCTACTTGCAAAACTTCGATAGATCATCGATAGGACACCACGGGCCTTCCTTGCAACCTGCTTACAATGATCAGAGAATTTCATGTCTGACCGTATCGTAACACCCAAGTCCCTTTCCTCCAGTACTGAGTTTAGTTGAACTCCACCAAGTGAATAAGTTATTTTGGGATTACTGTTTCCCAGTTGTAATACCCTACTTTGTTGGATTAAAGCATAGCTGCCATTTTTCTGACCATTCCTGAAGTCTTAGGTCTCTCTCTCTCTGAAGAAGCTTAGCTTGACAGTGATCATTAACTACTCTACCAATTTTAACATCATCTGCAAATTTAGATTTCACGCCCTCTATCCCTTCATCAATGTAGTTTATGAAAATTAAAAACAACAGTGGTCCTAATACTGATCCTTGGGGATCCCCACTTCTTACATTCACCCACCCAATCTGAGGAATAGCCATATATCACAACCCTCTGCTTCCTGCCCTGAAGCCATCCTGCTATCCATCTAAGGATTTTCCCAGTGATTCCAACCTGTTCCAGCTTATAAAGCAACCCCTCATGTGGGACTGAGTCAAAAGCTTTGCTGAAATCTAAATAAACAATGTCGAAATTATTCCCTAAATCCAGCTCGTGAGTGACCCTTTCAAAATAGCGAATCAGATTTGTTAAACATGATTTTCCCTTTACAAAACCATGCTGAGTATCCTTGAGAATTTCAATTCTATCCAAATGATCCTGAATTCTACCCTTGATCATTGCCTCCATGATTTTCCCTACCACTGAAGTGAGACTGACAGGTCGATAATTTCCCACTTCACCCTTAGAACCACCCTTATGTATGGGGGATACATTGGCACTTTTCCAATCCAACGGAATCTCCCCAGAGTCTAGTGATGCCCGCATAATTAGCCTCAATGGTTCAATGCACTCACTTGCTGCCTCCCTTAAGATTATAGGGTATATTCCATCAACTTCAGGAGCCTTACTGGCCTGTAGGCTCGAAAGTTTTTTCATTAAATAATCTTGCGAAATTTCAATATCATTAATTACATGTTTTTCAACTTCGCTCCCACAATTTCACCTTGTCACAGATGGGGTATCACAGCTGACGACCGAACCGGCTTTAACTTCTGCCAGAAAAAAGCAAAAGGTACTGTTACATTGGGCTCAGTAATACCAATACTGGACATCGGAGGATTGGAAAAATGTTGCCTGGTCTGGCGAATCCCGATTCCTCCTGTTTCACGTTGATTGGAGAACAAAAATATGGCGAAAATTTCATGCATCCATGGATTTATCTTACCATGTATTAATAATGCATGGTAGCGGACCCGTTGATATCAGTGAAGCAACGTTTCGATACCGCAAGCTAACCGGAAATTATTTCAGACCAGAAGCATCCCATTATGACGATTGCAGTGTATCCTTTTGTGACTCCAACAAAAAATGTACAATGCCAAAAGGCCAGAAATATACAGAACTGGTTCTTGGAAAATTATTGAATTCAAATTACTGCAGTGGTGGAATCCACCAGTCACAGCTCTCAATCCAGTTCAGCACATCTGGGATGAGGTAGAAACAATTGAGTCAGCATGGACACCAGCTTTCCTGTGGCAAGATTTAAACACCTCGTTAAATCCCTGCCACGACGAATCGAAGCTGTTCTGAGAAGGGGCAACTAAAGGGGGGACAACCGATTCGTTATTAGGTAGATTCACCTAATAACGGGGCTATTCGGTGTATAATTATGTAGTGTAATTTCCTTTATGTAAACCCCTGGCTTGTAGCCGTGAAGAGAGTTATATACAGTAATGTGCCTTCTGTATATAATAAAGAGTTCTTCTTCTTCTTCAAAATTCCTGAATTTTATTCTAAGCTATCATTGTCATTCATTCATTTTCTCTTTCTGCCTCCTAATACAATTTTCCTTTAAAATTTTCTCAACATTTATAAAATTTATCTTTAGAAATGTATATTGAATGCCCTAGTTCTTTCTTTCTCCCAAATTATCAACGCATTCAAAGTCTTAAGATTACTACACGTCCATAAAGTGTCAGAAATAGAAGGGTACCTAATCGCTGTAGCCACATTATACTCTCCTCTTCCTCCTCACGCTCATCTCCAAAGGAAGTATCAATTTTTCAGTTCTCAATATATTTACAAGATCTGGTAAGATATACCAAGATTTTTTTTCATGTCAAGGCCTTCCTTGAAAAGCAGAACATAAATGTATCCTTTTACTCAAGAAAAAGCGCTAATCTTAGGCGTATGTAACATTACAAGCATTTCTAAGATTATAAAAATGTTATGCAACGTTACAGGCAAGAAAATAGCACAAGAGGAGCTAGAAAGAGAAGCACCATCAAGAATCAATCAAGGAACTATGAGTAACCTCATTCCACGAATGCCTGAAAGACGAAAAGTTGTAACTCCAGCACGTGGGAGAATGACATGCACTAGATATTTTTTGTTTGTTTGTTTGCAAGCCGCAACTATGCTATAAAACAATGTAAAAACTCCTACGTAGTGTACATAATTTTGTTCTTTGCTGAAAATATATTTTATCTCCGATACAGTAGTATAAAAAATAAAAATATTACACATTTATACTGATCCGTAAATAAAGAAGGCTTTTGTTAGTCAAGTTAATTATATACTAACTTTCTATTTACCCGTTTTAATCCTTTTAACTGTTTTAATCCTTTTTAGAACAATATTTCAAAAACATAATTGATTCTGCCGAAAGATTACGACATGTCAGGGTGGCCGAGCGGTCCAAGGCGCTGCGTTTAGGTCGCAGTCTGGTATTCCGGGCGTGGGTTCGAATCCCACTCCTGACAATAGTTCCTTTTTTATTTTAACGCGATTGAGGAGCCCTAAACTGAGCGACTCCAGTGAGTGCCATATCTAGTACTTTATATTGCTGCAGTCGTAAATTCCTTTGGTTTTCCCAAATTATAAACAGAAAATTCAAAACCTAATAATTTCCTTGCATCGCATGTAATATGCGCTGAAATGAAATTATTGATAACTATTAAAAGCACCAACCAGTCACTGTTATGACGTAACTAAAATTTAAAATAATAGTACAGTATTTTTTCTTGTAACAGTAACTGTAACAATAACAGTAACAAGAAAAAAATTCTGCCTATTAATATAGCAAGTCAGTTAATGTAAGCACTGCGTTAAATTTTTTCTTAACTTCTTGCACCAGGGCAGGACCAAGGTATTTAAGCGCCCCGTGCAGAAAGATTTTTCGGGACCCTTTACTAAGGATATATATTTTTTTTACCAACATTTTACTACTGTTTTTTGGCGCCCCTTAAAGGATTGCGCCCTGGGCAATGGTCTTCTATCCCATACCTTAATCCGGCACTGACTTCTGTGATTAACAGAAGCGAAAAGCAAATAGCTACTTATCTTGTTACAATTAATTACTAGTCGATGAACTAATACAATATAAAAGTAACTGCTTTCATTGCACATGCTTTCTAAAGTAATATGCGTTCCACATTTTGTAATACTTTACAATGAACACGTGAAATGCAACACGTATTTCAGGCTCTGTGATTTAATAAATTAAAGAATCTTAGTACTCTCAACGCTTCTCTAATGTATTTTACTTATTCCTTCCTGGAAGCAACTAAAATATGACAAGTACTTAAACGTTTTTGTTATGATTACTAAAATAAGCAAAGTTTTGCTAAGATTAATATAATAAACAAACAGTAATAATTCATAATTTGTGTATTTAGTAAATTGATAACAAAAAACGAAAAAAGAGCAACAACGTTTCTGCTTATCCACCACATTGCTCATTCATTCCTCCAATCAGCGCATGAAACAAACATAACATCCACTGCTTCAGCTACAATATACCGGTTTATGGATGGCCTATGTATCTAAAAGATAAATAAATAATTACTGAATTTCTATTGTTCCGATTTAATGACATTTAGGATGGCTAGACAACTTTTTCTAAAACGACCAAATGTAAAATTTCATCAAATCGATCCACTGGGAGTTGAGTTAATTGCATGCGGGCAGACAGACATGGTTAAGGTAATAGGTGCTTTATGTGTATATATACATGCTAACGCGCCTAAAAACTAGGTTTTTACTTTTGTTGTGAGCGAAAGAGAAATATTGTTTCCAAAAGAGGGAAGTCCAGTCGCTATCATACAGACATTCAGGTTCTGCTGTGTATATTTTCTAGACTTTATTTTATTTTTTATTTAACTCGGTTTAATTACTATAACACCCCATAATGGCTAGAAGGGTGAAGATTTCATGTTATTTACAATTTATAATTGTAGCAGGTTACTAATATTAGTTCGCAATTTCAAATACCTCGAATTCTATCTTCTTATAGGTTTCGGCTGTCACTGTATTTCTATACTTCTTATCACAGAGTTTTTCATAGTCGAAGTTATGCGTATTTCACAGTTTCAAGGTGTTTGTGGAAAACATACCTTGTAGGACACTCAGCTGTAGAAAATTGAATGTTGATCTCTAAGCCAATCACGTCAATCGAAACTATCTAGCTTTTAATTTATTTATTTATGGATTGTAGGAAAGCTGTTTGTGCCATTTGATATAAGACAAAGTTTAATGTCATCGGCATAGCATAAGAAGTCAGAATTATTAAATAAGAAGAGTTCTAGTGCGGCTGGAAAGAACAGTTCAGATAAAAGGCCTCCTTGTGGAAGGCCCCCATTTCCACTAACTGGACCTAGTGTATTTAACGTTTTTGTTATGATTACTAAAATAAGCAAAGTTTTGCTAAGATTAATATAATAAACAAACAGTAATAATTCATAATTTGTGTATTTAGTAAATTGATAACAAAAAAAGGGGAGAAAAGAGCAACAACGTTTATGCACCACATCCAGAGGATGATTTCTGGGAGACTTCCTGGATGTAAGTTAACACACTGTTGTAGAATGGATTAAATTGCTGGGATGAAGATCATATCAAATGCAGATTGCACTCCAAGAAACAAGACTTTCAACATACAATGGTTCACAAGATCAGAATGAATAAGCTTTTTAAAAAATATAAGTAAAGAGCATCCAATTGAAATAGGTCGTAGATCTTTGGGGCACTTGGGATTGTTTAACTTTGGAATGAGCTTCACTGTATACTGAGTCCATATATCTGGGACTGAAGCTGTCTCCATTATCTCTTGGAAGATACAAAGCAGAAGATCTACTAAGAATGCGCCAAAGATCTTTAGGATAAATAAAGGGACGCCACTAGGACTGAACTTGATTTTTTGGCAGTTTATTTATTACATGTTATTTTTTCACTCGCAATTTGGATTATGTGATAGAGCCACCACCTATACGTTGAGTTATGATTTTTGATTATATTGACGTTATTTACAGCATGGGATAATTTATAAAAATTTGGAAGGAAAGTGTACCTTTCATAAACATAAAAAAATAAATATTTAAAAAAAATATATATATATATTTCATAAAAAATATATATTTCAATGAATATATATTTTTCGAATGGAAAAGTCTCTTAGACAGGCTGGTTAGTTAATAAGACGACTTGGACCATAAAGCATCAGTACATAGAGTCAATAAATTTCCGATGCCCTGTGGCCAGCTTGTTTGTTTGAAAAATTCGAAACTAACGAGGAAATGACGTACAAAACAGCAAGCATTTATAGCAAAAAAGAAATTATCAAACTGAAAGTTTGTGTAAGTCTGGAGTAATTGCAAAACGAAATCGGATGTCAGAACAGCCTCTAAACATTAGTATTAGTTAAGGAAAATGCAAGAAAGCAATCTTATAGAGCAGCAGTCAAAAAAAAGGGAGCTAACACTTCCCAATTCGATGTGCCTAGTCTTCAGGTGCTGCAGATTGCAGAACTAAAGAATACCCTATGTAAGAGGTGGCTTGTAAGAGTACCCTTTTGTTCCTCTCACTAATCTCGCTGCTCTTCTGTGTATCCGTTCTAACAGATCTGCATTCTTCCGAAAATAAGGCCTCCATACCGGTATGCAATACTCAATATGTATCCTAATCCTAAGGCAATGATTAGGATACTCAATATGTATCCTAATCATTGCCTTATACAATGCAATAATCACATCACCATCCCTGCTGCCAAAATTCCTGTATATCATTGACAAAACTCCATAACATGTCTGCACTGAGATCTTCATATCTGACTGCATATCTGACTTTCAGAGAACTTCATATCTGACTGCACAATTACCTCCAGGTGTCTTTCACTCCCCACTATTCTGAATGTGGTGCCACACAGTTGGTATGTTAATCTGGGATCACTACTCCCCATATGAAGTACCTTGAATTTGTCAATATTAAACTTCCACTGCCACTTCTCAACCAATCTACCTAATCTGTCTAGACCTTGTTGCAGTAGCATATCCTGATTACTATGATTAATCCTCCCCCTGCCAACCTTCGTATCATTTGCTTGATATGCCTTCATAAATATCATTAATAAATATAGAAAACAGCGATGAGTCCAGCACTGAAAACTGGGGGGCCGCACTAATAACATTAGTCCACAAAGAGCAGTGTCCATTAATAACCACGCTCTCTCTTCGCCCACTCAACCATCTCTTTATCCATAGCAGCAACTTACTCTTAATGCTACACTGCTCCAATTTGTATAACAGCCTTTTATGTGCAACAGTATTAAAAACTTTTCTGAAATCTAAATATATGATGTCAAAATAATTTTTTTGCTGTGGCACAGTGTCCACTCAGATTGTTCAGACAAGATCGCCTTGAAAAAATCCATGCCGTGACTGCAATATAAATCCGATCCTGATCTAGATGGCCCTGCATTACTTCTTGAACCAGTGACTCCATTATTTTCTGTGAACAGAAGTCAGTCAAGCTAACAGATCTGTAATTACTCGTGTGACCCTTAGATCCACTCCTCCCACCCTTTGTGAATTGGGTTTACAATTGCATATCTCCAATCCACAGGAAGCTCCTGTGAAACTCAAGCACATACTAATATTATACAAATTTGCCTATGTAGCATCAGATATATATATACAATTAAGTACATTGGGTTTACACTAGAAGGGTTATTTCTTTCTACACAACATAATCAATATCTGTTTATTTTAAAAAACCGCTATAGTTTCTTCTTTCTTCACACATGAACAATAATTACTTAAGAGGTTTAGTTAACACCCTTTATATACAACCTATGTAAATCAAATTCTTACCTTATAAATTGAACTCCCGATTTAATTAGTGCCCCATTTTGTCTTGGGGAATATAATTTCACAAACTTTCTCTAATCAAGACAGATAGTACATTTGACATCAATTTCTGGACGATCCTGATCTAGATGGCCCTGCATTACTTCTTGAACCAGTGACTCCATTATTTTCTGTGAACAGAAGTCAGTCAAGCTAACAGATCTGTAATTACTCGTGTGACCCTTAGATCCACTCCTCCCACCCTTTGTGAATTGGGTTTACAATTGCATATCTCCAATCCACAGGAAGCTCCTGTGAATCCAAAGATGCTCTCATAATCATGGCTACAGGTTTGCGTACCTCTTTTGCCGCTTCCTTTAATATAAGTGTACAGATCTAATCCTTCCAAAGTGCCTTTTTTACGTTTGTCTTCAATAATTTCTCTTCCATTTTCTTCTCAGTTATCACAAACTCAGCTCCTGTAAGATTAGGACACACTTCCGGCATCCCTATCCCATATGTCAACATAGAGGCAAAACACCTATTCAGTTTGTCAGAAACCAGAGCAGAATCATTAACAGTTAAAACTATTCACATCTAGTGGACCAATGAGATTCATCCCCTTCTTCTTAGTGTTTACATAATAATGAAGTTTTTGCTGCTTTTCTTTGCATTCTTTTCCAGAAACTTCTAATAATCTGCCTTAGCTTGCGTAACCTTCTTTGTGACATGATTGTAGGCCAGTTTATATCTATTGTAGACGTCTGTATCGCCTAATAATTTATATGCATCCCATGCATTTTTCTCTTCTACCACAGGTCTCATCGGTTCATTTGACATCCATATAGGTCTAATCCTTGGACAGTATCCCTTGGTTGGTATAAAAAGCCTAGTAGCTTCACTATTACGTCCTCCTGCTTCCCATTTAGAATTTGCTGTTGGTAACTTTATCAGTCGGTCCCAATGCATAGAATTTAAAAACTATCTGAGTTTTTAAATTCTATGCAGTAAGTAAGTAATCTATGCAGTAAATTAACCTTATGTTAATTCTAGTAAAGCAATTATATTGTATGCAGTGAGTTTTAATAATCTCTGCATCACATCAGTGATACAAAGATTACTTAAAACGATTGAAGAACTGGTAATGGGAAGACTGGGGAAGTTAGCAGAAAGAAGACGGTTCTCACTATCGGAAATATGCAATGTTTTCGTCGAGTACTTCAAAGTCCGAAGAAGTCATCCCATCAAGAGTTCAGCTACGTCTTCTATGTATTAAAACTACGTCTTCTATGTATTAAAACTACGTCTTCTATGTATTTTTCCTCTCTAAAATTATTTAGAGAGGAAAAAATATTACGAAATGCTCTCAAAGAAATACATTCTGATAAAAATGAAAGCAAATCTGAATAGAAAAATTATCAATAAAACTTAAAATAAATAAAAACCTTTTATTTCACGTTGCGATAGCAGGTACCAGGAGTCTCTTAAACATAACAATAAATGAATGCTTCAGCATTTAAAAACGTTGTAATATTAAACAGAATTTCAAAGGAAGCGAGTTTGAATGTGACCAAAGGAAATCGTCATCAAAATCCAACAAAATTAATCATTAAAAAAGTAATATAAAAGCGCAAATCGACTGAATGGATAGGGATTGAAGGAAATTAGAATAAGATAAACAAAATATTGCTTGTAATGAAAACCTACAGTTAGCAAAAAAAAAAAAAAAAAAAACTGTGGAATTTTTATAATGAACTTCTTCAAATAAGGTAGTTAATTTTAAAATAATCTGACAGTTGAATTTAGTCGAACAAAGCATACTGGAGTACATGCGTTTGAGTTGACCGTGGTTCCAGTTCACTATACGTCTAAATACGGTCATGTTCCTTTACTCTCTGTCTTATAACTCCTTCGTCCCTGTGTGGTGGTCCCACTGTACAAACAGAAAATTTATTTATTTTATACACAGTCGAACAACTTAAATTCGAAATATTTTAACAATTGGAAAAAAGTTATTGTCTCCAACTTGAACAATTTTCAATTTGTAAAAACAATCCAATTTTCTTACTACTGTTTTGCCCTCCGTGACAGTATTAGTGGGTTCAATTCATAATCAGTAATTTGGAGAGGCCTGGGGTCAAATTCTTAGTCTTGTTGCAAGTAGTTAAATTTGCAACAGCCTGGAACAACTCCTCCCCGAGTTGTTCCAGGCTATTCAACTAGCAAAACAAGAAATCAGCCTGTGATTTGTCATCTTGGCTCTAGATCGCAGACCGAACGTCGCTGTCTATATAGAAGCTCTACATTAATAAAAGATTGCCAGAAGAATATGATGTAACAGGGTTTTAGAAGCAAACTAAGGCCATATTGCTCCGTGTATAATGTCTGAAAAGTGTGTGTGTTCTGTGGTCGATTTTCTGTTTGCTGGACGAAAAACCTGAGTTTCCAGGAGAAAAACCATGCTACTCTCACCTGAGACCGACTAACTCAGCGATGTTATTTCTTTATTGATTTATCTTTTTTTCATTTTATACCGTTGTTATTTTATATCTGGACTTGGTGACCTTAATAATTAGGTCAGTAAAATTAAAATTTTTAAATATCATCTAGTTTTGACGCATTATAGCCTTAGTTGCCAATGCGCCAATAAAACCTAACAAACAAACAAACTAACTCAGCCACTTTGTGAAAAAAGACCCATAAAAATTCCTCACGTCATCGACGGGACTTGAACTCGGGTCTTTTCCACGCTGTGCGAGGAGAACAGCGATTCTACCAACTGTACCGACCAGGGTTTAAAAAAAAAAACACTATTATTTTTAGGCCACCCGATAAAAGATGTCTCTGTATTACATCATTTCCACAAGCTTTAACTTATCAAATATGTCCTTGGTATACATTCAATAAGTTTCATTAAAAATCTGATGGTGATTTGCTCTATAAATTTTTCATTCATCTTTAGAACACGAAAAGGATGCATCGGGTTCTCACACTGAAATATGTTTTTTTATAAATGAAAACTCCGCAATCTTGTTTTTGTATTATTATTTATTTATTTTATTTTTTCTATAACTGTTGTGCTCAGAATGATGCTATGTTCTGTACTGGTACTTGCTCTAGAGTAAGTACAAGTAAGTAAAAGAGGAAATAATGGAATGATTTGACTCTCGCAATTTAAAAGTAGAGAGTAACTTTGTCAGATTACTAGAAGCTTGCCAAAAACTAAGATGAGAAACTTCAGTTAAAAGCCTGGAAACGTCCAAGTCACGTACCAAATACCTGAAGGATTAGTATAATTGGATAATGTAATCAGATTTCCTACATGAATGTACGAAATCCGACTATGCATGTTAGTCTTACAAATAAGCACGCTCTTCTGTTATAACAACTTGCAGTCCTGTTTGTGACCATTAAGGCCAAAGTAATTATTTCTTATAAACTTTGTCTCCAGAAGAGTTTTCCATGGACAAACCTACACCAAATTTCATCGGATATTAATTATTACTGATAGGCGACAGATGCTCTCCTTGTGAGTGGTTAAAAATCAACGACTCAAAACTGTAAACTCTATATGAGGTGACTGTAGTTACTTAATCATCTACTTAAACATATTTTTCTATCAACTGAGCCCTGCAGGAAAAGTAATCGCCTGCAGTATATGATTCCACTTAATGAACGAGACGAAATGTTCTCGTTCGCGAAATCTTCGCGACACCATCGGATAGAGATGCAATCATTAGCTACACGCACAGCAAGGTTAGTTTAATCAGGAATCAGCATCATGTCCAAAACACACAAAACCAGGAGAAATTTTTACCACAGTTTATTAAGTTCAAATAACTAAGAATGTTTATCATAATCACAAGCGTTATAAGTGGCTAAAAGTTCTCAGAAAAAGTCGTGAAAACATTTTCACGACTTTCGAAACGAACGATTTGCAAAGAATTCCATGCTGAGTCACTTCATCCCACAAGTGCTCAATTGGATTGAGGTCTGGCGAATGGGGAAGCCACCGCAATCGACTGAATTTACTCTCACGTCTCTTGTGACATGACACATTTTACTACTGAAAGAACCCACTCACAAACAGATACACTGCAGCCATGAAAGAATGTGCCTGCTCGGGAATAATTTCCAGATATTCTGTTGCATCCAACCTTCGCTGAAACTGTGATACAATGGATCACACTTTCCACAATGGAATCAAACTGAATTCTAAGTAGAACTGATAGCCTTCTACCCCACCCTCACATATACTGCAAATCTAGTTTGCATCGAACAGAAAAACATACGTGCTAAGACGAATGATTCTTATGATGGCTCAAGTTTTAAAAGTTACAGTGGCAAGCGCGTTGGTGTATAGAAGTCATCAATCTGCTTTTGCGAAGAACGACAAGAAATAATTGGGAAACTTTAAAAAAAAAGTGTAATATATATATCGGTATATCATCATCATCATCATCATCATCATCACTATCTTCAGCCATTGTCGATCCACTGCAAGATGAAAGCTTCCCATGGTCTCTGTTGCCATTGTACACTAGCAAATTTCACCTATTCACCTCATATTTGGTATTTTTCTTGGGAGTTTAGATTCCAAAATTTGTTTGGCCCATCGAACGTCAGTTCTTGATATGTGGCCTGCCTATTTCCGTTTTATATAATAATATCAAAATTTGGAAACAACAGTCTTGTTATTCAAAAATATATATTTTCCCCTAACTACCTTGAACAAGTTTTCGCTCGCTGTCTGATCGACAGCTGACAGCGCGATGGAAAATTAACACTTTTCATTTTATTAAGCCTAATTTTTAATCAAAAAATGGACCTTAAATATTTTTTTATGGCTATACTCCTCCAATGAAAAATAATTAATAATGCAATTGAGAAGCGTTTATCATACTTGAGGATTACTAAAATATTCGGATTTTTTGAAATTCGTACAAAACTAATTTTTCGTCTGCACTATTTTTTAAGTGCAGACGAAAAAGATCCAAACTTCTGAACCACTTATTAAAATCGACAATAGTTCAAATTTTTTGGAGAGAGGCCAAAAACTTGAAAATCCACTACGGTATACGAATGTTGCATATGAAGCGTAAAATTATTTCCATATTTCGAATGCCCTCTCTCAATGCCGTCTGCTAACGACCATGGACAAGAATCACTTGCAGTGGATTCTAGCCCGTTTAGCCACGATCATGCATAACATTTTAATATTATACGTGTCGTAGAATATTTCAATATTTTTAAAACCTTTCACTCAGACTCCATTGCATTATCTAGGTTGCTGACCACACGTCTCTCCTTCGACTTGTGCTCACTCTAAATGTTGCTGCTTTCCTCATTTGAGCTCTTCGAAAAATAACTGAAAAGAAAAAAAAAGTTGGTACACAAGTTTAAACCGTCGAAAGTGGAGATAAAAAGGGAACATTCCAAGTTCACCCCACATCGTTCGTCTCACCGTGCTCGGTACTGAAGTGTACTGTATATAGCATGTCGTTTGGTGTGGAACAAGGCCAAGACCGAGAAATTATTCTCCGGAACTGACAGTGAAATATTACTGTGTCTCTGAGATACGTCTCATCTGTTTTAAAGTGTAGAGCACACTTACAGGAAGTCTCTAATATCATACCGTTTTTTGTTTTGTTTTAATTTATTTTACCATAAAAATTAATTAACTATTTTCTTAGAGATGTTAAGAAAGCGTTACATATTAACCACTTAAACTTTTAGCAACAGTTTCGCCTTGTAGCCCTTTTATACATTTTTCCCTTTAATTCCTTAGACTGCAGTGAAAAAAAATATATTATTGGATTTATTAGTTGTTTAAAAAATATGACGCACAGTGTCGCATTTTTCAATCTTCTGGCATAAAACATTTTACTTTTGGTATTGACAAAGACATTATATTAACAAATAAATGTCATTTTAATAAAGGAAATAAATCGCTAAATAAAGTGTTTAATTGCATTTACACAATATTTTGCAAGATTTCATTCGGGTTCGAAAGTTTTCAGACACAAATGAAATACCTATTTATGGATAAATATATCGGATATGTTACTTTACTGGTACTGTAATTTGTTTATTTTTATTTATCATTTATTTATTTATTATTATTTTTTTTTTGTTTGTTTATGCACCAAAGCAACTAATGCTATGAAGCGTCATTGTATTTTGTCTCAAATCACGTGTATTCTATGGTTGGTGTACCTGGTACAGATGCCGATCGTCCAGATCTCTAACATGCTATGGGAGTGAATATTATTCAAAGCAACGAGTTTAATTCTGTGGAGTTTAATTCTGCTTGAATTCTGTGGGCATATTCAGGGACGCGCAGGGCTTTTCTCTTATTAAAAAATACAAATATACAGTACTTAATTTCTTGTCCATACAGTGCTACCACATACACTTTAATCTTCTCTTCCCTTACCTTCATCTCCTAGTGGAAGACTCTATCATCCACTATCCTTGCCTTCGCACACACACACACACGCGCGAAAAATATTCAAAAAGTTTTGCAACTCGGATATATAAACTAGTTTTTGTTCTATAATCTATTCATGGAGATAGATAGTTGATGTAAACAAATAACAGCGCATGGATTATCACGTGCTCACCTGTCGGAGCCCATTTGTGATTTTTCTTGAGTGCTTTTGTTTATGAACATTGCCTCCTTTTCGTGAATATATAGTTTCAGTTATAATTTTCTTTTTCAATACACTTCCCTTGCCCTTTCATCAGAAGCTATGATTTAGACTTTCGAGATTGCCAATTTCTTCTAGCAAACACACTTCCGTATTGCAGATTGCTTAAAGATAAACCAATTTGCAGTTCAGAACTGTACAGGCATCGAGGATTCACTCGGCTATGTAATCAGACTTCCGCGTATTATACACATATAGCAACAATAAGAGAGACCACCTATACCAGTAGATTTTGGTTTCGTGACCTTCCACATCAATGACTACTATATACGCTTACCGTTTTCTTTATAGTTTACTGTGCAATGTGACATAATGCAAACTTTTAAAAGAAAAGTAGAAATATCTGTAATGAATTGAATTAAAGTAATCAGTAGTTCTAATGCAAATTTCAATCTAATAGACCACAACGCAAACGGCAAAAAAAAAAAAAAAAAAAAAAAAAAAGACTGTAAAAGAGGAAGGGGTCGACGTATACGGCAAATAATGATCAAGCACGAATTTTAAAGGAAAAAAAGAAGAAGAAAACAGAAGTCGACTTACAGCCGGAATATACGGTATATTTCAAATTCTGCCTAATAAATCGAAAAATTGGTCAGCGTTTGTCGTTTTTTTTTTTTTTTTTTACGAGCGCATGATCGTCCGCATTATCTTATTGCAAACTACCGTTGTACCCAATGCCGAATTTTGTTAGTCTCGGAATACTGGCGCAGTTAGTTTTAGAGGCCTTAAAAATAAGGTCAAGAAGGGCCCTGGACAAACCAACAGTAACTGTACTGTTCCGGAGCCCACTACGACGTTGGACCCTGGGGGAAATGCTCTACTGCATCTCGGTAACCCGTCCTTGGTTACACGTATTCTTTTATGTGCATGTTCTTATCATAGGTGGCACCCAGACTAACAGACTAATGCCTATATCCACCTGTATATTCTGTATTCACATAGAACGTCTACAAATAGGCCTGCAGTAATGTGTAGTTAATGAAGTGTAGCGTGTTGTTTGTGTATTTAGCAAAGCTATTTTGCCACCAGAGAAAAGTTTAACCAGGTTTAAAGAGAGGAATATTGAATGAGACAGAACCAAATATATATATAGATGAAACAGTGTGTATATTGGTATGTATAAAACGAATAAATACGACGAGACAAGAGAGTGGATTTTACAAAGAAACCCCTATTGGTGAAAGCTGAAATACTTGAAAATCAACGTTTCAATGTCGCCAGACAGTGGCTAATGAGATCAATCCGATCGCCCTCCTTTTGTAAATTAGAATTACATGAGTGTTCTTAAAAGCGCAGTAAAACAACAACTACTCTGAAGACACTAGTTGAACAAAATGGTTAGAACAGGAACTGGGGCCATAAAATTTCTTTAAAAGAGAAGGTAGGAAGAGCATCTGGATGAAAAAAGAGAATCTTGTAGTGACATCAAGTTGATATGCTCGTGCTGCAACAGTTGCATAATAAAATATATAAAACACTCCTTATTGTTGAATGTTGTAGAAACATTCTATGATATATTAATTCAACTATAGTATATTAATTCTCTCATCAGCTTATATCTTTTACAATCGACAGTCGTAGGTGTAATAATTACTCCCCCCACGTGCGGTGGCAATTATAATTCTTTTAAATGTACCAGTATACAACCATCGTAAAAGAACAACCTTTTTTATATACAGGGTGTTTCAGTTAAACGTTTCAGAACTTCTAAGAGGGGTAGGGTACATCCTGACAACTCGAAATCATATAGCAATGTGGGGTCGGAAATGCTTTCCTGAAGCGGTATTGTACACAGAAGTCGTCGTGCGACGTCGTGCAGTACAGATTCGATTTTCGGTCAATGTATGGGCCGGTATTATGGGAGATCACCTCATCGGACCTTACCTGTTACCGTGTCGTCTAACCGGACCTATCTACTTGATCTTTCTGCAGCAAGTATTGCCACAACTTTCGAGAGATGAACAGATTTCTGCATCGACGCAACAGACAATGTGGTTCCAACACGATGGAGCCCCTGCCCATTATAGCGGAGATGTTCGTAACTACCTGGATGTCACATTTGGTCAACAGTGGATCGGACGTGGTGGTCCCGTGCGTTGGCCTGCTCGGTCACCCGACCTATCATGTCTTGATTTTTATTTCTGGGGTCATATGAAATCGCTAGTTTATGACACCCCTGTTGACAATGCTGAGGAGCTGGTTGCAAGAATCGCAGTAGCTGCCGAAGAAATTCGAAATTCGCCTGGAGTATTCCAGAATGTTCGGATGTCCATGCGTCGGAGATGTGAGGCATGCATTGTAGCCCGTGGAAGAAACTTCGAACACTTACTTTAATCCATGTACCTTTTGCTTCTTTTCATGTATTATTAAAACGATTTCTCACTTACGGTCTCTTTTCTTTTTATGGTGCTTCTGTGTACAACACCGCTTCAGGAAAGCATTTCCGACCCCACATTGCTATATGATTTCGAGTTGTCAGGTGTACCCTACCCCTCTTAGAAGTTCTGAAACGTTTAACTGAAACACCCTGTATAAATTTCGTCATCATTTTATTATTAAAATACACCGATAAGCCAAAACATTATGACCAGCGAGTCGTTATGCAAATCGAAGCAACTGCAGGTGAACTACGGCGCGTGCGTGAGTCGGGACACGGTATAAAAAACACTGATACTGAGCTCCGTTAATCAGTGTTACTCTTGTTCTTCAGATGGGAAAGGCAGCGGACTTAAGCAAGTTTCACATAAGACCAAATTGTAATGGCCAGACGACTGGGTCAGAGCATATCCAAAACTAAAGAAACCAAACTATTGTATTTAGGCCACCCGAATAATTAAATTCATCTGCCGTGCTGTGTTGCATGTCTGTTAATTGGTTGTGTGTTATATGGTCGATTTGTCTGTTTGCTGGAAGAAAAACCCCAGTTTCTGGGGAAAAGACCTTGTTATCTACGCCTGAGACCGACTACTAACCCAGCCACGAAGTGAAAAAAGCCCATTAAAGTTCCTCACGTTATCGACGGGATTCGAACCCGGGCCTTTTCCACCCGATGTGGGGAGGGCGGTGACGATACCACTGTGCTACCCACGCAGACCAGTCAGAGCATATCCGAAACGGCACGGCTGGTGGCATGCTCACGGTCAACCGTGGTTAGTACCTACCGAAAGTGGTCCGAGGAGAGGAAATCCACGAACCACCGGCGAGGTGTTGGACGACCACGGATCATCGATGCTCGAGGTGAGCGAAGGCGCTTCCGAATGGTAAGTGGCATCAGAAGGGCGACTGTGGCGCAACTCGCCAGTGATTGGAATGCTGGTGACGGGAGTAATGTGTCACAACACACAGTACATCGAGCCCTGCTGAAATGGGGTGCGTAGCCGCAGGCCGCTCCGAGTGCCTATGCTAACCACAGTTCACTGGCGACAGCGCCTACAGTAGGCACGCGAGCATCGAAACTAGACCCCTTGAGTGATTGGAAGAAGGTCGTCTGGTCCGATGAACCACGTTTCCCGTTGCACTATGTGGACGGCTGGGTACGTGTGCGTCGTTTACCTTGGGAAGTGATGGCGCCTGGATGCACAGTGGGACAAAAACAAGCCGGTGGTGGCGGTGTCATGTTTTGGGCGATGTTCCGCTGGGATACCCTGGGTCCAATCATCTATGTGCTGGGCACTCTGACGTCTACCACCTACCTAAACACCATTGCTGACCAGGTACACCCTTTCATGGCAACGATCTTCCCCTCTGGTGGTGCCATCTTTCAGCAGGATAATGCGCCAAGCTACACCGCCCAGAGTGTTCGAGACTGGTTCGCGGATCATGAGGAAGACTTCCGGATCATAAGGAAGACTTCCCTGGCCTCCAAATTCCCCAAACATCAATCCCATCAAGCATCTGTGGTTTGTGTTGGAACAGCAACTCCGATCTGCGGCGTCTCAACCACAGACCTTACAGGAGTTAAAGGATCTGCTGATTACGTGTTGGTACCAGCTACCACAAGACATATTTAGAAATCTTGTAGCGTTCATGTCTTGCAGGGTACGAACTGTTTTGGCTGCACATGGACGACCAACATCATATTAGGTACGTGGTCATAATGGTTTGGCTCATCTGGGTACTTTTAACTTCATTATAAAAGTAAATACAGGTGTGTGTGTGTGTGTGTGTGTGTGTGTGTGTGTGTGTGTGTGTGTGTGTGTGTGTGTGTGTGCGCGCTAAACGCCAAAGCAACTAAGGCTATGAGGCGTCAGTATATCGCGTGTATTCTTCGGTCGGTTTGCTGTTTGCTGTCCGAAAACCCAATTTCCGGATGAAGAAACTATGCAACCATGAAAAAAAAAAAAAAAAAAAAAACATAAAAAATTTCGCACATTATTGACAGGAGTCAAACAGCCTTTCCACCGGGTATGGGAACGACAGTACTAATACCCACTGTGCCATCCGCGAGGGCAAAAAGCAAGTGGCGAAACCACTATACTGTAACAGAGGAGTAAATGCAAATTTGTTCCAACTGACGAAGGTCTTCCCTACAAGATTTTTTTCCCTTTTTTTTTTTTTTTTTGTTGTGAATACTGAAATTGTTGCTCAAATTGACTACAACTTAATTTAAAGAGTAGTTAACTACTTTTAATAGTATGTAGGACTTTTGTTTTTATTATTCTGTTCAAGACAAAGTCGAAGTATTTCGCACATGAAAACTTAAAGTTCCTTCGATACAATTACTGAAAGTCTATGTATATAAAGAAGAAAATTTCTTTTCCTACTGCAAAAAAAAAAAAAAAAAAAAACCGATAGCTGTGAGATCCAGAGAACTTGGATAGTTTCCATGCTTTTATCACTAACACTTAATTTGCCAGTTTTATTCGCAGGACTTTGGCAATATTGCCAATCATAGTAAACAAAAAAGTTTTAAGTGCCTGCCATCAAAGCATAAATTCAGATAAATTCTAGCCTAGCCTAGATAAATAAAACTATATAATTTTATTTATTAATTAATTAATAAACTCATTTATTATTATTATTTGTTTATTTTAATTTTATTTTTTATATTTATTTATTATTATTATTATTTTATTTATTTATTTATTTTAATTAGGTGCGTGTTAAGTGTCACGGTACATACCATAGTCATTTTTTTTTTTTTGTAAAAGAATAAGAGAAGTTTACCTCAATATGAACACGCTTTGTTGTCAGCTTCAGGAAGAAAAATCGTTTTTTAAAATTTACGTTAAACTTTTTTAAATTAATTTTTAATTTGTGTTCAACTGAATTTTTAATTGTTTTCAATTTTTTTTTTTTACTGTAATTATTTTGCGTTAATGTTTTATTCGTTTTAATTTCTGGAGAGTATCATATGGAAGTGTTCTACGTATCATATTGAGTTAAATTTCTCTTATTCTTTTACAAATATTGAATTCAACGTAGAAACGTGTTGAGCATCATAACTTTGGTTTATACTATCGAATACCATAGTCATTATACCATTTATAAATAAATAAATGTCTAAATTTAAGTATTCAAGGCGCGCTACACATGTGGTTTCTTCACACAGATACACACAGTGCGCTCTTTCCACATCTGTAAAAGCTGGCTATTTTAATATTCCTTACCGCAGGGCTCATAGTGATAGATGCAGAAAAATAAATAAACAAAATAAAAGTTGTATACAGTTTATTTTATTTTTTATTTTAAGATTTATTATTTTTAGACTTCCTAATATGGAAAAATTAGGAAAAAAAATTAACATTTGTGATTCTTCTGAACAGCTCCTTCCCAAAACAGATTTTCCTTTTTATTCTCCTTACTTATTTACGTATCTTTATAATGAGATTAATTAAAATCAAATTAGTTATAAAACGATATAATACTCAAGATTCAATTGCTGATCTGGTCTGACTTACAGGCTGAGTAAGGCATTTCAAACAACGAAACTTTTGGCTGAGTTTCGAAAGTTAGCCACTTAAAGTTTAAATGCCTTTAAAGAGGGGGATATGTTTATATTTAGGCACTGTTTTACTCCTAGTTATCAGGGTAAGCTTTACAAACAAAGATATAAACTGCAGTTACTGCAACATAAAAATCCTGAGTACGTATATATAGTATCTGTATACGTTTGGTCAGCACCTTCTATTTATTAAGAGTGCGTAATTACTGCAGTAAACTGGCGCCATCTATCAGGATAAGAAGGAAGTTTGTAAACACAACTTGGTTATTATTTTTGAAGTTAAGAAACGAATTCTTATACAAAGTTAGAGAATTTAATATGATACAAACAATATAAACATACATTACTTCCATTTTGAATAATTTAAATAAGCACGAAATTTTCTGAACAATCAGTAAATTTACTGCAATTAATTAACTTTGACACTTCATATATGAATATCGTGTACTTAATTTCTGATCTTTGAAATTCCCCTAGGAAAGCGGTTTGACATGGGTTGTAGCAGAGCATCAGGCAGCCCCGGGTTCACAAGAACTATCTATACAGCCTGGGCAGCAAGTAAAAGTACTCAGAGAAGCAGACAGGTCTGACTGGTGGTTGGTACGTCTCCTTCCAACATACAATAGCTGTGATACATCTGAAGGAATCGTGCCATCAAGTTGTTTAAGGCCGGTGCCCAAACGGGACTGTGAGAAAATATTGGAAAATCCAACAGGTAAGATGGTTTATTGATAATGCATTCATTAAAGAGGGCGCAAGGGTTGCCAAAAGAACTGATTCCGAACATATGAGAGCAGACGACTAAGGCTTAATTAAAGGGGAAAAAATAAAATAAAAAATCCCGGTAAAGACTGCACCTGGTTTAGAGAAACTTAAAACTCTTCTAAAGATATAATTGAAAGATAAGCTATCTCAACGATCAGTAAAGATAATTACATAAGAAACAAAATATTATGATTTTTTTTTTTTTTTTGTTTAATTTACAAAATTTGCTCGAGATTACTTCCCTTAACCGAAGTAAAGTAGCCATTAGATAAGAAGCAATAACAACCCCTCCAAACCCCCTCTCATCACTGCAACAGATGGCAAATGAATTTTAAACCCGGAGGAACAAAATCTGATCGTTGCTCATTACGGTTCCGGTACTATCTGGTGGGGAGATGCTGCCATATCATCTTAACCAGCTATCACTTCCCAAGGCTAGAGTTAGTTTGCTGACCTCCTTTGACCTCTTACAGTTGTTCTGGAGGCCTTGATAAAGCACTCTGACGTAATCGCGAATAACGGCGTAGAATGACGAAAACATACTTAAATGTATTAGTTCGTTTTCTGTGTCGGCCCGGTCCTACTGTGCGCAAGTCCTACTGGCGTTTCAAGGAATATCTCTGCTAAGAATAGTATGTGACTATGTTGTGATGTGACGTAATTATGAGCTCCCCATCTAGCTCATTTAAATCATTGGTTTTTCCCTGTTGGGGCCGAACGGGAAATGATGATACAGGTAAGGAGTTTAAAAAAAAAATTCAATACAAAATTAATGGCTACCGTTGGCACGTGCCAAACTGACAGCCTCGCAGCAATTTTCATTGGATACCTGCTAACAAGCAAAGAATTATCTGTGCTTGATAAAGAAAATATATAAACAGCATATTAAATAACCAAAGATAAGCTAATAAAAAAAGTTCATAAAATTGCCATTATAAACAATAAAGTTGTCCATTAAGCTGATTTTGAATTACGTACCTGTAAGTAATAAAACTCCTGTAATAAGAACGAAAAAGTACACTGTGGAAATTATTGTAGTTTATTATATATACAGTACCTAAATAATGGTCGTTAACCTAATATAATTATGGAAATTTTCACAAAATATTTGCACTTGTAACGAAGCACAGTTTTAAACACAATTTATCTTCTGAAAAATGACGTAATTTGTTTACGCTGATTACAATGACATAAGCGCCCCCTAATGATATCATACCTACCTTTGTGTTTTTATATATTATACAATATATAAAAAAGAATTACACAGTTTATAAATCTATGGTTGAAGGAATAAACAAATAGCTGTCAGTAGGCAACCTAAATGCGTAATAAATAATTCTAATAAATTGAAACAAATATTCACAAAAGTCTGCTGAAATGAAAACAAGTTTGTTTTTTTTTTTTTTTTCATATTGTATTGCGCTACTTTAGCTGACATTTGTATACTCTCTTGTTGGCAGTACCCATTTGTTTTCTTAGATTGGTATCTGCCCCATTTAACTATTATGAAGAGAATTATTAAGTAGGGGATTTATACATATCACTTCTTTTTCTTTTTAATACCGGAGAATGGCGCTAGTGTAGTATTTCAGCGTGTTAGGAAAGTTATTGATTATGTAATAAATCCCGATTTTTTTTTGTGGGTATAACTAGCCAGGATAGTTTATTTAAACTTGCAATGGGAAGAAGCAAAGGTAATATGGAACAGAAAAAAAAATGTATACTTGAAAATGCATAGCAGTATAACAATTATCTGAAAGTCTGCGCAGACTAGAGAATGAATCTGCTCTTAGAGTGCAAATATTTTCCCTCTGTGCGCATCCTCCACTTCCGTCCGCATCAGACAGCCTCATCCTGGACGAGGGGCTGCAGGGGGATGAATTAGTCAATATATCTGCCCGTCAGGTCTCCACGGTTGGCCAGGCTGCGCCTGTGCGGCTTTGAGGTAATGTATTGCGCTAGATGACGGTTATCAGGTTCCTCCCGTAGGTTTTAACATCGGCCTTTTCAAAGAAAAGGAGGAGCCAATCTCCAAAGGATCCGACTATACTCAGTGGCAGTTTTCTCCTCTAGCTCTTTCGGTAGGTGTCAGCATAGTGTCGGTCCTGTATAGCTTTTCCACTCTCTACGATATCAGTTACACGCCGGTTGGGACTAAGTGATGTCAGTGCGTGTGCGGGGGCCTTTTACGGCTCGTGAGTGCCAATAAAGGATAGTAGCTGCTTTAGGAGATAAATCACGCTCTCTTTATAGCACAGGAAGGTAAGATAATTTATTCTGTCCTCCTGCTAAATTAACTTCTTACTATCAAGGTTGGAAATTGTATGCATCGATATTATTTGCATATCAAGGGTATTTCAACAATCGATAAAACGCATGTGTGTAGTTGGACAGTAGCATTTTTCCAAGATGCAGACTACTCGCAAAAGTAACGTGGGCGGCAGTCTCCAAGTCTTCTTAAGTTGTAAAAATATTCCATCCTCAGACTTTTCATGGGAGATACGCAATTGTAGTCTTCTGAAGCTAGTGAAATTTTCAAACGCAGCACTACAAGCAATTTATACATTCAATTATTTATAAGAGGAAATTATATTTTTAATTTTGTCTTCATTTTGTTTTTGCCATTATCAGTTTTATACTATTTTAACCACCAGATTTTTATTTCTATTTTCTCCATCAAGTGTAAGATCTCTACATTGTTTTTGTCTTCTCATAACAATTATAATTACACATAAATTAGCAAATTTTACAACACGATATTGTTGTATACACAATGTAAAGGATGCCTTAGAAATAAATTTCTATTATAAATAAAACTGAAAAAGAACAGGTGGCTTTTATTATATATATTATAAAGTATAACATTAAAATGTGTTTCACATTAAAATATTTAATAATGATTTGGTTCAAATTACTAATTATTTCGAGCAGAGTTGTAATAGATCCTTCCACTAAATACCTGCCATTATTCATGACAGTATAGATTAAGCACTTAATACGACCCTAAGCACTTAATTACAACTTATGTAAATTTATCAAAGCTATTATTCTGATCTACAGATACGGAATAAATCAAACGTTTCTAAACTGATTACACAGAATCTTCCGCAGTGACAATTAAGATAGTCTAAAACAGCATGTTTATAGAAATGAATATTGAAAACTCCCGAATCAAAGCTTAGTAAACAGGTGATTTCGTTGTTACCGACGTAAGAGTGTCTTTGGTATGATAGTGGTTACGTCATCGGTGGCTGACCTAGTTACTGCTCTAGTGGAAGGATGAGTCACTCTTCTTCTGGTCGAGAGTCTTCTGGTTGTAGTGAATTTAGCAGTGTCTGCGCCGTTTAATCTACCGTTTGGAAAGTGTTGTTCCTATTGCTATTGGAAATGATTTTTCATCAATTGCTAAACTGATATGAATTCTAGACTGTGTCATGGTTCTGTGGGCTTGAAAGTTCTAGACAAAATTTTGGCAATCTTCAAGGATTCTTTCTTTGAAAATATTGGCCCATATGGGACTGATGAGAATTCAGAGTAGTCGCTCTGTTAACTTGTATGACGAAGCCATGTTTTAGTTTTGAGTTTAAATGAGTTCTGAGTTATGATTCACTATGCAAGATGTTGCAGGTTCGCATTCTTTTTATAGAATATTTACTAAATTTTCTTTTAATACGTTAATTAAAATGTATCAAGAATACACAAGTAACAGAAATTTGCTAATTAATATATTAATTTTAATATTGTAAAATATTAATTCTGTTAATATATTTATTAATTATTAATAGAAAAAACATTATTAATTCTTAAGATAGATTAAAATAGAAAACAGTTTCCTTTTCTACGTTTGTGATACTATGAACGTTATGGGTAGCGGGTAGATGCAAGAAACATGGATGGATTGTTTATTCTGAGGTTTCTTCTTGTCCACAATAATTGCAGAGCTCACACAGCACATTAGACGCTGGAACTCCTGAAAAATTTTGGGCGCAGTATCTGAAATGGCCACCATATAGTCTTAACCCATTCTCTCTGACTTTCGCTGGTTTCCGCAGTTAAAAAACCGCCTTTTGGGACAATTATTCGAAAGAGATGGTGATATTCAGTGAGCAGTTTCAACCGGCCATATTTCTTTATATTGGCAATATTAAACTATACTCGTTTTGGTGAATATGTGGAGAACTAATTTATAGGTAGTAGTTTCATATGTATAGTATATTCTTATAGTATAGTATATATAGTATATTAGTATATATAGTATATATATATATATAGTATATTCTTCATTCAGGTGACTGGAACAATTAATGTGAATTGACACCATATGCTTGTGGTGTCGATTCTTTACGAACAGTAGGGAAATGTCGAACGATATTTTACAAAGAAGGAGGTTGTTGTTGTTGTAGGGTTTTAGGCGTATCAGCAACTTAGGCCATATTGCATCGTATGTATTATGTCTGTAAATTGCGTGTGTTCTGTGGTCAACTTTCCTGTTTTATGGATAAAAAACCATGCTACTACAACCCCCCACCTGAGACCAGCTAACTCAGCCACGTTGTGAAAAAGGCTATAAAAAATTCCTCATGTCATTGACGAGATTCGAACTCAGGTCTTTTCCACCCAATGTGGGGAGTACGGCGATTCTACCAACTGTGCTACCGCGAGAGCCAGTGAAAGGAGGAGGTGGAAGGATTCGAAAAAGTAGCACAATAAGTTATAAACGCAAAGTACAGCCTTTTCTGTTTTGTTTTTTTTGTTTTGGGAGTTGTTGGCGCATCGGCCTCTGTGGCCATAGTGCACCTCCCAAGGTTTTTTTTTTTTTTTTGCAGTACTTTGATCCAAGCCCGAGGCGGGATTCAAACCCGTGACCTTTGGGTTGCGAGGCAGGCACTTTACTCACCCGACTAGCCCGGTCGGCAGTAGAGCCTCAAACGACGAAATAATTTAAGCTAGTTATTGAAAATAATAGTGGAATCGTCAGAAATGAATAAAGAGAAACACTAGTTAATGGGAAAAAATCCCAGCAAGTATTTCATATAAATAAATAATTTTTTGTTTGTTCTCCAGAACGGCCATATAAGATGAGAGAAGTTCACAAACAGAGAGATACAAGTGAGCTTGAGCCATGGGTACTCAAAGCAAGTGTACTTTTTTACTCTAGTACTTAACTACTTGGCTATGGCGTACATTTAAGAAACCATTTTGTAAAAAAAAGAGTAGCAAATAAGGAATTGCTCGTTTGCTGAAATTTCATCTTTATTGTCTAACAGAACAAATAATACTATCCCTTTTTTTAACTGATCAAAAATATTGCAGATTCTGAGCACAATTTGATATATACACAAAAATTCATTTTACATCTTTTTTGAAGTGTACAATACATTTGTTAGGCTAGTATAGACATGTTAAGAATGATTGTTGGAATCATGAGAAACTTAAAGATCGTTAAATGCGTCTGAGACACCAGTTTTATTTTCCTGAAGAATATCGATAGCCGTTCAAAACAGCTCCTTCCAACCTAGTGCATGTGCAGGGGCCAGAAATGAACAAATAAATAACTGCTAACGAATGTAAATCAATGTTTTATTGTTTCTTTTTACTGTACTGTACTGCACTGCATCTTCAATTTAAAATATTTTTAATGAAAACTCCAGACACGAAAGTTATTTAGAACCTATAGCACTTGGTACCGTGCATGGGTAAACGGTTGAAAAGACGGAGATATTTGTTGAACTGCGACTTCAGTTTCAGATTGTAATTTTGGAGAAATAAATGTGAAGGAAGGTTGGAACAGAAAGCAGAAGAGATAAATGAGAAAATTGAAAAGTTTGTTCTGAAAGCTTGGCATTGGACAGTGAATGGCTGTCGACTGGTTTGGAAGAGAGCGGTGGAATTCAGTAACCAAATAAGAAGAACAATGACAATGGAAGTATCTATAGAAAAGGAATGAAGCAAAAACGGAACGTCTATGAGACAGAATGCAGAGATTTCTTAAGAGACGGGTCATTAATTAATCTGACTGTCCTCTTCTGAATAGAGTCCAGGAACTTGAGAGAGGTTTTGGGAGCATTTTCCCAGATGCGGAAACAATATTCCATGGTAGGGCAAATTTGGAATCTGTATAGAGTCAGTAGCTCTTTGGTAGCAAAAAAAGACAACCCAGTATTTTTTTTTAATGCAGAGGAAGCAACATTTCTAATCAGGACGAACCTCAATAGGGATATGTGACCTTGTCTAGAAATCTAATGTCATCAAATATTAGAGGATATAGGCTTAAATCTTGAAGAGACATTGTCTATCAGAGGCACACAAACCGTCGATTTTATCTTTCATGATATTTCTGGTCCCTTATCTGCTTTAAATAAATTCAGATTTTCAACTGATCATGACTCTCTCTCTCTCTCTCTCTCTCTCTCTCTCTCTCTCTCTCTCTCTCTCTTTCAAAGCTCCGGTGATCTTTGGGGTCAAGAAAGCCGACCAGACAATTCTCATTTCTGTATTCAGAATAAAATTTATAAAACAAGGTGTTACTTGGAATCTCTCAAAGCAACCGATTGGAATTGCCTTTCTGGACAACCCCCGATGAATCTGTCCATTTTCTTTCGAGATCCCTAAGAGAGCCATCATGCCTCAACCACAATCCTCGAACAATTTCAAAATGTTCAAAAGCATGGTTTTTACGGAGTTCACATCTTCTTTTAAAAAGAAACAACAGTCATAGCGAAAGTGTAAAAAGATGCAAAACCACAGAAAACTGTTTTCTGCAGGTTTGCCTCTTTTTCTAATTATTCTCCAGATAAAAGGGGGGGGGGGCAGACTTACATCAAAACTATGACTAGCAAACTTATTTTATCGACACGAATTTCGTGTATCAGATGCTCAAAGAAACCCTTACCCCCTCTCCTCTGTGGTTATCTCAAAGATATCCCCGAAAGGGTAATCAACAAACTTCTTATGCAATATTGACTTTATATTTTGAGAGATAATGAGATAAGTTTGGTAATTTCTTTTTTTCACATAAATACATCTTTCTGCTTACCATTTTATTTAAATGATAAACAGAAAGGTACATGACGAGCAGTTACGAGCTAGCTGAGTGGTCAAACGCGACCCACCACGGAAGAGCCACTTTTTTCTGCAATTGGGTTGGCTGTGTTAAAGGGCGCACTGGTATCCTTCACATATTAATTCTGATTTTATAAAATATAATTTATCTATTAAAATTTTCACTTGAACTTAACTGACCCACCCTTTCTTATAGTTAAAAAAAAGGTTTAGGGCTGATCCCTTAAATAATTTCCTTAGCTTCCTTCTTACTATCAATTCACCCTCAACAGTTGGTATAATCACCGTCCTACTCAACGGCTGGAAAAGCCCTGATTGCGAATCCCGTCAATGACCCGAGGTCTTTTTGTGGGCCTTTTTCACAACGTGGCTGAGTTAGTGAATCTCAGAGGAGGGTAGCATGGTTTGTCGTCTAGCAACGAACGTTTAGTAGTTCCCTGCGGTGTAGAATCCTACCATTCCCTGTCGTGTAGAATCATGGCAATTAGTTCATTATCATTATTAATAGATGAGGTAATTCTCGGGTGGCCCTATTATGACAGTTTTTTTTTTTTTTTTTTTTTTTGTTTTGCCCATTTTTGTCATGCCTTGTGACTTAACAACAAATTTTATTTGAAAATGTGGAAATGTGTATTTTCTAAAAATACATTAGTATTTTTCATTTCTGATTTTACAGTTTAGTAGCTCACGGTTTTTTTTTTTTTTATTCTTTTTTTTTATTTATAAGTAGTGCTACGAAGCAGTGTAAACAAAATTTATTCTGCTCGAGATTCTTATTTTTCCAGATTTTTCACTGTAACGTCATTATCCTTATAAACCCCAGGGGCTCACATCTGTAAGTATGGGCTTTGGCAGACCCAGGGTCCTGAGCTGGATATCATCATTTTTCTCTTTCTTGGTGATTCCTTTCTACTTCTGACTCTCTCTCACTCTCAGGGTAACTGGGAAATTTTTTTTTTGTTTTGGCTGGTGCAGCATAAGCCTTAGGCTTCCTAGCACCATGTAGCTAATACTAATAATAATAATAATAATTCACAAATCTCAGATTTAGCCAGCCCTGTAAACGCACTCTGGTTTACTCAACTTAATCAGCATACTTACTTTGTTTTTCGAATGTAATGTAAATGTGTAATGAACACAGAATTAAACAGCATTATATACCCAAAAGATGGCGCTCTTTTCACGAACAGAATGCAAAATTCCTTCGTCTGACACCACATGTCACTGTGGTGTCAGACGAAGGTCATTGACACGTGTCGAAAATTTAGTATTTCTGTGAGAAACTATATACGGTATTTCACATGGAAAATATGGAAATATTGAAAAAAGTAAAAACATTTTGAATATTTAAAAATAATAAATTCAAAAATAATAAACTGAATAAAAAATATCAAAATTTACTAGCTTTGAAAGGCGAACTGGGGCTCATGTTTATTGTCCTCCAATATGTACAGTATTGGTTGCCTCGGTTGTACGGGTTGTCTCGCTCCCGGAAAGTAATGGTTAGTTATTCTAGAGGTCAATAAAGAGGTAGAAGGGACAGAATTAGTGCGCGATTAAGACACGAGCTAGCAGGGCCTTTGCTCGTGGCGCCAAATTTTACAAATCATGAAAAAATATATACGTATATATATATATATATATATATATATATATATATACAGGCATACCTCGGTTAACGTTACCTCTGATAACGAAGCTTCGCTATAACGAAGTCTGCAATTTCAAGCCCCATTTAACATTAAACCTTTGGGGCTTCTCGTGGTTGGTTCGAGAAATTAAAAAACGGGCCAGGATTCATAGTGTAAAATTAACAGGAGAAGTTTCCAGAAAAACTAAAGGAAATAATTGAACTTGAAAATTTTCCACCAAATTTGGTGTTCAATGTTGACGAAAGCGGTTTATTCTGGAAACGGCTACCAACAAAAAGCTTCATTTCTATTGAAGAAAAATCAGCTGCTGGGTTCAAAGCAGCCAAAGACCGTTTAACGTTACTCTTTGGATCAAATGCCTCTGGCGATTATAAATTAAAATTGTTATTAGTTTACCATTCAGAAAATCCGAGGGAGTTAAAAGGTAACATAAAAATGAATTTACCTGTAATATGGAAAGCAAATAGAAAAGCGTGGGTTACCAAGGAGTTATTTACTGATTGGTTTGTTAACCATTTTTGTCCTGAAGTAAAACGATATTGTCAAAAAAACAACTTTGAAGAAAAAGCTCTTTTGTTGTTAGACAATGCTCCGGGACATCCTACTGATCTTAACACGTTGGACACATGCATTCCTGTCAAAGTTGTGTTTCTTCCAGCACAACTTCCCTGATTCAACCATTGGATCAGGGAGTAATAGCATCATTTAAAGCTTATTATCTGCGTCGAACATTAAGCAATTTAACTGAACTAGAGGATAAAGAGGAAATGACAGTTAAAACGTTTTGGAAAAACTACACCATTAAGAACGCAATTGAAAACATTGATAGTTCTTGGAAAGAAGTCACTAAGAAATGCTTAAATGGAGTTTGGCGCAAAATATGGCCAGAAGTTGTACTAGAAGAAGAAAATAACATCCAAGAATTAGAAATGAAGTTATCCAGATGGCTCAATCAATAGGTTTCGAAAATGTCGATGAAGAGGATGTTAGAAATTTATTGAATGCAGAAGATGATGGTTTTTCAGTGGAAGATTTAGAAAACCTTGTTAGCAACGAAGACAAAGATAATGAAGACGAAGTTAAAGAAGTTCCTGCCGAAAAAGTGTTAACAACCAAAGATTTAAAAAGGTGCTTAAATGACATTGAAAAAGTTTTAAATTTTTTTAGTGAAAATGATCCTGATTTAGGAAGAAGTTTTATTGTTAAGCGATCAGTGTTAAATGCAATAACTCCGTATAGGCAATTGTTAAATGAAAGAGAAAAAAAGCATAAGCAATCAACTTTAGACTCATATTTTAAAATGTGATTTCACTTTGTATGTAAGTTGGCTGTTTATTTAATAAAACTTTTCTTTGTTCGAAAAAAAAAAGCTTTTCATTTTCTTTACTTAGGAACGTATCCCTATTCTGGCCATAGTATTTTTACCTCTGAAAACGAAGTTTCGCTTAACGAAGTAATTTCGTGGAACGCATCCTATTCGTTATTCGAGGTATGCCTGTATATATATATATATATATATATATATATATATATATATATATAGCAGATTGTCACATAGAGGATGTCCTTTCTTTAGATACCGGAAGGAGTACAAACTCAAAATCAACTGCTATTAGAAACATTATATGTCAATAGAAGGTAGAAGGTACTATGTCCCTTGAAGGTAGCCCAGTGGATATAACTACCGTATAGCACCGGGTGGAAAAGGCCAAAGTTCGAATCCCGTCAATGACAAGAAATTTTATGGGCGTTTTTTAAAAACACGGCATGAATTATTCAGTCTCAGATGAGGTCAGCCTGATTTTTCGCTCCTGGAAGCTCGGGATTTTCGTCCAGAAAACAGGGAAATCTGCCACAGAATACACACAATTTACAAATATGATGCAGTGACGCCTCACAGCCTTAGTTTCTTTGGTGTTTAACACAACGCACACAAGGTTAACGCCACCATTTATCTCAAGCTAGATTGACCACCGTTAAGTCCCACTGCATGGGGAAAGTTTTTATATATATATATAGGCCCTAGCCACTGAAATCTTAGAAAACTAGGTGGCAGAGCCAGCCAGAGTACTATTAAAAATCTACTGGATGCCTGACCTGTCTCCCCGTGGCAAAGTGTGGACAACGTTGGGTCCCATTAGGGGTACAACGGCTAAATGGTCAGAGATACAACTATACACAACATTCCACTCCCCATACACCTTTAAATCTCTGGTCTTCACTGAGTTCTGTGTCACACCTACAAAGAATAGAACGCGGAGATGGGTGGAAACCCCTGGTGCTGTCAGACAACTAACACACTTTACACTTGCATGTGATGTGGAAAGTTGAAACAGATAATAAGAACAAACCGCAAATTCACCCTTAATGAGTTTACTGAAGTGCAAAGTTGGGATAGGTGTAGAACCAACAACCATCAGAAAAACATTTCATAAAGTACATTAATTTGATCGCACAGTTACTGGTAGGCCGTATTGGTTTTCAAGCAGTGCTCGTGACATTATTCTGCTGAAGAAAACGAAAGCATTCTACTTTACTATACCGGTAGAATATGATGTAAAGGCCCTCCTGAGTAGTACAGTTGATAGGATCGCCACCTTCCCCTACACCGGGTGGAACGCACCCGACTACGAGTGCCGTACTCGAGTAAAGAATTAAGATTTTTTATGGGACTTTTTCACAACGTGGCTGAGTTAGTCGGTCTCAGGCGAGGGTAACATGGTTTTCTCTCCCGGAAACTCGGGTTTTTCGTCCAGCAAACAGAAAATCGACTACAGAACACACGTAATTTACAGCAGTATGCACGGAGCAATATGGCCTTAGGTGCTGATGCTCCTAAAAACCAATTACAACAACATGATGTAAAGCGACGAATCACACCCAGTCCAACCATTCGGCGGATACATCTGGATGTGGTGTGTATACCCAAAGAACAGGTTCGTCCAGATCTTATTGTGCCAACAATAGAGTTTAGTGCTGGTAGTGTGATGGCACGGACCTCTTTTCATGGTTTAGATTTATCTATTGGCTAACATTGATTACACACGAATTAAGCTGATTATTGTAATATTTAAACGCAGTGAATACAGTAGTAGTTTGAAAAACATAACATGTCAAAACTGCCATTTTCATCAACGAGTTAAGATCCGAATTCAATTGGACATCGTTGGAGTGTTTTGATACAATTGAGAGCCAGAACAAGAAGTCTTAGTTCAAACAGACAACTAACCCCAGACTTATAGGAGGAGTGAAACAAGACTCAGTCTCCACATACCAGAAATTTGTAGAAGGTATCTCCCAAATATTACTCATGTCATTAAGCCCACGAGGGTGACACACACTGGTAAAATTTTCTTTTTTTGTTAACTAGATGTTTTTTTTTCACTTAGTGTCCCAGTGCATATTGGAGGACGATGTATTCCTATAGTAAGAAATAAAATTAAAAAAAAAAAAAAACTAGTACGCAGTTGTGCAAGGTACAGGAGATTATGCGAGTACGTGATGTTTCTTTTAGACTGAATCCTGTTCAAAAAGAATTCATCTTCTTCGCCATAAACCGCTGAAAAAAATTCTTATTCTTCATTATAAACAGCATTCAAATTTTTTACTAATACAAATACTGTGATCTTTAAATTCGGAAATCACTACAAGAAGTGGAACATGAAATTTCACATTTAGATCTCGAAATATGTCTCGAAAAATCATAAAAACACTTACTGGATATCTCCAGCAGTTGCTGGAGATATTTAGTAAGCAGAATAAGTGTGGGATAAGAACGATTTAAGTAGTTACTATCTGTCGCTTTGGCGTAACGAAAGGCTTCTTAGACCCTGCATTAAGAGAAGCCCTCTGGAAACTATCTAGAGGCCCCTAAAAGAGGCTGCTGGATAGTTTCATAAATTTTTCTGCCCATTTTTGTTAGTCTTCGCATGTAGCACAATGGTTTTAATCATCGTCTTCTCCACACCGTTTGGAAAAAGGTTCGAATCCCATCAGTGACGCGAGGAATGACTTTATCAACCTTTTATGGTGATTTTTTTTTTTTTTTTTTTTTTTTTTTTTCCACTCTCTGAGTGAGTTAGCCGTTCTCAGGCGAGAATAGCAAAGTTTTTCTCCCGGAAACTCGATTTTTAGTAAATCGACACATTGTCCAAAGGCATGCTTTCTGAGATCAAGCCTACTGGTAGTCCTCTTCAGTTTATATTTATGCTTTCTAATCATTCTGTCTCCTACTAGCGAAAGTATAATGTCCTTGTTCATTTTACTTGCCTCCAGTTCGGGCCTTGTACATCTTCGAAATCATTCCTCTTAGGGACATGCCGTTCGAACTCCTTTCCAGCCTGTTCGTTCTTCTTTGGACATTTTCAAGAAATTCTACGTCCTTTTCCCAGATGCAGTCTTCACACTAGAACAAAATATTCAGGTGTGGTCTCCAAATCTGCTTATATGATAATATTATTGTCAAATAATTAGTGGTATACTCCTAGGCGAGCCGAAGTATAAACAGAACTTCATTTAAATACAATCGCTTTTTAACAAGCATAACACCAGTATGACTATCAAAATATGATTTTACAAGTAAAAGCCTTGTCTTCGCAGATTTGTAACTCACCAACATCACAAATCATCAAAAAAACGCAAATCCTCAAAAGGGTATCGCAATACTGTATATTGATGTTCCCATTCTCATATTGTAGTTCATTTTCCTTATCCAGCTTTCATGTGAATCCCAAATTAGTATTGAATCCAGAAACAAGCACACTGTTCTGAATTACTTCAAGTTTTTCCTGTTTCAATGGCAAACTGAGCCAAAATACCTAATACCATAATTTATTCTTCAATAAATCTGTGTCTGCTTGATATGCTATGGCTCACTGGCATTCTAAGGACATAAAACATGTAATTGATTAACTTATAGGTTCGTTTTTGTTTCAAGGAACTACATCAGTAGCTTCAATTTTTTTTCTTGCTACTGTGTTTAAGAGAAAAGTGAGGATTACTATATTTTTTGGTCTCTAATCCAATGAAAATTCACGATTGCGTAATCTCTTTCGCTTCGTCTCTAGAGATTGCAGGAGCGGGTAGATTCTGAAACAATTTACTGTATCGCAGCTAGTCGTGTACTCATCAGGGAATTATAGCTTGGGGATTAGTCATCCACATTAGCAAAGCATTCTCTCTCTCTCTCTCTCTCTCTCTCTCTCTCTCTCTCTCTCTCTCTCTCTCTCTCTCTTTGTATGATATGGCAGCTTTCCTCAAACGTCAGCATCTCTAAGGATCTGACGAAAGTGATGTAAATTAAAGTGAATTATTTTATTCACATGTTATTTTGTTTAGGAAAGATTTGCATAATTAAATAATATATTGAACGTAAGAAAGTCTCATGGGTATTTCACCTAAAAATAAATAACAAAAGCGTCTTGAAAAATTCTTCTAGAGTGAGTAAAAAATCTGCTGCAGACAAAGGATAAAAAAACTAGTGGAGATGCTCAAAATGTTCTCCAA
The DNA here is from genome assembly GCF_048544385.1 of Mastigoproctus giganteus. Lineage (NCBI taxonomy): Eukaryota > Metazoa > Arthropoda > Arachnida > Uropygi > Thelyphonidae > Mastigoproctus > Mastigoproctus giganteus. The sequence goes on from NC_143575.1 coordinate 249,394,422, forward strand.
GTACCCTAATGCAATATAGTTTCATTTTCAAATGATCTTTCAGTTTACTGATGAGTTTATTATTGCTGGGTGTGTGCGATTCGCAAAAGAACAAGAAACCTCCAGTGTTTAAGGTTGAGAGACACCGTTTTACATCACTTAATCGAATAAGCACGAGGATAGTAAAGTAATTTAAAATCTAGGCTATAATAAACAATAAGAAGTGCAGCGTTGACATAAAGAAATCTTTGAGAATGCCTGAAAATATTGCACTTTCAAGAAAGGATTATTTGTAGCTCAGGAAATTACCTGAATCATTGTGAGTAATTCTTGTAGGAATTCGTGAAGGACAAAATCTATAGAAATAATCGATGTTGGGAAACTTCAATCAATGTCTGAAAATAGTCTTGGATGAAAGTTTCTGCTTGAATAACAAATTCCGATATCTTACGTGCTTAATGACACCAAAATCTCCAGTTCCAGTACAATATATCAAAAAATATAGGTATTAAAAACTGTCGCATTTTTCCTTGATGATCTTGTATGTTCATGTGGTCGTTTTTATTATCGATTATATGTGTATATGTATGGTTTTTCGTGTTGCAGATGATTATTACTACACCACTTTTGTATAAAAATAATAATATACTGTTTTCCTTGTAAACTTAAAAGTGGAGCACAATATTACGATGCAAGATACTCCAACCTTTAGCTACAATGCATATCGATACACATTTCATTGGCAGTATATATATTATGTTGGCCGTATATATTATGTCTGTAAATTGTGTGTGTTCTTGGTCGAATTGCCTGTTTGCTACTCAGTTACCTGGAGAAAAAACCATGGTTACCTCGCCTGAGACGAATAATTCGGCTACATTCGGAAAAAGGTCCATAAAAATTCCTGCGTCATTGACGGGATTCGAACTCAAGTCTTTTTCCTCCTTAGTTGTATAGTTAGTTAAAATATATTAAGCAGTTTTTTATGAATATACTCTATTATTAATAAATTGATATAAAATGATAAATACGAATTAATATTTATTTTTACACGTATCTGTGATCTCACAGATAAAAATCCAATAATTACCATCCCAAAAATGTTAACTGAAAACATTAACCGTTATTTTTAGACCCATCCTACACATTAATAAAGTACTAAAATATATTTTATAACAGCGATATCCTGGTATTTAAAATTACTTTAGTTAAAAATAATAAAAACATTTTTCCATTAAATGTTTCATTTTTTTGAATTAATGAGATTTTTCTCTTCACGACTTATATTTATTTTTAGGACATTTATGGTGAATGTTCTGTTAAAACCCTGGTGGTTGCTCATATTCTGCATTCCTATAAATCTCCAGAAACTCGTTTGCTGCTATTATTTTGATATGCTTCAAAAGAGGTCAATTCTAACTTTAAATGCATGTTCTGATTTACTTCCTAGAAATTTAGCCAGTCTAATCAAATGAAATCAAAGGAAAAAGATGCCTATAAACTAGAAAAATAATAATCGTTACGTAACGTGTAGAATATGAAATAGATAAATTTAGTGTTATTTCTATACTAGTTTTTTTTTTTTTTTCTTGAATAATATCTAAAAATTATCACTATGAAAAGATCCCGGATATACATCCAAGTACAAAGATTCGTACGACGCAGCGCAGACACAATGATTTCCTTCCGCAAGAAGTTAAAAAAAAAAAAAAAAATTCTAGGAAGAATAGTTCCCGAATATTATCGCTTTTAGTCAGAAAGAGGTAGCGTTCTAAATAGGTTGTCTCGGAACGCCAAACATTTTCTGCCTTCATCGAAGAGTGGAAGAGTGAGTAAAATTTACTTCTGAATTGTCACAGTTTTCAGCACTGTTAGGTAAAATAATAAATACGCTTTAATGAAGGAAATGTCTGCAGGTAAGATTACGCTATTTATGATCGTTTGTAGTGTTCATGTACATTTAATATGTTAAATTTAATCCTAATTTACGCTTATAATCCAGTATATTTTATAATGGTGGTTAGATATTTCACATTTGCTTTTTAAAGACGGAATTTATTTGACTTTTAAAAAACAAATGTGAACTATTTATTTTATTTTATTTATTTGTATTTATATATTTTTTTTGTCTTGTCTTATTCAATCCTGCAATTAACGCTAATGCATGTTTGAATCTCCGAAACGGCTTTTATGAATTTAAAGTTTCTTTAAATATCTGAAGTCAATATTTATATCGGTTCATGTATTAAACAAGTTTGTTTTAAATAATTACAATATCTAAGTGTCTTTTGAAATTCAAACGATAGTTCGGTTAATTATTTCCTTGTGGTTTATTTAATGCCCAACGCTAGTCCTGCCTGTAAGTTTGAAAGTTCTAATCAAGTGTAAATTAATGGACTAGCGTACAAATCGTATCGATATCTGTGTTTAACCAACCATTTTATGTATGGTTTTTTTTCTTCTTTGGTGAATTTTCACAGTTATGCAGTACTGTTAGGTAAAATAATAAATACACTTCTAAGGAAATGTCTGCAGGTATGGTTACGCTATTTATGATCGTTTGTAGTGTTCATGTACATTTAATCTGTTAAATTTAATCCTAATTTACGCTTATAATACAGTATATTTTATAATTGTGAAATAATATTTCACATTTGCTTTTTAAAGATGGAATTAATTTGAACTTTAAAAAACAAATGTGAACTATTTTTAATTTTAATTTAAATTTTATTTTCTTATTCATTTCTGCAATTAACTCTAATGCAGGTTTGATCATCGGAAACGGTTTTTATGTATTTAAAGTTTCTTTAATTATATCTGAAGATCGATATTTATATCGTCTCATGTATTAAACAAGTTGGTTTTAAATAATTACAATATTTAAGTGAATCTTTTGAAATTCAGATGATAGTTCGGTTAATTATTTCCTTGTGCTTTATTTAATGCACAACGCTGGTACTGCTTGTAAGTTTGAAAGTTCTAATCAAGTGTAAATTGATGGACTAGCTTACAAACCGTATTTATATGTGTTAACGATTAACCAACCACAACCATTTTATGTATGGCTTCTCGTCTTTGGTGAATGCTAACAGTAACAACTTTAACAGTAAGTAATAAACTACTTCAGTTTATTTTTTAATCTTTGTCTTTACCAGTTTGTCGTAAGACGGATTGTGATCTACTTTCTTCCTCTTCAACTAGGAAATACCTTGTACAAAAGAAAATTTCTTTGGTATTTCCTTGTGGAAGTAAAGGAACTTCCTCTTCAGTGTTACTTGGTAATTTTCAAAATATTTCACTCATTTGAAGCTTTTGAAAAGTTTCTCCCCACTGAGAACTAATTGTTTTATTTTAAAAGCTTTCGACTGTTTTCATCGATACATACTGGAGAAATATAAGCAACTAGTGTTCTTCTAGTTATGGTGCATTGTATTTCGTACTTTTATTACCCACCTATAATAATCATATTCCCTTCTTAAAATCATATTCTGATTTATTGCTAAATTATGAAAGCGATATCCCGAGATTCTGGCCATCGTATTTCATATAAAAATTTACACAATCGCATTAAATATATATAAATAAAACATCATTGTAACTTAACTTTCGGACCTCAGTGTATTTTTTTTTAATTTTTTTTTTTTTTTTTTTCTTTTTTAAGAAAATGCTGTAAATTAATCACGCTGGATCTCCATTCCATTATACGGGTCGCTTAACCAACCTGTAGCCGTTCCTCTGTAGATCGGCAAAGGAAACCCTACATTAGAGAACATAGTGAATACGGTGGGGAAATTTAAGATGTTATGCGTAGGAATTCGCTTTTTTTCTCTTTTTTCCAACCAGTATTTTTCCTTTCATTTAAAAGAAAAAAAAAATCTTAGGCTTCTTCTTTTTATCAACAAATTATAGGTAAACTTGACGGAATCTTGATATTCTTTAGAAAATCTTTCTTTATACTTTTTTAAATGTTTTTGTGACCTTTCATTTTTTTTTATCGACTTAGTACGCTAAAAGTAACCTCAATGATTATGTAATGAGTTAATAAAGTAAAAACTGCATAATTTCTTTTAGTTTCTACTCTCTTTTTTTTTCTGTTTGAGGTCTAACCAATTAAATCTCTGAAGATATCCATTTTTTTAATACCTTCATTTTTTAATATAAATTCCAAACTCTTTTGATTCAATTCTCAATATCTATTTTTGTAATTCTGGTTTTCTGTTACATAACTAATGTGAAATAAAAAAAAAAATCGATTCCAAAAGTATATTCAGTTGTTATTTCCTAAGGGACTTGTAATGGTGATTTCCCGAAGTAGTTTTATTTTAAATATTTAGTAATTTTTTTTTTTTTTTTTTTGGTGATTACCCCCTGGTGATTAATTCACTGTTTGCTACAAATTCTAAGTCGAAAATAATTAGGATAAAAATTGATTCATAAAAATTAATTGGATGGTTAATAATTAATTAGTCGCACAAAGCTTGCTTGGATATTCCGACTCTCGTCCAGTGGACCTCTTTTGAAAGCAGAAATTTTTTGAGGGGCGTCTAAGGAAAGTAAAAAAATTTAAAACCACTAATATGGTTTTCTGTTTGATTTAATTCTGGAATATCTACTAAAGTTGTTGCAGGAGTAACTTCCAATTTATTTCTCAACGAACTTCGTCATCCTTAGCGAATTTTGTTTTTTGTAACAGACTCAACAAAAACTGGCTTCCAATTTTTTTTTATTGCATTACATTTCTTGTAAAAGGCTATTTTATGAGCCATAAAAATTTAAAATTACAGTTCAGCATTGCATTATATGTATCAGTATTAGCATTATAACGGATGCAAGGAGGTGGACTTTTTCTTCATCCAAAAAAAAAAGGGGGGGGGGGAATTCTTTATCACTCATAACTTTCCAGTTGTCCAAAAAGTGGCTATCCAATTCTGCTTTCAACTTTATACCAAACTTTTTTCTTCAACTACTGTGGCAGTCAGTTCATTTCAATGATCTAGAACATGCCTCCCGAAAGAAAACTTCATAATATCCAGCTTTCTGATGCATAACAATTTTTTTTTTTTTTTTTTTGTACCCCTTAGTTCTTCTGCCAGTGAAAATACACTCAGTAATCACTGAATTATGGCCACTCCCATCCCTAATGAACTATGCCACATAGCTCGCAGTATAAAAAGTAGCAGAGTTGGTAGGATTGCCGTCTTCCCCATACCGGATGGAAAAGATCTGACTTCGAATCCCGTCGATGACGTGAAGAATTTTTATGGACCTTTTCCCAACGGGGCTAAGTTAATCTGTCTTAGGCGAGGGCAGCATGGTAATTTTTTTTTTTTTTTTTTTTTTTATTCCTCCTGGAAATTCTAATTTTTTGTTCAGCAAACAGAAAATCAACCACACAACACACGTAATTTACAGACAGTATATATGCGGAGAAATGTGGTGTTAGTTGCTGATGCTCCTAAAACCCTACCACAACAGCAACATAAAAAGTCGAACAGCTTCGTACGCTAGAGCAGTGGTAATTTGCATCTGGTTTTGCAAGTTAAAGTGAGAGTTATTGAGTGTAGTAAAGATACTACGGAGTTTCAAAACGGCGTGATTGTGGAAGCTCGTGCATCGCGTGCTTCCATATGGAAACGGCACGTTTTGTTGGTTGCTCACAGCCCACCGTGATTAAAGTGTACTAAAAATGGTGTCGAATGGGTGAAACCACCTCCGCCGACAAAACTTTAAAGGATTACGCAAGGAGATGTTCGTGGAGATCGAAAGGTACATCACACTGTAAGGGCTCAACGGCAAGTCACCGTGCGATAGTTGACATAGCAATACAATATGGAGAATGCAAGAACAATATCCCAAATGATGTTGCGTTGCACAACATCATATAGGATATTGTTGCTGCGGAACCCACCAGATGTTGGGCTCCACAGCAAACGACTCAGATAACTTCTCCCCGTTGATCATCGTCGACGGTGAGTGCTGTGGTGTCAACAACACGCTGTTTGGACACTAGACGACTGAAAATGAGTGCGCTGGTCGGATGAGCCCAAATACCTGGTGCAACCGACGGACGCCTTCGCACGTGGCGCAAGCAACACGAGTCCATGGACCTATCACGCATAGTGCCCACTGTCCAGGTTTGATTTTGGTTTTTATGGCGCAAGGGCAACTAAGGCCATGATGCGCCGCCCACTGTCCAGGCAGGTGGCAGTGGTTTCTTAATATGGAGCATGTTTTGTTGGAAATAACGACGATCCCTGATGCGTATGGACCAACGTTTCACTGGTGAGATCTACCGCAGTTCTTAGGTGACCATGTTCACTCTGTCATGTTGAGTTTTTTTCCGGACAGAAACGGAATCTTCCAAGACTAAGAATGTGAGCCCTTATCATCAGCCTCACATTGTACACGAGTTTTTCGAGAAACATAAAGATATCACCCATCTTGATTGGCCTCCAAATTCTGCTGATCTCAGTCTAATTGAACACCTGTGGAATGTTTTAGAACGAGAAGTGAGGCGTATGGACACGCAACCGTAATCTATTCCGACACTGTGGAAAGCCTTGCAGGCAGCATGGCTGCAGATTCCTACGAACATACAGGGTGATTCACTACCAGTGCGACAAACTTGCAGGAGGTGTAGGGGGCACAAAGACAAATCGGAATCACATAGCATTGCAGGGTCCAAAATGCCTTCGTCATGCGGTAGAGGACGTTGAACGGGAGGTCGCGTGAACAGCGATCCCGCTGGAAGTCAGCATTTGCGAACCAGTTCCCGAGGCAATAGGATGGATGAGTATTCAAACGTTGAACTGGCCGACATGCACCTCGCGTATGGAGCTGCGAACTGTAACGGGCGCGCCGCTCTGCGCTTATACCAGGAACGTTTCCCGCACAGGCGTGCTCCTCATCATACGATTTTCGCACATGTGCACAGAAAGTTACGTGAGACTGGTTGTTTAACGAGAGTTACCATGAATCGAGAGCGAACGATGAGGACGCCAGACAATGAGGAGATTGTCCTACGTCTTGCAGAAGGCAATCCGAGTACGAGTACTCGAGCAATAGGCCAACGATTGGGTATTTCCCAATCCACTGTATGGAGGATACTGTCAACAAACCAAATGAGTTCATACCATCTGCAACGCATCCAACCATTAGAGCCTGCAGATTATCCACTCCGTAGGACTTTTGCTACTTGGTTTCTTCAACAGAAACGGTTCGCAAATGCTGACTTCCAGCGGGATCGCTGTTCACGCTACCTCCCGTTCAACGTCCTCTACCGCATGACGAAGGCATTTCGGACCCTGCAATGATATGTGATTCCGATTCGTCTTTGTGTCCCCTACACCTCCTGCAAGTTTGTCTCACTGGTAGTGAATCACCCTGTATGTAGACATCTAGTAAAGTCAATTCCTAAGCGAACAGCGACTGTTATCCGAGCGAACGGTGGCGCAACACATTAGGTAGATTACCACAATTCTGTGATTACTGAGTGTTTACCTCACTCGTTCATTCAACTAATTCCTTTCAGGGCTTTATATACCTGTATCGGGACCCCCTAAGATATCTAATTAACAAACTTTGCAGTCTACACCTTCTAAGCCGTTCTTCATATGGGCATCGATTAGCACCTCTCATCTCGTTGCTCTTCTCTGAACCCTTTCTTAGGGTCTTTGTGTTTTTGTTCAAATGTGGTCTTCAGACCTGAATGAAATATTCTAAATGCGATCTCACAATGTCTTACATCCTTTTCGATACTTATGAATGTCCTATCTATCACAGACAGGACACACCATGTGCTTTCCTAGCCTCCTATTACACTGCATCAAATTTTTTCCTAGATTTAAATCATCAGCAGACTCTGATAACTTTCCTCTCCCATCAATGTTAATAATGAGGATAAGAAACAGAAGTGAAGGTTCTTACGAAGAACCCTTGAACCACGAAGGCTAGTAATCTCAGTTTGCTCCAATTTATATACAGTAATATCCTTTCATGAGAAAAGGTATCAAAAGCTTTGCTCAAATGATGTGAAAGTTGTTTCTTGCATTTAACTGAAAGTTGTTTTTATAACTTCGTCCTAATAATTAACTAATAATAAATAATGTCATGATAAAATAATTATCTTCAGTTTCAAAATCTTGGAAACACTGTGCTTGACATTGACAAATGGCAATGTATGCATTTCAAATTCTTTATTGTATCTTGATATTTCCTCAAATCTGACTTAGGACGCTTCAGTTGATGAGCATATTTCTTAAGGAATGATTCCTTGCAAATTCGAATTTTAACCCCGAAAAATATGCTGAACTAGCTTTCTTACATTGCTTTTCCCAAAGTTGAAGTCTCGATTTGATAGATTTTACTACTTGTTATAGTTCTATAATCAGTTTGTTTTCTCTTTAACTCTGGGTGTTTGAAAAGTTCTGCGACTGTGTCTGTTATTCGGAAATAGAAACATGAAACTGCTTTCACATGTAATGCACTTCTCTCTCCATTTCTTAAATACATATAACAAGCAGTTCAGGATAGCAGCAGTAGCTTTCTCACTACGATGTCGCTACTAAATTTCCGTTCTTCTCTGCTGATGTTTTAAAGTCGTGATATTCCAAAAATCACATGTACCTGTGATGGTTGTTAGTGCCTTCCGTGCCACCTACTGTTTAGCAATTATCCTGCAGCAGAAATCATTGCTTACACAACATCCGTTTGATTATGGGGGCATCCAGTGTTTCAGAACTTTTAGAATCTAAAAAGAGAATCAACATAATGTGTAGATTGTGAGGGGATGGAATATATAATTTTTTTAACTGCAATTCTTGTCTTGTTTTTGTTCAGTTTATTTTGTTTTGCAATTTTGGGGGAGGGAATATATGAAATGATAATATGTTATTATCTGTCTTATGTTTTTGTTGCTGTTTTGACTTCCATCCTACTGAAATTATAATCCCACCCACAAACGCAAAATCTGACTGCAATTCACAGAAAATTCTAGATTCTAGGGTGTGTAAAGCGGGTATTAGCAGAACATTAAAGACATTTATTTACAAAAAATGTACAACCTTTAATGAACATTATATACAGTATTTACATTAAAAGAAACAAATAATTACATACATGCGTACCAATTTTCATATATTTGAATAGTACACTACACTATCTCTCCCTCATCAGCTATTCTCAATTTACAAATTAATAACATCAGTTTGTATCAGTTGTATCTTACTTAATTTGAATCCTCGATGATTACTCAATCATTCTCTTAGATTACTATTTTTTATCACTTACATTAATAAACTCATTTCAACTATTATTACTTTTTATATATTTTGTTATATCTCTATAACCCATGAAATTTATTACATCTGGTATCCTCTTACATCAGTAATATTTACTACAAATCACTCATTCCACCTTAATTACTCTCTAGTTATCATCTTAGTCATTCCTCTTTACTCATTAGGTTTCTCTATTAATAAAATTTCTTTCTCTTTACATCTGGTATGTTATCTTGTGTTGGCAACTGGCCTAATTTAATGATATAGGTTAACATATCCTTACAATACTACCCCTATAAATATAATTTCTTTACTAATTCCTTTATACTATTACTTTCTTTTTATTCTTTGCATTATCCCTGTGCCACCCTTAAATTATTTCATAATTTAACATTCATAACAAATTATCTCAACGTTAGTAACTAACTTGCCTAATACAACAGGAATGTTCCTTTTTTTAAAAGGACTATCATTCAATTCCTTACAGAGCTAGGTTATGAGTGCTTGAGTTCAGGATTCAAGAAAAAAACAGGAACAGACTTACGTTCCGGAATGGCCGCTACTCTACTTTCCTTGCGTTCAGGCTTCCTTCGTGGCAGACATGCTTTCTTCCATTTCTTGGGCACACTGCCTTCCGATGCCGGACCAGACTTTCCTTCTCGTCTTGGCTCACTTATCTGCACAACTGGCCATTATCACTGCCTTCCGATGCCGGACCAAGCATTCTTTCTTGCACGTTTTTTTTTTTTTTTTTTTTTCTTTTTCTTCTTCATCCTGCTACCACGAGATGTGAACTCTTACCACCAAAAAATCTACCTCTACTTCAACCCGCAACTCACGACTCCCTCGACCACAAAGAAGTCAGATACAGAATGGCCACTTGCTCAGTTACTCCCCCCGAACTTTACTCTTTCCCTCAAGTTTGGAACGCCTCCCCCAAAGACTCCAATCAAACCAATCCCCATATTGTTTAATTTTTTCATTCCTTCCTATTTGCTAAAACAACTCACCCCAGCTCTCCCTAGCAACCCTTCTCTAGAAATTTCTTATTTTTTTCACACGGCAGTATGGCCCTTTCATGTTGCCGGTCACCTCCAAAACACCCAGTTTTGTGTTCACACTTTCTCTTTAAATCTGGCCAACTTTTCCAAAATCCAGTCGTCCTGATTTTCTTTTGACTAACACTGGACGTCCACTCATTTCCTGTTCACTTCCTAACGGTGGCTTAGATCAAAATAGACGCTTCGTAATCTCGTTTCACGGTGCTATTGTTCTTGCCCTCAGCAACCCTTTCACGCCTGTTCTCAAATGGCACCCTCTACCTAGTCTTGCTGTCCCTGTTTGCTCTCTTATATTATTTAAATTACTTGTATACCTTTAAGCCGCTATTATTCACACGTCTAATACTGTCCATTCCCAAATCCAGTATTTTTCCAAACTTTAATCTTATTTACATTAAAACTTAATATCCAATCTTAATACTTATACTGTATCGTTAACTTAATACTCGGGCATTAATGCTAATTCTCACTTTCCATCGCCCTTCCTGGATTTATTTTAGCAAAACAAATGTTTCTATTTTAATTTGTAAGATCTACATCTTACAAGGTCCTCGACCGCTATCTGAATATGTTGAACTTGGTTTCTTACATTGATTTTCTTAAGTTGAAGTCTTCTCATTGCTATTCTAATAGCAATGTCATATTGCTGTCAGAATGGGAGAAACAGTACTATCATGTAGCTAAACAATAAAAATAATAACAGAAATAAAATAAACAACCTATGTGTTTCCCCTCATCATATATCTTCAGCTCATCCAGCTGATGTTTGAATTTATCCAAATTGTCAGCCTCAATTACAAGCCACTGTTGTAACTTATCCCAGTAATTAACTTGCTAAAAAAATGCTTTTTTACAATCCAGTGTAAATCTTTTACCGTGATTGAATGTATGGTCCATTGTTCTGAAATCATTTATAACAGTGGAAATTTGGAATTTATTAATTTTGTTTCTGTCCCCTCTCAAAGCTTTATAGACCTTAGGCATTTTTCACCCGGGTCCGAGTATGATGCTGTCTCCATCGGAATTCCAAGAGCGGTCTTACAACTGCTTCATACAGTAGAATTATGATTTCCCTGTCTCTACAAGCAAATGTTCGATATCATCATATAATAAACAATCATACAAAGAATAACACAGAAACTCGGACTGAAATTCAAAAACTAGAGACTTATGCAAGTGGCCATTATAACTGCCATATAGTCACGCCTAATCATGCCTAGCTATATAATCATGCCTAATCCCACAGGAAATAAACAGGCGTAATCCCCCACCCCCAAAAGTGCAAAACATACCTTTTCTGAAAGGACTTAGGATCAGATTTCTAAAGAACGGGAATAGCAGTACAATTCGACAAACCTGGCCACCTCAATATAATTAATTAATTAATTGTTTAAATATTAACATCCCTTAGATTCATTGCTGAACTATAAGTACTGTACTAGCTAGAACAGAAAAAAAATCTGGTTCTTAAGCACTTGACTGATACTACTACCTTATCCAAAGCATACTACGAAATCTGTTCTCTGGCCCTGTTGAAGCTGATAAAAATCCATCATCATAACCGCCATGATCGAATTAATAAATTCCTTAGCCATAAATATCAGTTTCTCTGTTCCTCATCTATCCTCACGTCATGTAATGTCACAAGACGAAGATGAAGTGAGACTGGGCTCTGAATCTATTCTTCACCTACATACTTCGTGAGTTCAAATACCATATGATCTCCTTAATGCTGTGTGTTGTAACGTTAGTTATGTCAAGATGTTTTCTTTCCTCCTCGATCAAATTTTTATGTTTAATATAATTCTAGATTTTACTTCAGTCGTAATGAGATGGATGTTTTCCCTCCCGGCGAATCTCTGTTTTGGAAAGTAATCTATGTTGTTAAACTGTTCCGCAAATATATATTTAGTACATGCCATGATCTGGGTGGTGTATATACAATCTACGTACGTATTTTGACTTCGTAATAGATTTAAGGAAGTAACAAGATGCTAAAAAGCTGTTTGGTGCCTGTCGCGATCAAGGTCACGACATATTTACTGCGTCTAGTCTTTCCTCAGTACTGCCAGGTCTGTATATTTATGCTTGCAATAGCGTGACTTTGATGTTTCAACTCTGGCTACATTTCACTTATTGCAATACTTCAAAGCATTAGCTGATGTGTTGGTTAGTTGCTGTAGGGTTTCAGGCGCATCAGCAACTTAGACCATATTGAACTATATATAATATGTTTTTAAATTGCGTGTATTCTCTGGTCGATTTGCTGTTTTCTGGAAGGAAAACGGAAGTTTCCTGGAGAAAAAACCATGCTATCCTCGCCTGAGACCGACTAACTCAGTCACGTTGTGAAAATGGCCAATAAAAATTCCTCGCGTCACTGGGATTCGAACTCAGTTCTTTTAAACTTGATGTGGAGAGGATAGCGATTCTAGCAATTGTGCTAACCACGAGGGCTCGATATTACTGATTTAAGAGGTTTAAGAGCTTTTTTTAAGCTTTTTTAAGAGGTTTTGTCGACACCAAATCCACAAGTACATATACTATATTGTCAAAAGACGCATTAGACTCCTTATCAATTTTTTGATAACAATAAGTATTTTGATCTATATCTCCTTCAAAATAGCAGTGTTGGTCTAACTCGAAACTGATGTTCCTGTTCATCTCGACGGCGTTTAAAGGTGGTGGCTCTGGGCAGACCAATGAAGTATTGACAATATTCGATGAGAACTGAAAAGATTTACGTACCACTCCTCTGACCGTCTAGTCTCTTTCCATCAAGTTCTACAGTATATTCGAATGTTTGCTGACGCACCATGAAGTTTAAATGATGTTTAGCATCATTACGTTTTTGGTGATTACATCAGCTGACGTTGATCTAGGGTATTGAACAAAGTGCTACATTAGGGCCACTCGAAACCTAATTCATTTGCCCATGTGTCTGCAAATTGTGTGCGTTCTCTGATCTTAATATCCTAGGCCATTTTCTAAGATTGAGTTGCAAGTAAGTTTCGCGAATGTTCCTGAAGTCCCTTGGACTTCAACAATATTCGCAAAAATAAAAAATAAAACTTGCAGTTCTTGACCTACATGCTTGCTAATTATCCAAATACTTACTTGCTTAAGCAAATACTTACTTGCTAATTGTCCAAAATGTCAAAATAGGACATTTTGAACAATTATACGCTGTCTGTCTATACTGTAGTACTACTACGAAACTGGCCCTGTCAGTGTTTTTACTATACCGCTCGGTATGAAAAGCGAGGTCGTATAGAACTGGTTTGTGGATAATGACATTGAAAAGTTGGGCTGACCGCCCCAGTGTTCAGAGTTCAACCACTGAACGTCTGTTCGGGTGTCGAATTACGCTGCTCCAAAATAGCCTTCTTCCAAACTGACTCTAGCAGTTGCTTTGCAGGAAGAATGGAAGTGAATTCCGGCCGACACCTCCCGAAAGTTTGTATAACATATTCCCAACATGATTGAAGATGTCACACAGGTCAGGTCAAAGGTAGCCATACTACATATTAGGTTTTACAATTAGCGTTTTTGCTACTACCTGTGGGGTGTTCAAATACCTTTGGTCATATAGTGTATGTATTGTTGCCAATTTGTACTGTATTTTTTGAGTTAATATTTGCGCTGCTACTCATTATTGACTACAGTCAATGAGTAGCAGCAAATCTCTGGCCTCCACAGAGTACTGTGCTCCATGAACAGAATACACAACACGGAGATGGGGGGAACCCTCCTGGTATCGTTAGACGGCTAACACACTTTACATTTTATACCGTCTTGCATAGTACTGTACTGCTTTCATGTGTGTGTGTGAGTGAAACCCCGAAGCAACTAAGACTCTGAGGCATCAGTATATTGTGTCTAATTGCGTGTGTTCTATTTGCTAGAGGAAAATCACGGATTTCCGAAGAAAACATGCAAACACCTGAAGCCGACTAACTTGACCACGTTGTGAATAAAACCACAATCCACGTGGTGTAAATTGTACAGTAATAATACAGCAGTATCCACTACTGCCTACGAAGTCTTCGGTAATGAATCCTATGGAAAATCTGTGGTATAATTTTAAACGACGCCTTAACAATAAAAGAATCCGATAAAGCTAAGAGTACGTTCCTTGATATTTTGGTAGGGCAGTGTACATACAATTAAAGCTGAGGCATCTTTTTTTTGTAAGATCTCTTATACTGTATTTGTTTTTATCCACAGTGGAACATCTATTCTGTATGATAAATAGGACACAGGCATCCACGATCATGTCCCCTTCAAATTCTTTTGAATTGCGATGCTTACCTATGACTTTCTGTATTTTACACAAATAATTCGTCCACTGTCTGCCTAGTATGGAATCCTTCTCTCTAACGCTATACAGGACACATTTCAAGAGGGATAGAGATTTTCCTATTTCAGTGATGAGTGATTATAATACAGTTTATAAATATAAATAAAAACTGTAATTGTAGTCCTTGGAATAAATTGGCTATATTTCAAGTAACGTTACTCGGTTTTGAAACTGACTCTACGACTGTGGTGTATAAATTCTGGTAGACCTGTCATTGGAGAATTCTTAAAAATAAACAACTTGCTTATAACGGAAATTGGTGGCTGTCTGTTTGTCTAACAAGTGTGTTCTCGTGATCGTCTTGCAGAAAACACATCAAGTGTGAAAAATACGACCTTGCACTATTTTTATCGATGTTATTGACGGTAGAAAAACTTTTAATAGGTCATTTGTGGGTCAGCTACGCCAGAGTTTGAGAAGGCTGTTCCGTTGACAACCATGTCAACGTCTAAAGAGGAAAAATGATGCGAAAAACCTTTGGACTTTTTCCAGGGAGAGCGAGAGAGTTTCTCTCTTCAAACATCTGCTTACAGTTCATTCATCTCCATCCGTATTACTTCAACAGGGATTGTGGGTGTGAACAAATGCAATTTTATGCCTCCTTTTTACATTTCACGCTCTAAGTGGGATCCTTCAAGTGATTTCAGCCACAACCAAGAGAAGAAACGTCGTTACCGTGTGAGACTACCGCTTTTTTTTTATATATATACATATAATTGTCTGCTGTTGAAAACAGATAATTTTAAAAACTTCTGTATTATGTGTCGTTGGCAAAAATTCAAAAAATCCACAGAGATAAAAGAATTACATTTCTTACACTATATAACTAAAAGTACCTGATTCCATTCTAAAATCCATTTCTCCTTCTGTTGTTGTAGTAGGGTTTTAGGCGCATCAGCAACTTAGGCCATATTGCCGTATATAATATTTCTACAAATTGCGTGTGTTCTATGGTCAATTTGTTGTTTCCTGGAAGAAAAACCCCAGGTTTCCTTCGCCTGAGACGGACTAACTCAGCCACGTTATGACAAACACCCATAAGAATTCCTTGAGTCATTGATGGTATTCGAACTCATTTTCCTTCTGAAAAGCAGTGGCAGAGCCTGTTGGAAGGAAGAAAGCTGCTTTGGCCTCAGCCTAATCTTAAGCTCCAATTCTTCTCATAGGCGTTCAATAGGGTTGACCTGGCCAGTCCAACTTTTCAACATCATTTTCCAAAACGGGTGTTAGTTCGTGACATATATGCATAGGGCACGAACTGACCTCTTTTTACTTTGTCGAACAAGCTCCGTGAGTTTGTGAGGTTATCCAGATCTTTATTCCTTGAGGTATTATGCCAATTGCAATTGAATACACAGAAAGGTGAGTTATGTAGCATCCAACGACAATCGCACGTTGTAAATCTCTGAATTCCAGTCCATGATCCGTGATGGTTTCTGATGTACTGCTATTGCATATGCAGACTCGCAAAATCTATACTGGCATGTCTGAGCTAATACGCATTTCCTGCTGGCTTCTGGCACAGTACACAATATTTATGAAAGTGTGTCCGTATATTTTGGGTCATACTGTGTAAGCAATATGTATTGATATTGTGTGCGCTCTATGGTCTGGATGATATCAGTGTACACAGTGTATATCAAAAGAACAGAAGGTCAATGAAATACAAACTAACTGTTAGTTTTTGTAAAGCATACTTGATAATGTTTGTGATATGCGAGCAGGGTATCTTTCCTCACGATGTAGTCCATCCATTCTACGTTGTTAGGAGACTTTGCCAAAATATGTCCCACTTATTCACAGCGTCGGCCACATGACACCTAACGATGTAGTGTAAGATGATTGACACTGTATTTAGGAAATGGCGATGTTTTCATCGAACTGCTGGAAGCAAATGAATCGTCGAGAACGAGTGGTATATGCAACATTTATTGTTGTTGGCTGATGATACAATATGGTGACGTCATTCCAGTCGTACGCGATATTCAACATCACTTTCGCGTTCCCTGGTTCTTGTTCGAAATTTTTGGATTGGAAAACTTGGGTTTACCCATTCATTGATCGAAACTAAAATGACATTTTAGTTTCGGTTCATAAGATCGAACCTAGACTGAATATACACTGAGTGATCACTGAATTATGACCACCTACGTAATACTTCGTATGTCCTCCTTTTGCCCTCAGTACAGCAGCTATCCGACGCGGCATTGATTCAACAAGATGTCGGAAGCGTTCGGGAGGTATGACCAACCATGCTGTGTGTAATGCGGCTAGCAGTAGAGGTGATTGATGTATTCAGACGCCTGATATGCCTTTCAATAGTGTCCAACAAGGGCTCTATGGGATTGATATCGGTGGAGTTCGGAGGCCAATCGATATGCTGGAAGTCAGAACTGTGTTCCTCAAACCATTCCTGCACATAAAGTGTCCGATAGCTCAGCGCATTGTCATCTTGGAAGACACCATCGCCATTCCGGAAAAAGTGTAATATAGCGGGGTGTACACAGTCAGTAAGCAGTTGACGATAGCGGAGAACAGTGATGCGTTGTGTCACATGCACCAGGGATCCAAATTCCTGCCAGTGAAACATGCCCCACATCATACAACCGCCTCCACCGGCCGGCACTTTTGATACCATGCGTGTTGGATGAAGAGCCTCATGTTGTTGACACCAAATCTGTACACGACCATCCACGGTGTGTTGTAAATAACGTGACTCATCGGACCAGCACACCTTCTTCTAGTTTTCTAACGTCCAACTTGCATGCTCTTTCCACTTGGCGAGTCTTTTACGCCGATGAACCTTAGTTGGGAGTGGATGCCATAGGGATCATCTGCTGGTATAGCCCATACGTGCGAGCATGCGACGCATGGTCATGCCAGATATTGTTCCAGGTTAGCCCATGTTGTATTGGGTAGGCAACTCTTGAACAGTGCTGCGCCTGTTCGCCTGTACGACTCGTACAGGCGAACAGGCGCTCACCTCTAACAACCTTTCTCTGACCTTTGCGGTTTTGCCGTCGGGTCATTGTTTGACCATTTTGACGCCAGTCCTGGTACACTTTAACAACAGCGGCTCTCGAACACCCCACCAGTTCAGCCGTTTGGAAAATCGAGACACCACCTCGTCGATCTCCCACAATCTGTTCTTTATCAAAGTCCGATAAATCCTTCCTTTTACCCATCACATTCGGAATTTTACTGCCTACTGAACCACTGACACCTTGTCTATGCTACTTAGGTCGACTAACTACGCACCCTCATACCTCACGCGGTCAATGGGTCGCATTCAGTTTTCGTAGGGGTGGTTATAATTCGGTGATCACTCAGTGTATATTTAGTAAAAATTCAAAGCATAGCTTAGAGCACCTGCTGCTATTTAATCTGTGTGTGTGTGTGTGTGTGTGTGTGTGTGTGTGTGTGTGTGTGTGTGTGTGTGTGTGTGTGTGTGTGTGTTGTTAAGCGCCAACGCAAATAAGGCTATGAGGCGTCAGTATACTGTGTGATCCATTTGCTTGTCTGTTTGGACGAAAAACCAAAATTTTCTAGAGAAACAAAAGCATGCAACCCTTGCCTGAGATGTTTTGTCTTGCCATTGATACCGTGCTATGCAACTGTAAGACCGAAGGTGATCCTTTAAAGAAACTACTGAAAAGGTCAAAAATCCTTACCAACAGGAAATAAAGACCACTACAGAGTCCGTGTTAGTATCGGTATTGTACCGTATCCATTACAGAGTTTCAGTTTCAATCCAATATCAGATAATTACAATGTCTGACTACTGCTTTGATATCAGAGTGAAAAATCACCTGTTCACCAGAAATTAGAGAAAATCTTTCCACAACGTAGTGAATAAAGCAAAAGTTGGCCCAAAGCGGTATTAATTTATTAATTAATGTGTTCTGAACTACATGTTTTATCACTTTTGATAAGGAAGAGTATAGACAGTAATCGAACCCATAGATGTTATGTATAATATAAAGTAACAATATTCCCATTACTTTTTTTTAACTCCAAACTGGCTAATGATCATTACAGTCGAATTATGCTTTTATCGTCTGTTAACTTTCTGGCCCCCACTATATATAGTAGGAACCATCAGATTTGAAAACAGTTTTAATATTAACTGCGCATGTGTCAATACTGAAACTGCTAAGGGATCCAATGATCAACCTAGCGGTGAGTCTGGCTACTATTGTTAGTCACATTGCCTGTTTTACTGGATGCTAGGTCCAAAAAATAAAAAGAAAAAAGTCAAGTAAACGAATGCAGTATAACAGGCGTCGGTATTCTTTAGAAACCAAAGAGTTGAAAAAATTCGTTTCTGATCTTTAAATCATCGTTTGTTAAAAAGCTTGGCGCATAAGTATAGCGACACTATGTTAGGACTAATAATGATCGCCATCGTGTCACTGAATACCCATGAGTACTTGTTTGTCTGCAGGCATCAATGTTCCCATTGTTTTCAGTAAAGCCCTTCTTCTGAGGAAGAGCGATGTGCTTTTATAATGACTGGTTTATTTGAGCAGCCTGAAATAATATAGAAAGGTCTTGATGAAGTCATTTGGAAGTTATGTCGTTCAACAATTACACTCAGGCATTGATTAATGTTACCGCGAATTCTGTGTTATCTTTTTGCATTTTTTTAAGTCTACCGATTTTTTGAATCATAAGGCGAATACAGTTTCATTTGTACAAGTTTTCTGATAATGACAGAATAAAAGAATAAAATCTACAGAAGCCAAATGACAAAAAAGAAGCAAAACATTTGAATTTTTAAAACTTAAGAAGACTTTTTAGAAGTCAAGGACAGGATACTTGGGGAATCAATGCAAACGTATACCACACAGAAATTACACCCTAAAAGACAGCCGAAACGATATATGTCTAGTTGCTAACTTCAGAAATGAAAAACTCCAAATACCTGTTGAGACGTTGCGTCTCAACCCAATCAACAACCAATTTGTTGGTTGGTTTGGATTGTTTGAACATGGAGTACTTAGGTTTTGACACGCCAATTTATATGATACGCTAGTTTCTCTCATTTCTTGTAGCCATAAAACCGTTCTCCAGATATGGGCTGAGAATCCCGGAATATCTCAAACAGAGAACGTTACTCACTCCATCTAAGATCGGATAACTATATCTTCCATTGAAGAGATATTTTTTAAAAAATGTCTCTTAAATTCTTAAAATATGTCTCTTCCATCCGAAAGAATTTAAATCAGCTGTCTTCAACGAGAGGATTGTAGACCCAGGCAGAAGGAATATTTTTTCTACTCCCCCATAAATAATATGCACTATAGGTTATTCCTTATGTAGCAGCCAGTAAGCAGACCTGTTCAAAACTCCACAAGCTTGTTACTGTGACTAAAACTGGCTGCTGCCATATCTGTAGTGCTACTTTAACATTTTTATACCTGTACCTACTATCTGGTAGTTGGAGCTACCTCACCAATGCTAAAGGAGTATCCGAATATTCTGAAGAGTAATATGTTCATTTCAGCAAAGATACGATTAAGTGGTTTATGACCTAAATCAATGAAGAAATGAATGATGAACGAAAATTTGAATTACAAATCGAAAAATTATCGACCCACCCACTCCACCATGCATAGGTAGAACCACAAGAAATGAAAGAAATGATCATGTAGTTCTTGCGGTCCTGTGATCCTGTTCTCGTGTCTTTGCCATCTAGTAAAAAAGGTATAGGACAATGTAAAAATTAATGTTGTCTAAATAGCTAGCGAGTAAACTGCCGTTCTTGGTGTTATCTTCCGACTCCCATAGATGGAATAAGACGAAATAGTTTGCGCTTCAGGGATGTCATCCTTAAAGTGTACTTGTCTGCGCGGTAGCACAGTGGTATCGTCACCGTCCTCCCCACACCGGTGGAAAAGGCCCGGATTCGAACCCCGTCGATGACGCCAGGAATTTTAATGGGCCTTTTTCACTCCGTGGCTGAGTTAGTCGGTCTCAGGCGTAGATAGCAAGGTTCCCCCCCCAGAAACTTTGATTTTTCCGTCCAGTAAACAGGCAAATCGACCTGAGAACACACGCAATTTACAGACAAAATAAATATATAGATAGATGCAATCAATTACAGGGGACCCTAATATCATATTTTTTTATATGTACTTAATTCACTCCTTAATAGTACAACACTTTAAAATATTTTATATCAACATTTAAAATTTTGCATAACAAACAAAACATTTTTATATTTCTTCAGGTCAGGTTAAAGGTCAGTGTTGAATTGGGGCACGAATTCACGTTATAGTCTCAAAGGTTTCGTCAAGGTCAGTGTTGAAGACAGGCAACGCTCAGGTAGACTGAAAACATTTACAGACAACACATGGCTGTCTTTATTACCATTTTCACACAGTCTGTACAGCTTGTTTTCACAGATTACAAGAGGGGGCACCTTACCCCCATATGCTCCTGATATGAATCATATTCCCTCAAGCTCAAGGAACCGTTGTGTGCACAAAGATTTCTGGCTTTAGAAGCGCTGAGTGACCCAACATATCAGACAGCGTAACTCCAGCAGACAGTTAAACAGCATTCAAAAATTCGTCCTCGTGGGTAGCACAGTTGGTAGATTCTTCGTCCTCCCCACATCAGGTAGAAAAGACCTGGTTTCGAATCCCATCAATGACGCAGGGAATTTTTATGGGTCTTCTTCGCAACATGGCTGAGTTAATCAGTCTTAGTCGAGGGTAGGCAGTTTTTCCTGTTGGAAACAAGGGTTTTTCTTTCAGCAAATAGCAATCGACCACAGAACACACGTAATTTACAGGCATAATATATACGGTGCAATATGGCCTAAAACAGTACAACAACAACAACATTCAAAAATTCTCTGAACTTTAGGAAGAAGTCATGAGGCGTGAGGAAGTGTACTAGCACACGCTCTTTGAGTAGATCGGGGTTCAAACCCCTGACTGCTAAATATACTGTATACAGTCGATCTGCCAACCCCCACTGGACCAGCGTGGCAGATTATGATCCATTTCTCTCAGCATGAATCGTTGAGGAGGCATCCATCCTGCATGGATTAATAATGGCTGCAGTTTACCTTTTACTTTTTTTGTGCATTACTTTTGAGATAACCCTCGTATAAAAAATGACAGAAGGAAGGATACGATTTTATCTGTGGGAAATATAAATTTTTTACAGATTTTAGGCGCACAGCACCACACATTAAGAGCCTGTTTATATATGGGTTAGATGCAGAAGTTCAGTTTCTTAAACATCCAAATACTTTTTGAGACAGTTTAATTAAACAGTAATTTCCGTCGTTTTGCAGATTTATTGGTCGCCTTCAACCTTTCCCTCTTAATCACCTCCCGAATTAATTTGCATTGTCTTTTCATTAACTACTAATATGAACTGATTTCGGTCTTTACTTGATTCATTGCCATTTCCATGTTCCTTCACTTAAATATCTCCGATCTTTCGTTCAAGGAACTTTTGTTAAATTTCACATTTCATTTCATTACACTTTACTCAATTTTCATTTGATTTCTTCCGATATGAATTTGTTAATGACTTACATATCCCGAAATAAGTTTGTTTAATGTTCCTTCATTGGCTTTTTCTAGTAGAAAAACTAATGGTTTTAATATTTAAAATACAGCAAGAAAATTAATAGAGGATAGCACATGAGCCTCCATTTCTAATTATCTCACTTGGTTTGAATATCACGACCTAATTAGAATTTCGTAATTAAATAGTTTGACTCAGTTGTGTACGCATAATCAGTTTGATAAATAATGAATTGTGCATCTCGTATATGGGATTGTTTAATAAAACATAAGGTACTTTTACCTTCGTGGGTAGCACAGTTTGTAAAATCGCCGTCCTCTCCACACCGGTTAGAAAAGACCTTGGGTGCTAGTCTCGTCGATGACGAGAGAAATATTTATGGGCCTTTTTCACAACGTGGCTGAGTTAGTCGGTCTGGGACGAAGGTAGCATGTTTTTTCTCCCGAAAAGGTGAGTATGGGCTTGGCACACCCAGGGTCCTGAGCTGGATATCATCATTCTTCTCTTTCTTGGTGATTCCTTTCTACTTCTCTCTCTCTCTCAGGGTAACTTGGGAATTTTTTTTAGCTGGTGCAGCATAAGCCTCAGGCTTCCTTCCACCATATGGTTAATAATAATAATAATATTAAATAAACATCCAAATACTTTTTCAGAGAATCACGCATTCACAAACTTGTTAATTTAATCAAACTCTCAATCCGTTCTTTTTCCAATTATTCAGTTGTCTTAAACCTTTTTTGGATAATTAATTCACATTATCTTATTATTAACTACTGATATGATAACCTCACTCATGCCATTTTCATGGTCATTCATTTTAATATCTCTACTCTTTCATTCAGGGAATTTCTACTTCATTAAATCTCGAGGTCTGATTGAATTTTGGTTTGATTTCTTCCGTTATGAGTTTGTTAAGAAATTAAACCCTTGCTAAAATAGAAGAATTTTTAAACTTATGAGAGGTAAGATTGTTTTAAACGGGTTAGTTAATGTACACAGTGCGTTACATTCCAGGCGAGAAAATTTCGTTTCTGTATATCCACTACATTGCCCAACATTCCAGAAACCAACTCATTACAACAAATAAAATATCCGGTGCTTCATCTACAATACATGGTATATAGATAACCTATGTGATTAAACAGGCCTCTGACTCCGGGATCCATGTATAAAAGTATACAATATATTTATACTTTTAACATATGTGATATATATGAAAAAAATAAATAATTTCCGGGTTTCTATTAGTCCGATTTAATGAAATATGAGATGGCTCAACAAATCTTTCTAAAAGGCTCAAGTATGAAATTTCACAAAAATCCATCACTGAGAGTCGAGTTATTACATACAAACGGACAAAGAAATAATAATTGTCAGATTTCTGTTAATCCAATTTTAATGAAATTTTGCTCGACTCCAACAATCTTTTTAAAAGGCCCAAATATAAAATATCGTGAAAATACTTCTACTGGGAGTCGAGTTGTTACGTGAGGACAGAAAAAAAAATTCTAATAAATAATAATTGCCGGATTTCTATTAATCCACTTTTAATGAAATTTCGAGTGGCTCGTCAAATGTTTTTGAAAGGTCCAAATATAAAATTTCATTTAAAAAAATGTCCAGAGGGAGTCGATTTTTACATGCGGAGAGACAGACGGACGGAAATGATGAAGACAATAGGCGTTATACATATATACTAACGAGCCAGAAAAACAGACCATATTCATCTTGAAATCTGTTCCAGTCGAAGTGTGCCCGTTTTATAAATCCAAATAAAACATTATAAATTGAACTTAATTTCAACGATTATATCTGGAAATAGTCTACGCCAATGCAAGAGTGAACTTTTTATTTCTCCTCCGAACAAAAGTGTTTCAATCCAGTATTGGATTAACAGAATTCCTTATCTTCAATCCAGTATTGGATTAACAGAATTCCTTATCTTCAATCCAGTATTGGATTAACAGAATTCCTTATCAACGGATTCTGCCGAACCCCCAAATTATCTTCAGCTCAGTACTATTAATGTTTCAGCTCAGTACTATTAATGTCCGTATGTATCAATAATTGTCAAATGTTCTTATATGTATCTGTCATGCTTCCTGTTGATTGGAAGGTTTCAGTCAACAGAAAGAAATGCATTAAAGAAGTGCATTAGAAACAAAAATGCTTATTTTTATTTAACCAAATCCAAGAAAAGCACTAATATTTTGAATTTTCGGGTAAGATTAATTTGACTAGAGACATGAGGTTCTCCAAGCAGTATAAACAGGAGGCAAGGAAGGCCCATGGTGTCCTATCGATGATTTATCGTACATTTGTTTGTAGAGATAGGGTGGTCATAATTCCACTGTATAATTGTCAGACTGCACTTGGAATACTGTCCAAGTACGGAGACCACATTTAAAAAAAAAAAGACATCGAACTTCTTGAAAGGTTTGAAGACGTGCAAAGCTTCTATTCAGATCTGCAAAAGAGCATTTGTATGAGGAAATAATTGGAAAATGCGGGCTACAGAGATTGGAAATCAGGCACCTTAGAGTATACTTAACTGAGACCTATACTGCCCGTATAACACCCACAAAAAGTATATTTTCTTCCTCAATAAATTGAATATGAAAAATATACGTTTTGTGATTGTCGTTATTGTTGTAGTAGGGTTTTAGGAGCAATATTAAAACAGTTGGCTTTCTTACTACAAAAGTCCCACGAATTACGAAAAACATTAACAAACTCATATCGGAGGAAATGAAATCAAAATTGAGTCATCCAGAATGCAATCAAACCTCAAGATTCCAAGTACAAATTCCTTGAAAGAAAGAGCAGGGATTTTAAAGTAATGGAACAGGAAAATGATTGAACAAATACCTCAAAATAAGTTCATATTAGAAGTTAATTAAAAGACACTGAGAATTAATTCGGGAAGTGATTAACAGAGTATGGTTGAAATAGATCAGTGAAATACGAAGGCTTTTGGAAGCGGAAGAGAACCTCTCACCATATGATGCAACTGCTTATAAGAAAGCAAGAGTTAATTATCTCCAGCTTAAGAGAACAGTCCATTGCATCATTGCAACTTCGTCAATCTAAAAGGATCTTCGGGAAAAAACCACAGTCAGATTAATGTTGACCTTGTGATTACGGAATGGCTAACGGAAACATTTGACCTAACAGCTTGCAATGCACCTATCCCAGACTTTCAGTCATTCACTAAAATAAAAAGAAAAATTCAAATTAAGAAGGAAAAATAACATTTGATAAATAAGCTGCCAAAAAAATAAACGGTCGACTCTGATCGCTTCCCCTTAGCTCTAAAGATCATTCTTAGTAGTCCTCTGCTTTATATCTTCCAATGGGTAATGCAGACACATCCCAGATATCTGAAGCCAATATACAATGAAGCCGATCCTAAAAGTTAAACACCCCAAGCACCCTAAAGACCGATTTCTATTGGATACTCATTACTTAAAGTTTTTGAAACGCGTGTTTATTCCTATCTTGTAAAACCATTTTTTTAGCCATAGACCTCAGCATCCACATACAGTCATCAATAAAAGGTCTACAACCTCCAACCTACTCGCACGTTATTTAAAATCCAACATACCCTCCATGAGAGAAAACAGCTGTGCGTCTTGTTTCTTGGTGTGAAATCTGCATTCGATATGATCTCCGCTCCATCAGTTTTATCTATTCTACAACAGTGTTTTAACATCCAAGGAAATCTCCTAAATATCATCGAAGTCATCCTAGGTTGTGGTTCATTGTTTTTTTTTTTTTTTTTTTGTTACAACTACGTCCAAATTAGATAAAATATACGTATGAGCGTCCCACAAGGAGGCGTTTGTCTGTTCTTTTCTTTACAGCCGCACTAGAACCTTTCTTATTCAATAATTCTCACTTCTCATCCTATGCTGATAACATTAGACTTTGTCTTATTCTGCCAAAATACAAGAAAACGGGCGAAGAATGACGTTAAGGTCTCGATACAGAATACTTCCATTCAGAAAGTTCAAACCCATACTGACCTGGGTCTAATCTGGGATAAAAATCTTACGTTTCGAAGTCATATGGAGCATGCTACAAGAGCTGCTGAGTGTAACCAACACAAAACTGGTTGTACAGTGCGTACAAAGATGCCTTTACACCCGTTGTGTTGTAGGCGTCTGCCATTTGGTCATCCGCTCCCCAGTCCTACGTTAATTCCTTACTACAGAATACAGGGGCCTCAGATGAATTAATAGAGCTACCAAGAATTAAATTATCATCTCGAAGTCAGTCCTATTTGCAACTCTCAACATAACAGAGAGAAACATTGTCACCCTTGCCAAACTCCTTTTCATTCGAATGGATTCACCAGATGTATACCAGTTCGTAAATCAAGCTCAATCTAAGAGAGCTATAAAAGATGGACAACTTCCGTTCTCCTGCCAAAACACACATATCTGATTTCCCTACAAGGTGCGAGGTACATTCAAAAAGTTCCATGAATTTTACTGTAAAAGTTAATGAGTGAATACTGCTTACTAATCTCTAATCACCTTCCTTCCTTCCTTCCATACACACACACTTGCTCCATTGGTTTTCCCTAGCTTTGGAACATTTTTAACTCACGTAGGGCCTCTTTGGCGTTTTCTTTGATGTCATCCACTGTAGCGAAACGACGACTCCCAAAGCCCCATTTTAAGTTTTGGGAAAAGTTTGCATTTTAGCCAGAAGTCAGACGGTGCAAAGTCGGAGGAGTAGGGAGGCTGCTGCGTGACTGATTTTTTCAGAGCCAAGAATGACATTAAGAATGACTACCGAACTGCCATTTCTGTGTGACTGGGCGAAATTTCAATGTGCAGGATCCAGTCGTCCTTCCATTTTTGAGGTCGTCTTCGTCTCACATTCTCACGCAAACGTGTCAAAGACTCACCGTAATAAGTAATACTTCGCCCCCCTCCTCCTAGAAAAAAAAAACCGATCAGCTTGACCACTTTTCTTAAGAAGCTCGGATCCGGCGTAGATTTTTCGAACAAATTACTCTCTCTGTAGCACTTTTTCCCAAAGTTAAAGAACTTTACGTTAGTACGCTGTTCAAACTGAGACATTCCGCAATTAATCAGCTGTTATACACCTTCCTGCCTTCCACACACACACCCTTGAGTGAAGTGGCCCAACCAGGTTCCACTTGGCATACGTGCACACAGGTCAACGTCAATGCTCCACGAAACCTTACGACAGTAGCGCAATCCTTTTAAATTTCTGGAAATAAGTAGCGCAATTTTTTTAAATTTCTGGAAATAAGTAGCGCAATCCTTTTGAAAAGTAACCTGGAAAAGTTCTCTTTTCCGGGAACTTTTTAAAAGTACCACATATATTTCCTACAAATACCTTAAAACTATGGATTTAACTTTACTTCAAATATGAAAACTCTGTAGTGATAAGAAGTATGGACTTTCCTTTGATGGCATAAGAAGATTGAATTTTAGACCTCCACAGGCCTTATCCTACAAATAATACAATTGAGGGAACCTCTACAATTATCCATCCTTCCCTGAAGACAGTAAACATCTGTTCAGTACAATCAACATACTTGTGTTCTTCAATATAAGAGGCCAGTAGATGTCCTGGCAGTTTGAATACATTTTGTCTCCCATCATCCTTTGCGAGAGATGACGTCATTGGCTGACACTCGTTACGTCACGTGGTCACTTTTTTTTTTTTTTTTCCTCTAATATTAACTTTATTAACAAAATAACAAGCGGTCCCTAGCCAGAAACTGGCAAATCCGCTATATACACTGCGTGATCACTGAATTATAACCACCCCCTATGAAAACTGAATGCGACCCGTTGACCACATTAGGAGGCGAGAGTGCGGAGTTAGTCGACCTACGTAGATTAGATAAGGTGTCAGTGGTTCAGTAGGTAGTAAAATTCCGAGCGTCATGAGTAAAAGGGAGGATTTATCGGACTTTGATAAAGGACAGATTGTGGGTGCTCGACGAGCTGGTGCCTCTATTTTACAAACGGCTGAACTGGTGGGGGTGTTCGAGAACCGCCGTAGTTAAAGTGTACCAGGACTGGCGTCAAAATGGTCAAACAAGACCCGATGGCAAAACTGCAAAGGTCAGAGAAAGGTTGATGTTAAAGGTGAGCGCCGGGTCCGACGACTGGTACAGGCGAACAGGCGCAGCCACTGTTCAAGAGTTAACTACCCAATACAACATGGGCCAACCTGGAACAATATCTGTCATTACCATACGTCGCACGCTCGCACGTATGGGCTATTCCAGCAGACGACCCCTACGGCATCCTCTCCTAACCAAAGTTCATCGATGTAAAAGACTCGTCTAGTGCAAATAGCATGCAAGTTGGACGTTAGAAGACTGGAAGAAGATGTGCTGGTTGGACGAGTCACGTTATTTACTTCACACCGTGGATGGGCATGTACTACGGATTTGGCATCAACAACATGAGGCTCTTGATTCATCATGCATGGTATCAAAAGTGCAGACCGGTGAGGCGGTTGTATGGATGCTAACAATCTTTCAAGTAGTTTGCCAAGGTTTGCCAAAAGAGAGATGGGTCTGTAAGCTTTGGGATCAGATTTATTTTTTGTCAGGCTTGTGAATAATTTTGATCAAAGCTACCTTCCAGAGATTAGGAAAAATCCCCTGAGTAAGACATTTGTTGTGCATAGAAGTAATTCTGGAAAGATTTCAGCAAATTTGAGAATTACAGCATTTTCCATAAGATCTAAACCTGGACAATTATGGATATTTATTTTGCTTAGGGCCAGCTTTAGCTCCGGAAGAATGAAGAGATCCGTTTCATATGAGGAGTGGTAGATTCAGTTGCTATTCCTAATAGATAATTATTCGGGAATTTCTTTGGTGAGATCGTCTAGGGGAAGCAAGCGATCCAGGATGGCATTAACTGAGTCATTCCAGTTAGTGGTTTCTGTATCATTGTTCACTACAGTGTTGTACACTTCATTAGAGTGAAACTTGTTTTCGCTAATTTTATATAATAGACCCCAGGGATCAGAATTTCCTGTTGGAGTGAACTAAGTATTGCCAAGAGGCAAGTTTTTTGTTTTGCAATTGTATGTACATATTCTTTCCGCTGCCCTTTATAGATATTTTTTAGTCTGGTGACGTCTGGTTCAGGTCAGGACCTTCTCCGTTGAAAGTCTCTGCGTGCTTTGTGCACTTTTTTGTGCAGAATGGAAAGTTCAGCTGTCCACCATGGAACTGTAGTATGCTTGCTAATATTTTTTCTTAGCTGAGCATTCTCTAGCACGAAGTAAGGCAGCCTGTACGTAGAATGGATATTCTGAGGCATTGAACTGGTTCAAAGAGCGGCGAGTGTTAACGTTAAAATCCTTGTGAATTGAAGACATAAATAAAGTCCATTTGATGGTTTTGATAGAAAGTCTTCTAAAATCTTTTGGAGGAGGAGAAGGAGGCGGATCTGTAGTATTTAGAAGCAGAGATTATACTGGTGTGCAAAACTTAAGGACCAACACTATTTCTAAAGGTTACAACCACAAAATCTTTACTTAAGGTACTCTTTACTGATGAGAGTAGATTCAGTCTCAAGGAGCGATTCTGGACATCAGCTAATCTGGCGAGAGGTTGGCACACAGTATCACCACGCAGACATCACTGAAAGGGATCGATATGGCGGTGGAGGTGTTCTCGTCTGGGGAGGCGTTATCTTGGATGGACGTAACCATCCAACTACAGATACTGGAAGGCAGTACTGTAATCGATGCACGCTACTGTACTGAAGTAATCCTTCCCCATGTGCGTCTGTTCCGAGGTGCCATTGGACCCGAGTTCGTGTTTATGGATGTTAACGCCACACCCCATCGCACTGCAGCTGCCTTTCGAATGATATGCCTTTGGAAAGTGAGTACATTGTTCGTATGGATTGGCCTGCCCCTTGCCATCGATCTAAATCCCATCGAACACATGTGAGACGCTCTGGGGAGACGCCTAGCGGCACGTCCACACCCACCAGAAAATGTTCACCAGCTGAAGATGGCGGTGACAGAGGAACGGATGATGTTACCGCAAGAACTTATCAACAACATTGTTCTAAGTATGGACAGGCGGTGCAAAGCCTGCATCGACATTAGGGGTGGCCATATCTCCTACTGAGGACCACTTTTTCCCTTTTTTCCATCTTTGGCAGTGATGCATCTGTATCATCGCAGCCAGTGTTATGTTGCCATTTTTGAATAAAGTCCGTCTGTACCGTTTTGTTTCCGTTGTTGTGTCGGTGTTGTTTCCTTCATTTCTGTACCTCACGAGGTTCCTTTGGTATGCGTTTACCATATCCAGGCCACTCCTATGAGAAGCTACAGGTGAAAACCTGACTGGTCCTTAAATTTTGCACACTAGTGTACCTTAAAAGTGATTGCTCGGTGGTCACTGTTTGTGTAGTCAGTATGTATGGTCCAATCAAAAATCCTCGAGGAAATGGCAGGCGTTGAAATGGTTAAATCAATGTTTGATTCTCCATGGACGTCTGATAAGGTATATGGTTGGTTGGGTAAGTTGTGCAGGTTTAAATTGTAGGTGAATAAAAATTCCTCGAAAATCCTACCTCTGTTGTCCAAGATACTGCTGAACCATTAGAAAGATTTTGAGTTAGAATCAGTTTCCAGGTGGTAGATGACTTTCATCAACCGGTGAAATACCACCACTTTGCTTATTGGAGGCTCAAAGTGGTGAAACCCATGTTTAGTCTCTAGAGCAAAGTTTCCGGCATCCCCCCCCATACTTTTCCTTCAACCCATGCACGGTACTAATTACTATAGGTTTTGATACCTTTCGTGTTTGGGGTTTTCATAAAAAAAAAAAAAAAGTTTAATTATTAAATATGTGGGATTAAAGTAGCAAACACCTGTTCTAGATATCTTTGAGATAAATTAATATCTGCTGATGGTGGACAATATATTGACAGTAAGTAGAATAAGAAAGTTGATGTACAGACTAAAATACAGGTAGAATTTTGATTACACAACCCCGAGATAACAGCAGTGATATCCAGCTTGTTGTTGAATAGGATGATGGCAGATTTGGGATCTATTTCAGAGGACTGAATGATTATTGAGATCATGGGACATCCCATAACTTTGGAAGATTGTCCATAAAAGTGCTTAGAGACATAAGGTTCCTGAATGCATATAATATCAAATAAGCTTTCTGTTGCAATGAGACTGATCTCATCAGCAACACAACACTCTAGATGCGTTGCTGATCTCATCAGCAACGCATCTAGAGTGTTGTGTGTTGAACTGCATGATTGTAAGTTGGAAGGGATAGTCTGGTTCGCTGCCTAGCTACGCAGAGAGGCACACTGCCCATCTCTGGTCTCGAGATCGCTTGTACCGCTGGTTGCTCGTTATGATCACCAAACGATGGCATCACCAAAACACCTGCGAGCCAGATAGCTGTGTTTAGTTACCTTTCTATATTGGGACCTTTAATCTTAATCCGGAAAGAGGCATAGGGTCGATGCCTAGTTTGTACCTTGATAAGGATGCCGGGTTTATTGAGCTGCTTCAGAAGGGTTTCAATTTGTTCTACCGTTGTTTTCGAGCATAGTCGACTTATAAAAATGCTGGAGGGCTTTGACCTTCTTCCTCTACGCTGCACGGTTTTAATACCTAGTGTGTTAGGGTTAGAGCCAATAACTATCACGATTCTGTGGTCACATGGTTGGTAACCGCATGACTGTCGCTTGTCTCCCATGAAGCCTTGCGTGAACACATATTCCTCATTTTGCTCCCACTCACTGCTGGGGCGCCACTTTTTTTTAACACCACACTTAAGGCCTAATAATCCTTTGCGTGAACACATTTTGCTCCCCCATTTCTTGACACCATCTCCGCTAGTGGGCGCCATCTTTTGTGGGATTCGATCTGAGATCCCAATGCGCTGTAGATATCAGCCAATTGGAAATTAATTTGTTTTTCTTAAATTTAACTCCTTTCAGAAAGCCTTTCTGTGAGCGGAGAAATTATAAAGTTAATTTTCCCGTAATCTGTAAATATTCGTTTTTTAAATGAACACAAGTTTCGGACTCCATTTGAATGCGACGGGTTGAAATTTCACAAGATCAATAGAAACAATTCATTTTCATCTTACACAACGAAAGAAATTGTAACTGTGACATGAGCAATGCTGATGATGAACATTTCCTCGATATGTGTGAACAATATTTGAAGACCGTGTCTTCATGTGATGTGGTTCGCGATTCATATAGGGCACGATAAAGTGGTCACATTGAAGGTAGATTGGAAGAGTGGTTATATAATTCCAAACTTGGCGTGCATTACTTCTTCATTTTGACAACATAATCGTATCTCTCAACGTGCAACGTTATCTCTTTCAATAGATCATTCTAGCAACAGGAATTGTGTAATCTCGTGAAAATTAGCTATAGTTATGCTGGATAGATCCGCTGATGCAAATAATATGAACGGCAGCTACAAACAGGCAAGAATACACTGACGCTGTCGTCTGTCACGAAGC
Source organism: Mastigoproctus giganteus (assembly GCF_048544385.1). Taxonomy (NCBI): domain Eukaryota; kingdom Metazoa; phylum Arthropoda; class Arachnida; order Uropygi; family Thelyphonidae; genus Mastigoproctus; species Mastigoproctus giganteus. Next base: position 249,427,179 of record NC_143575.1, read on the forward strand.
TCTTAGCTATCAAGGATACTTGGGTTTACATTTTAGCCTGAAAGCTAGGATTACTGCTTCTGAGTTATGACAAATTAAGTTTCCAATAACAAACAGTTTTCACAATCTACAAGTTTAAGTAATAAAAAGTAAAGCGAGTTACATTGTATAAGAACATCCGTTTAACTAAAATCATCTACACAGAATTCCATCTGTTTTTACAGCTTTAAACCAATAAAAATAAATTTAAAAGTTTCACTATTATATCGCAGAAATCTGGGACTCGGCACCTTCAATTCATCAATATTCAGTCCTGAATACTGGATCTTGAAATATATGATAACCAAGAACTACTTTCACCCTCAGGCTAAGACCACAGAAATGGCGCAACAGCTGAACATCCCGAGGTTGCCAAACCTCATCACCATGAGGCGTACTATGATGGTGATAAAAATGCTAACAGATACCATACATGTCCCAAACATTTGGGATAGATGTGAGTGGCACATCCCTCCAGAGTCTCTGAGATTGAGTCCCCAAATCATTCTAAAACGGAACCGGCTGCACACGTCTGATCGATTTTTACCAGCTCAAGCACTTCAAAAAATGGAAATTGAAATTACTACAGATCCTGACAGAGTGGATCTCTCATCTGAAGACCAAGTAAATGTCTTAAAAAAAAAAAAAAAAAAAAAAAAAACCGCTGTACCAACAATCATTATCCAAACTGAATTCTAGGTAATTTTGCTCTACGTTTATAATTGTATATAATATAAACATATCTATATAAGATCCTTTCATGATCAATATAACCATTTCATGAGAGAAAAAGATTTGTATGTATAAAAGTTATGCAAATATCCCAATTAATATTAATCATTTCACCATCTAAGCTTAAAACTCCTGGCGTTGCTGTACTAGTAATGCATTGTAACCAGCATTATGGACATTTACTAGTAATAAAGATTATTTATTTATTTATTTTATTCTACACAAATTTATAAAATTAAAATGCTCATGCGTTGTATCATCAAAGTAATGGGACACTTGAGAAAAAGTACATTTTATTGAAATTTTGATTGTGCAGATATTGTAGAGGGCAGCGCAATTGCATAGAGACATAAATCAGGTTGCAGAAGATAGAGATGTTGTTTACACTGTCTGTAAACAACTTTTGACCTTTGTTTTGGTGTCCAATACTTTAAGTAACGTAGTGTATATTAACAGTTATAATTTATATAAAACACGCTATAGCATATATAGATTTCTTGTGTTTTGTCCTTTCAAATAAGCGAAACTGTAGAAGAAACTGTTTTTCTTTAGCTATTCAACGTTAAATGTTACTTTAATACGCTTCGTTGAGTCTAAAGGTTCGAACCTTTAGAAATAGCTGCCGAAGGCTCACTACCTGCGCGCATCTTCATATTCAAGTATGTGACGATGCTTATAATAGAGCACTCAGCGTCTTTTACGAATCTGTACTCTGTCCACGTGCTTTATGTTTGATCAGTACTAAAACAACGTGCTCTGTTGAAGAGCACAATCATTAACCTTTCCTGGTTCTGTAAACTGGGCGAGTGGGAATACTCGAAACGGCTATTGATTACATATTATATCCGTGTATTTCTTCGGATATTAGACATGAAAATTACCAAGCACATCATCCTTACAACTGTTTCATTTTCGTAGACATTTATTACTTTTAACATTATTATGTAATGACCAACTTATTATGTAATGACCATCACATTCTTTCATTAACTATAGGGTTTGTTATTTCTCCATTTAGCCCTCATGAGTAGATTCAGTAACATGTCGCCTTATGTTTTAAAGCCTAGAATTGTGATATTACTTCCCATTCCCTTGTAATCAATAGCGTTCCTATTGTAATCAATAGCGTTCTATCTTAATTCATTCACAATGCATAAACATGTAACGTCCATGTTTATGTTACATGTAACATGTAACATAAAATATGTAACGTCCCACTTTCAACAAAAAGTATATATGCTCACTCTTTATCACTTTTCATAATGTTTGGTGATACTCCCGTTTCAAAAACTATTATTAAATCTTGTAGGTGACTTCCGACCTATTAGAACATATTCTGAAACTCATAACCTTTCTGATGGTATTATCGTCTTATATTTATTTTGAAGAGTCAAGTCAGGGCGTGTTGAGATGAAAAATGAAAGATGTGAGCGCTCCAGTAGCCAAAATATGTAATGTGATGCTCCAAAATATGTAATTATAGATTTTTATCCTCAGAAAAGAAATAGCATGGCCCTCTCTGGTAGCAACGCTTCAAGCCGTGATTTATTTAGTTTATGCCTACATCTAGCACCGGCCATTCCCTTTCGTTTAGGGGAGGAACAGCATTATCTAGGTCAGGTAAGCCGACAATGCTACATTGAGATATTGAGAGAATTGAGGTTGGAAAAATCCATAAACAAAACCATCTCTTTTGAGAATCTGGCTTGCATCTTATTGCATGGAAATTCTCCAGCTCATATTGCTGTTACTTATCATAAAATATTAATGAAGCGTATGTTTAAAATAGCGTCTGTCCACTTTACATTAGGTTTCACCGATATGTTATTTTTTTTTTTCTGAAATAAAATCTCTGTTAAAAAGAGTAGCAGAGTTGAAGACTCTGCTACTCAAAGACATTTTAATAAACGTTACAATGGTTTGCTATTAATTTGAGATAATGACTAGAAGATAATTGGCACGAAAACAACTTCTTGGATATTAAAGATTATATTACGACAAAACGCAAAGAAAAGAAATTTACGAACCAGCTATAGACAGACCGTCATCACGGCAAACGAGCAAAGGTCATAAAAAGCAAAAGATAGGCCTGTACATCAACAATATCGCAATTCCCCCTTGGGAGAAACTCTAATAACAGAACAGCAACTCACAAAAAAATATCCTGGATGAAAAATCCGAAAAATAGACTCCCCGAAATTCAGGAATACGAGAGAGAGAGAGAGAGAGAGAGAGAGAGAGAGAGAGAGAGAGAGAGAGAGAGATCGTAGAACGAGGCAATTGTGTTAATTTTCGTTAATTTTAGTTTTATTAAAAAAATGAAGACCCCCCCTTCAGAATGATAACAAATGATAGATAAAAACATATGGGATAAACACAGCACACAGCTAAATATAGCCAGCTTTTTGTGTCATTGCGATTAGCTTTCTTCTTAATTATAAAAACTTTTCAGATTTATTTATTATAACATTAAATATTACATCCAATACGTGGATATACTATTTAATGTATGTACAGTATTTGTTTGTACCTTGGTATTTTACAAACGCCAAATATTTGTGAAATACTGGTATTTTCACAATGCGGTAATTTTTGTTTTGATATTGTAGGCAGATGGCGTGCCAATTTTCAGTGTCGTTAGTGGCGCTTTGGCAGATTTAGTCTGAGTTGTTTGTGATTGATTCTGTTTCAAGTTTCTTTCTACTTTTTCCCCCAATTTTTTCGGATATATCTAGACTGTCAGTTGGATGATATATGAAAGCATTCGTATGTCTGCCGATAAAATTGCATGAAGTTGGATTAATTCGAAAGCTCAGCTTCGTTGACTGCAATCTAGCGTCTTAAAAAGTAAGTTTTTGCTTTTAACAAATGCGTTAGTCGTCTGCTGAAGGCAGCCAGGCTGATATTTTGCCAAATTTTAAACTTCACTTCCCCTTTGGTCGCGATTCTAGCAAACCTTTAATGAATAAAAATGTAGAATATAACAATTAGTAATATTATTACTAATTGTTATACTATTTGTATAACTAATATTATATTACTAATTGTATACTATTTATACACTGTATAAATAGTATACAATGTATAAATTACCCTAGGGATCTGGTAAGTATGGGCTTGGCACACCCAGGATCCTGAGCTGGATATCATCATTCTTCTCTCTCTTTTGGTGATTCTCTCTCTCTCTCTCTCTCTCTCTCTCTCTCTCTCTCTCTCTCTCTCTCTCTCTCTCAGGGTAACTCATTTTTTTTTTTTTTTTTTGCCTGGTGCAGCAAAAGCCTCAGGCTTCCTTGCACCATATGACTAATAATGATAATGAAATACGAGTAAATATACTTGTATAAATACTAGTAGATACATATTATTTACTTGTATTTATAGACTGTATTTTCATTTAAGACTGTCTTTATTTATTACTATTTTAATTTTAAATATCAGTGTGTAAGTCATTTTAATTTTAAAGCACCTTGTCAGTAAATTTTGAGGTGAGTTCCGTAATGTTGGTAATTAGTGTGTAGTTAAAAAAAAAAAAAGTGAAAAATAATTACTTCGCAGATTTTAGAAAAATGTATTCCGTAATATAACAACAGTGGTCAAAATGTCGGCCTAAATATTTTAGACTTGGATCATTTTCTTGTCCAATTGTAAATTATTCGTCACTGCAGGAATTAGTTTGCCCCCACACCAATTTTATTGGATCTCCAAAATACCATTGAACATAATCCTTTGAGGTTAAATTGTTAGTCTCGAAAACAAAATTATTGGCAATTAGATTTGAAGAGTCATCATCCTCAGCCATTTTAAATCGACTACAGGATGAAGGCCTCTCCAGCAACTTTCCACTTCCATCTCTTTTGAGCACTGGCCATCCATTTACTACTCACAGACTCATGAATTTTATCTATCCATCTCCGCCTTTATCTCCAAGGTTTTCTTCTAGCTCCTCTTGGGTACCATTCTGTTATTTTCTTAGTCCATCTGTCATCATGTCTTCGAGCTATGTGTCCTGCCCAAGACCATTTTAGTTCTTTAGTTTTGATAAAAATGTCCTTTACTTGAATTTGCTGCCTAATCCACGTGTTTCTCTTCTTATCTAACAGTCTGATTCCCAATATAATTCGTTCCATTCTTCGCTGTGTAGTTCTCAGCTTCTCTTCCATTCTTTTGGTGAGTGCCCAAGTTTCACTTCCATAAGTCATGGTGGGAAGTATACATTGGTTCATTATTTGACGTTTCAGACAAACTGGGATATTGCTCTTCAGTATGTGACTATATTTCCTGAACCTGAATGCTATCCATCCAAAATTTATTCTTCTCTTGACTTCCAGCCATTTATCATTATTACTGCTAATAACTTGTCCCAGATAAGTATATGACTCCACCTTTTCATTTACTGCTCCTTCAATCATTATTTTCCTTTCAGTGGCATACTTGTTCATCATTACTTTTGTTTTAGCCATATTCATCTTTAGTCCAAAATCCTTACTAACTGTGCATAACTGATTAAGATTTACCTCTAATTCTTTGGGATCGTGGCTTATGACCACAATGTCATCTGCAAATCGTAAATGGTTTAGGTACTCTCCATTCACATTGACTCCTTTATGCGACCGGTCTAATCTTCTGAAAGTTCCTCAAGGGCAGCAGTAAACAGCTTCGGAGATATTGTGTCTCCTTGTCGAACTCCTATCTCGATTTTAAATTTCCTACTGTCTTTATCTAGTCTAATAAAGGTGGTAGCATTCTCACATATTTTCTCCAAAATCGTAATATGTGGGGTATCTATGCCTTGTCTTTCCAGTGCCCGAAACATTGCCTTATGCTGTATGGAGTCAAATGCCTTTTCATAATCCACAAATGCCAGGCATAATGGTGTTTTATATTCATTTGCCTTCTCCATTAGGTGTGATATTACGTGAAGGTGATCCATAGTTGAGAATCCTGTCCTAAAGCCAGCTTGCTCTTTCGGTTGATTCTCATCAAGTATTCTTTCTAATCTGTTAGCAATGACTCTTGTGAACAACTTGTAGATGTGGGATAACAAGCTAATTGGTCTGTAATTTCCAATTTCTGATTGATCTCCTTTCTTATGCAACAAAACTATGATTGCATTATTCCACTGCTTAGGCGTCACACCTTTTCTAATGCACTTTGTGAAGAGCCTTGCCAGTTTTTGTGTCTCTTCCTCCCAATTTTAACAACTCTACAGTAGCTTCATCTTCCCCCGGGGCTTTCTGATACTTCATTTTCTTCAATGCATGTGCTACCTCATCAGGAAGAATATCGGGTATGTCGTATGTGTTGCTACTTTGCAATCCATCTTCCTCACTGCTGGCATCATTCCCTCGCTCCTTGTATAATTCACTATAGTAGTCTTCTGATATTTGAATTATGCCTTCTCTGCTGTTTATAAGTACACCATTGCTATTCTTCAGTTTCAGTATCATTTGTCTTTCTGTATTACTGCTCATGGCTGCTGATTTAAATCCTTTGTTTTCCCTTAATGCTTGTTCTACTTTTCTTGTGTTAGATCTTCTTATGTCTTCTCTGAGTCTCTTTCTAATGGCTTTGCATAACTCAGTATACTCAATTTTTTCCTTGTCAGTGTTTATCTTGCTCTTCATTTTTCGCCTTCGGTTCATCATAACAAGTGTTTCTTGACTAATTTATTCTTCTTTGGATTTCTTTTTCCCTATAGGTTTCTTGGGCTTGATCACTTTCAGAAAGTTGTAATATTCCTCGTCGATATCTTGGTCCTGAGCAGTCTGTACAAGCTCAAACTTGTTCTTAAGTTCCAGTACATACTGCTTTTTCTCCTCCTCTGTTATCTCAAAGACCTTTGTATTATTTACTCGAATCAGTTTTTTCCTTTCCTTTCCTACATCTATATCAAGTGTACATCTTACCATTCTGTGATCACTTCCAACATTTACCTTATTCAGGACGGTAACATCATTCCCAATATATCTTCTGTTAGTGAGGATGAAGTCGATTTCATTAGTTGTCATTAGTTGTTAATCCATTTGGACTCTTCCATGTCCACTTTCTGTTCACCCTTTTCTTGAAAAAAAGTGTTCATTACTGACAATCCTTGAGATTCTGCAAATTCCACAAGTCTTTCGCCTCTTTCATTTCTGAAGAGTAGAGTGTTTAATTAGAGAGTGTTTAATACTCATCATCTGAAGAGTAGAGAATGTTTAATTTCGCAAGATTCAGGAACCAATCCCCGGCTTTGATTTTTCTTGGCGTTCATGCCTAAAAGCCCTCCATGGTCATTGTCAAAGAGCTGATTCACATTTTGACCATGTAGAAAACTGGAAAACAAAAACCTTATAGTAAAACAGAAAAATAAACTGTGCCCGATACGATCTTACTTAGAAGAGTAAGACGAACGGGATTGGCGCGAAACGTTTTTAGGATAATCCCGAAAGGTATAAGGCTGGAAGATGAACATATTTTGTAAACTTCTCATAAAAGCATAAACTATCACCATCTAGTGGCAGAGTTCCATACTATCTTCCTTTTTTGCGACGGCAAGGGGTTCCCGAACTTTTGGACAGCACTTTGTGCGAAATATAAATGTAATCGCTGCTGTCACTTTGATTTATATCACAACTTTTTTGAGTCATAAATGTTTAGAGAACAGTTAATGCATTATAAAAGCTTGCGCCACTCTGAGTAATATATTATGCAGGTGACATTCGTGTGACTCAGTTTGCAAATGGTCTTATAAGCTTTCACTTTGATCATAACCACGTGTCAGTGGTAGGAATACACGGTTCTCTTATGGAGAAAAAAGCGATTCTGACAATGACTAATGACCATCATAGGGAACGTCATCAGTTATCTGTTCGCTATTTGCAGGATTTTTGGCTTGATCTTTTATGTTTCAGGTAACCGATTTAATTGTCGGCTCATCGTATTGGTCACATTTATCTTAACAGCTGTAGTTATCGACATTGTTGGTCGATTATCTATCTGTTTCTCATTTGCATTTTAAATTGTATTTGAAATGGAAAAATAACGCTTTTGCTTGCGATACCAGCAGGTTAACTTTAAAAGCATGCGATGTTCTAGTTCCAAGGTAAGGCTGTATTCGCTTCCAATCTATTTATTTTCCACATCATGTGAAAAAAATACCCTCTATTCGATTCCTTTTTTATGATTTTTTTTTTTTTTTTTTTTTTTTTTTGCAGTATGGTCGAGTTAGTCGGTCTAAGGCAAAGAAAGGGTATGTTTCTTCTTTTTTTTTTTTTTTTTTTTTTTTTCTTGGAAGCAAGTTTTTACATTCCACCAATTTAACTCTGAAAAATGCAAGGCACTGGATATGGGAAGCAGTAATCGCAGAATAGCATACCAATTGGACAGTACCACACTAAAGGTGGTTGAGAACGAAAGAGACCACAGCCCGACATGAAGTTCTGTGAGCTTTGCAAACAGGCTAATAGGACAGCTTATAGGGGTTCTGTTGATGATATACAGGATTTTGCCAGGAAGGGCAAGGTGATTATCCCATTGTATAAGGCGGTGGTTAGGCTGAATCTTGAGTGCATACATGTCTGTAGGCCTCATTTTATGAAAGATATGGGTCTGCTGGAATGGGTGTAGAGAAGACCAACTAGAATAGTCAAGGGAACAAAAGGGTACTGTTACCAATAAAGGTTTCTATCCTGCAAATTGCAGTATCTGGAAACCGGGTGTGGTAGTAAGGTTTTAGGAGCATCAGCAACTAAGACCATATTGCTCCGTGTATACTATCTGTAATTTTAATGTATTCGGTGGTCGATTTTCTGTTTTCTGGACAAAAAAGGCAGAGTTTCCGAGAGAAAAAAGTGCTACCTTCGTCGGAGACTGATTAACTCAGTTACGTTGTGAAAAAGCCCCATAAACTGAAAACCTGGAAATCACCTGTGAGGATATCTGATTAAGTTGTTTAACGTTTTGAATAGATTGAGTAAACTAAATGCTGATGGCATCCTTCCTCTTGCTCAGACAACACACGTGATGGAACGTAAATCGAAAAAGGATGGTTACAAGATGGCTGTGTGAAAATTTGCTTTCAGCCAGAGAGTAATTGATTGTGGGAACCGACTTCTATCGGGTGCTGTGGAAGTAGATAATTTGATAAATTTAAGAAAGAATTAAACAGATGATTAAAAGAAATGGACAGGTATTGTGGGGCCTTGTGCGTAACTCAGTTGGTATAATTACCGCCCATTCCACACCGGATGGAAGAGGCCCGTGTTCGAATTCTGACGCGAAGAATTTTTATGAGCATTTTTAACAACACGGCGAGAAATGAATTGTTTCTTCTCCTAGAAACTTTGGTTCCAGCAAAGGGGCAAATTGACCACAGAACACAAGAATTAATTATATTGGTGCAATGTGGTTTAAGCCGCTAATGCGCCTAAAGTTCCACGACAGTCTGATGCTGCATAAGCTGGTTGTTATTATTTTAGGCACATCAGTAACTTAAGCCATATTGCACAGTATGTAATGCCTGTAAATTGCGTCGTTCTGTGGTCGAATTTGCTAAACGAAAAACCTTAGTTTCCGGGAGAAAAACCATGCTACCCTCGCCTAAGACCAACGAACTCAGCCATGTTGTAAAAAAGACCCATAAAAATTCCTCACGTCGTTGACTCAGGTCTTTACCACCCGTAGTGGAGAAGACGATGATTATACTAACTGCGCTACTCACAAGGGCCATAAGCTTGCTTCCTTAAATCAGTTACCTCTACTAATACTAACACCAGTAGTAATGCTAAACCGATTTGCAATCCTTATTTCAAACTGAATTCCTTATCTTAATCCTTATTCTATAAGAAAAAATCCTTATTTTAATCGAATAGCTGCTAGTAATTTTAATATTGACCAATTCCCCTCTTCCGGTCGTTATTTAGGCCTTTATATATTTTTGCATCGAGTCTATAGTTTTCTGCTTCTACGACTGTAATAATTTATGTTACAACCGCGCAGTACCGCGTTCAAATCTCGAAACTTGTTACAGCGTTCAGTTATGTAATTTATGTAATTATTCACATAAATCGTGGACGGCACTCGCTAGCACGAAATGCTCTGAATTTAAAAGCTGGGCAACCGGATTTCCCCGTCCTAGTGCCGTAGCACGGCACCGGCTTTAACGCTAGGTTGCACCACCTTCTGTGGCATCGCTGTTACGAGCTTTGACAGCGAGAACGACCTTCATTCTCATCTTCACGTTCTGACTGCAGCCAAAAATAGCCACCCACCTTTGGCGCTGCCTGAGATTGATCAGTTTGTGTGCAGGTCCACGGTGGCTGTGTTTCCAGAATCGGGAGGGGGGGTGAAGGTGAGGGATGGGAAGGCGCTCTCAACTTCATCGATGTTAACTACCTCATTTCCTCTCACATCTGATTTCGGAAAAGCCCTAGTAATTGAAGTCATTATTACAGGGTCTCTGCCGTAAGGTGAACATCACGTGAAATCACTACTATCAACAAACATTAAGTAGATCGCCGAATGTGGGTGCAAATCACGGACTGATAACATTTATTTGTGGGCAGTTTTGAGTTAGGTTGAGGAAATTAAACGATCGTTAATTCTCAATTGCATTTCGATTTATTAGTAGAGCAAATATTGTCCTTTACTGTATCTTATGGTTGCATTTTTATTTCGATTTTCAAAGCAGCTGGCTTCCCAATAGATGCCAAGTGGACGGCATGTGTTTTGTGTTTTCAGTTGCTGGAACTTTCTACGTTAAATGGACATATAAAATTTATTTTAGCTAAAATACCTCCATGGAGCTCTCTTGAATCCTTAGTGGCGGTTACTAAGGTAACGACGCAAAGTTATCCGTACACTTTAAATTCGAAAATTTTCACTAAAAGAGCAAGAACATACTTCATCGTTACATGTACTATTTACAAATACACCCAGAAATATACACCCAGAAATAGACTCTTGCCAAAAGTATCCGAATATCCCTGAGATTTGCTGATAATGATCCACACCTGACATGTTAAGAATACGTAGGTATAAAAGCAACTTTATTCATGCTAGAAGTGAGCAGATCAAAGAAGTACAGTAGATCCATCAAGGAGAAATACGGTGCTGTTTCTTGTATTCTTTCGATCTTGTGAGCTTCTCTGACCGTGTGTGGTCGACTCGGAGTATAAACAGAAATTTATTTATTTATCGACTTCCAATGGGCGGTTATCATAGAATACCATATTAGCAATTAATCTGTTTGTGTCATTGCGGCAAAACTGCAACATTCGATCAATGGTAGCTGACATAATCACCAAATTTAAACGTCATGCTGCTATTACAGCTAGCAAACGTTCGGATTGACCGGCGAAACTGATAGTAGGAGAGCTGAGAACGCTCAGAAGAGTGGAACGTAGATTCTCCTCGGATCTTATCGAATACTGCCGACTAGGAGTTTAGGGCAGACACAAGAACAGATATTGGTTCTTGTGTCCACAAAGATAAGAAATAGGAAGTTGGATGGCATCGGATGTTACGGAAAAACAGCAGTGCAGTATCGACTTTCATGGTGTACAATCAATCGTAACGGATCCTGAAAATTTAGAAATCCATGTTATAGAGTAATGGATCACCGCACACAATTTACTAATTTCATGGACGTGTTTAATGTCTGGAAGATGTCCTGTTTACTACAGTGTGTCGTCCCAACTGTCAAGTTTGGTTGAGATGCTCTCATTGTCTGGGACTGTTTCTCGTGGTTTGGAGATTGTACCACTTGTCATCGTTCCTGTAACAATGAATTCTACGCAGTACATTGACATTCTGACAATTCTGCTGTTCGTATACTGGCAGCAGTATGCGGAGGGGGCCATTTTCTCTTAGTCTGCATAGTCTGCTATGATTTCGTTTAAAGTCATGGGAATGCAAAAGCTTCGTTGGCTTGCCCAGAACTCGAACTTCAACCCCCCATTAAACACCTTTATAAGTCCTCCTGGGTAGCACAGTGGTTATAATCACCGAGTGGAAAAATACTAAGTTCGAATCCCTTCAATGACGCGAGGAATTTTTATGGGCTTTTTTTGTGACGTGACTGAGTTGGTTTCAGACGAGGGTCACATGGGTTTTTCGTCCAGCAAGCAGAAAAATCGACCACAGCAAGCACCTTAGGAATAAATTGGAACGTCGGCTTCCTGCCAGATCAACATGTCTGCTAAACTGATTGCTGTGTTGAAGAAGGAATCGAACACAACACAGCCTTCCTCCGAACAAATTTTTGATAAAAAAAAAAAAGAAAAATGGTTCGGTATCTACCGATAAGGACATGGAGTGTGTAATTAAGACCATAGATGGGCTGAACATTATTAAATATTCTATCAATAAAACCTTCTTTGCAGTGTGCAGGTTTCCAGTTACTTTTGGAAATATAATGTGCAGTAAAAGACGCTTAAGATGTTCTCACTTAAGTGTTCTTGTGTCCTTAATAAACGCCTTAATGTTTTAATTCTGTCATTTTATTCATAAAATTGCACAAACAACCGAAAAAAAAAAAGGCCTAGTCCTGATTCCTGTAGTAAGGAGAATTGAACCTGAGTGACCGATTGAGCGCTGCACGGTTTTTCATCCCTTAAAACTGTAAAAACTCCCCATAGAAAACGCCCTGTGTACAAATTTGTGAACTGGGCGTTTTAATGGTGAATTTTATATGTTTTAATCTAAATTCATTAAATGTACTAACCCCTTAGACACTTAAATAATCCAATCTAATCCTGCGACATTAAAGCTTTAATGGCTTTAAAACAAAGATAAAATCTGTGACCAACAAAAGCTCAGTGCCCCCTCCAATAGGGTAAGAGTCAAATGATGTCTGCCAAGACCATCGCATCCTGAAGCACGAGTACATTTGGTGCATTTATAACAGTTTACGAATGTAGTTCAGATGTTTACCCAACGCGTGTGTGGAACTTTCTTACATGCTGTTCAGAAGAATATAAAAAAAAAACAAAAAAAAACTTGAGACTGAAATGTTTCAAGAAAATATTATGCAGTGGACTTCGTAAACAAGACAGTTGGCTTCCATGTACCACGAATTTGACGATACACAATTACAGCATTGTTATGAATCTGTGTAGAATAACATTCATTCGAATCGAGATAAATTGGTACTGTCGATGCTGTTCTGTTTTCATAACAAGTAAGCATAACCGCCTTGAAAAATTATTATAGGTAGGATGACTAATTTTCTCTCTGTACTTGAGGTTTTCTTTCTAAGATTTTCTCGGTTGAAAAACTTTTTTAACAGAATAAAAGTAGATATCTTAAATTTTATTATAACAAAATAAGCTACTGGGGAAAAAAAGTACAATTTTTATTTTTCCTAAAATGTTCCTAGCATTAATTAAAAGCTTGTCAAATATAAACCGAAACTGAATTTAAGAAGATGCACGATGTTCTTTAGGGAACAACTCCTATTTTGTGAAAATATTCGGAGTTGGATATTATGTACACAAGGCCGAATTTACTGAGGCGCAGTTGCTTTGGGGCGCCGCTCTCCTCTTTTTCCTCATTCTTCCCTTCTTTTCTTCTCCTTTTTTTCTGAAAATGGGTACCCGTAAATTCTGTACAAGATTTCGTTGTATGACAGATCAAGACCGAAAGGGCAAACCATATTCTAATTGGGAGTTTTAGAAAAAATTTAGTAATCACAGTATGGTTCTTGCTATTTTTCGTTTTTTTTTTTCTTTTAATGCGCATTGTAATTCTTTATGGTGATTCTATACTTAAAGTACACGGAAGGTTAAATTTTGGGAAACAAGAAGAAACTTGTTCACACCTTCACTTTTGTATGTTGTATTTTTAGGTTGTTGTTGTTGTTGCTGAGTTTGTATCCGCGGCTAAGACTATGTTGCTCCGTGCATATTGTCTGTAAATTGCGTGTGTTCTGAAGTCGATTTTCTGTTTGCTGGACGAAAAACCCGAGTATCCGGGAGAAAAAAACCATGCTACCCTCGTCTGAGACCGACTGACTCAGCCAGTTGTGAAAAAGATCCATAAGAATTCCTCCCCCGTCATCGACGAGATTCGAACTCAGGTCTTTTCCACCCGATGTGTTTATTTTTGTATCAAAGCGACTAAGGCTATGAGGCGTTGTATATAATGGCTGTAAATTACAAGTTACAAGTATGCTGTTGTCAGTTTGCTTGATAATGAACCTGAATTACCCAGGTGGAACTAGCTTCTCAACCCCCAACCAATCCATGCTGTTAGAACCACATATTTCATTGTTCACTTGATTAGTTAAATTAAATGATTCCACTAATGTACTGAATACGGTTTAGACCATAAACTTTTAAGTATGTTTTGAAAAATATTTTATTGGAGTTTATCGAATGAAACATTGAAAATGAATCAAGTTTCTGATTAATATCTTTTGATTTTTCAGATGCTGTTACCACTGCTCCTGCTAGTAACAATCATCCATGCTCGAAAGAATCCGATACTAATAATTTATCCCCCAAACGTCGAGGGAATTTCAGGTGAACATCCCTTTGGTTATATTCTTTAGAAAAATGTTTGAATTTGATTGAAACGTATCAACTAGTATTTGTGAGAATCAAGCCACGTTCTGAGTTCATTTCAAATTCCATCGTCAGGTGAAATTTTTCGGAGATTTACATCAGATCATGATGCATGTGACCACTTCGAACTAATTCTAGATTGAGTCAGTATCTGAGTTAAATTTTTAATTAAAATGGGACTCTGTGGCATAAAAATTAAAATTAAAAAACTTTATTTGCGTTGCCCAAATTTATTTTCAACACGTCGGTGCTTTAGATGTCATTTACTTTATACAAACAAATCTTGCACATTAATAACAAACATTGTACAAAACACCGCAAGTACATCAATTTTCCGCAGTTGTCGGTATACGATAGGGACGGCTTCTTTTCGAAAGCGATAAGTGTACGCCAAAAATAGTTCCCTCTGTGTCTATCTTCGCCCCCGCTCGATAAAAACGTAGTGGAAAGAGGATGTTTCCACTCTTGACAATCAACAGTTTTATTCTCTTTTCTATTTACAGAGGATAAAGATAATTTTTGGAACTGTTTCACAAACCGCTTTTAAAAACGGTTTTTGGATATTTTCACGTCGAAAATTCATGAAACTTTTTCCCACTAACTTTTTTCCAATGAACAGAACCGGTTCAAGGGAAGGTTTGTATACGTGTCCTTGTTGCTTTTTAGCAGACTTAGAACTTAATCTTTTGTCTTTTAGATTATTAAAAGTACATCTGTAAAAGTAAGTCTGTCGAATCTATTGAAATGGAAATAACTTCGATCAGAGATAGTATGGTTGTATTTGTCGTTTCGTATTTGCGCCGAGGCAACTAAGATCATGAGGCAGCCGTATATTTTGACTGCTAATTCGGTTTATTCCGAGAACCTTTGTTTTTCATCCCAGTCAAACTGACATGTAATTTGCAGACATGATTTATTGACACCTCATGGTCTTAGTCCTCTTGGTGCAAACTGTAATTATTACTTGTTTCTGACAAGTAACTTAGAAAATTCAATCAGATTACGCATCTCTGTTCGTCAAAGGATGCGGAAGAGGATTAATTTGTTCAACAGAGATAAAGCATTGAATAATGGGATGTTCTTCCTGTAATTAGTCCCATATTTAAATTTAAAAAAGAGAGTGAGATCGTGGCGAAATAAATGGAACAGAATAAATTATATTTTCTACGAAATCTGTGTCTAAATATTTAGTGTGAAGTTTATGGACTTTTTGAATATTTTTCAGCTCTTGGAAGATATTCACAAGGGTACTTAAATTGAAAAGGGCGGCTGAACTGAAGGATAGATGTGAAAATAAAATTTGCTTTCAACAAGAGCGTGATTGATTGTTGGAAAAAACGTCCATCTGGTGTTGTGGAAGTGGGTAGTTTCAATAAATTTAAGAAAGAATTGGACAAATTATTATAGGGGATAATGGAACAATGAGGTGGAGTTGTTTTGTGCGTACGACGCTAAGTACAGTAGAAACGACGTAATCGGGACCGGTTGGTCGGTTAATTGAAAAAGTTGTTTAAAGAGGGGAAATATAAAAAAATATATATATACGTCCATAGGAAATTTCGTTTCGCTTAAAATATATACATTTTTCAACAAATCTTCACCGATTCGATTTGTTAGAAAACGTTGAATCCAATGTTGGCTTCTTCTTGGTGTAAATCTTTGAAGCTTTCAACTTGCCTGAAATCATTGAGTAAGCTGTGATCTTTATTATCGTGTAATTCCCGACTTTCATTAGCATTGTCAACCTCCCACCAGTTTTGTTGTAATAGGAGCATCGGAAACTAAGGCCATGTTGCTCTTTGTATATCATCTGTAAATTGTGTGTGTTCTCTGGTCGATATTCTGTTTGCTGCACGAAAACCCGAGTTTCCGGGAGTAAAAACCATGCTACCCTCTCCTGAGACCGGCTGACTCAGCCACGTTGTGTAAAAGGCCCATAAAAATTCGCGTCATCGATGGCACTCGAACTCGCACCTTTTCCACCCGGTGGATGGGCGATTCTACCAACTGCGCTACCCACGAGGGCCCCAAAACTGATAAAAAAGCTCTTAATCGAAGAGCTTTTTTTATCCTTTTGATCTTTGTGATAAATGTGACCTTGGAATTTCATTCCATGTTTCTGATGTTTGATGACTTTTAAGGTTCTACAAGATATTCGTGTCTTCTATTTTTCCCAAAATTAAACTCAAAAACTTTCTCCTGTGTTGTTGCTTTAGACATTCAAGAACCCCTTGATCCATAGGTTGGATGAAGGATGTATTCGGTGGTCAAAATATGGCCTTTATGCTCCCCTTATTAAGTTCATCACAATCGTATTGTTGTTTTTGTTGTTGTAGTGTTTTTAAGCGCATCAGAAACTTACACCATATTGTGCCGCGTATAATGTCTGTAAATTGCCTGTGTTCTGTAATCGATTTGCTGCATGCTGGACGAAAAACCCGAGTTTCGGAAGGAAAAAATATGTCACCTTCACCTGAGACCACTAACTCGGCCATATTGTAGAGAGGGCCCATAAAAATTCCCAGCGTCATTGACGAGGTTCGAACTCAGGTCTTTTCCAGCCGATGTGGGGAGGACCGTGATTATACTCACAAATTTGCACATGTGGATCCACAACCAGAATAACCTTTTCCGGTAATTGTATATTTTTCAAGTGTTTCTTTAGAGAAGGTACAAATTCACGAAACAAACCATTCTTTGAATAATGCAGAGTCCATCCATGACGATTTTTGTGAGTGGTGGTGAACTGGAAGATGAACAATTCATATTTTGAAAATCTCCATGATTAGTTGATTTACCAACAAGAAAGAGCGGCGATTTTCGAGTTCCAGTTGCATTGCTGCAGGTGGATACTTCTCTCTTTGAATTTTTTGTATCCTGGTGCTGCAGACTGCCCTTTTTTTTCACCATGGTTTTGTAGGTAACATCTTATAATCTTGACCTATTTCATCCATATCGTGTAGTTGTTCTCCAGTGATTTTTTTTTCTTCTGTTGTTTATATAAAGGACATTAAACTTTCTGTAAATTTTTGAGCAGCAGGCTGATCAGCAGATAATTTTTTTTCCAGTCTTTTACAGTTGTCTCGCCCATATACAATTCAGTAACACATTGTTTTAGAGTCTCATCCTTATCGAATCTTTCTGGCGCATCCAACTTAGTTGCTCATAGAAACAACAACTGTCTCTCTTTTCTCACCCATATTTCATTAATTTGCGTAATATTTAATAGCACTGTAGTTATAATAAAAAAATAATTTTACAAGTGCAAACACGTTTTGGAACAAGTTAGTTAATGTACACAGTGCGTTACATTTTAGGCGCTTTCGATTTTTTTTTTTTTAATTATTATTTTTATTGTTTCATTTTTTGTGTCAGTTAATTACGGAGATTATAACTTTATAGAGCGTTTAATAAAACTATAGTTTTGCGTTCTCTAAAGTTAGCCTTTTTTAATTAAGAACGTATATTTATTAATCTTCTCACGTGTACTTTTAAGTCTCATGTCTTCTATATGTATCTAAAAATACTGCATTAACACCACATTTAATCTGAATTTGTTTTTTTGTTTTTTTTTTTCATACAAATAGTGTGGAAAAAAGAAAAATAATTGCTCTATTTTTATTGGTCCAATTTTTATGAAATGTGAATGGTTCCACAAATATTTTTAAAAGGCCCAAATATAAAATTTCTTTAAAATTCGTCCACTGGAAGACGGACTCGTTACTCATTACTTGCGGACGGACGGACATGGTATATATATATATATATATACCATGTCCGTCCGTCCGCATGTAATGAGTAACGCATATATATATGTATATATATATATATATATACATATATATATATACATATATATATATATGCGAACGCGCTTAACAAACACACAGCTGACCTTACGGGAAGCATTCTATGAACATCAGACAATATGTTCTAAGGATGGGAGAAGGGGGGGGGTCGTTGGTTAATCGGAATTCGGATAAGAGGGCTTAACTGGAACTAAAAACCACGAACTCAATAACTTGCTTATTTTCAACGAGTGTGAGAATAATTAAAAGGGAGGAAAAAATGTACGCTCGAACAGGGACCTGAACCCTGGACTTAAAGTTAAAAGCCTAATACTCCACCGCCTAAGCTAGCTGAGCAATTGGAGTTGGTTATCTTATCAGCCGTGATTATATGAACAGTGCTCATTACGAACACGTTATGACAGTAACTTTGAAGATTATGGTCGGTTGGTTGTATGAGTATTTCGAACTGGAAGTAACCCCTCGGCTATTCTCTAAACTCATCCACTCAGTTTAATTTCAACTGTATAATATTTATTGCGCATCTCCCGTATACCCCTTTTTTCTATTTTCTCTCTCTATGTGTATAACTTCACAAGCGACACCACGTTCACGAGTCTCATGTAATAATAAGCGCCAAGCGTGCACGGACGTTTAATCTTATGAATTGAATTCTCATTTTTCACCATACAAATTGCATGAAAAAAAAAAAAGGTTAATAATTGTCTGGATTTCTATTGGTCAGATTTTAATGAAATTTGGAATGGTTGGACAAATATTTTTGAATGGCCCAAAAATAAAACTTCAGAAAACCCTTTCACTAAGAGTTAGTTGTTACATGCAGACGGACGGACAGACACGGTGAAGCCAATATATATATATTTGTATTGACGATTTATTGGAAACTCTACTGACTTGGTTGTCGTGCCGTAGTATAAACAGAAAATTTATTTATTTATATATATTGTGTTCTTACAGAAGACTATAAAAATGATATTTGGTAAAGTTTACCCTATTAGGTACCTGTCATATACACCTAATTCCCTACAGATAGATACCATTAAATAAAATTGACTAATATATATATATATATATATATATATTAGTCGATCACCGAAATTAAGCAGCGTTATGCTCGGTTAGCAATTGGGAGGGGGATACACGGTGTATTTGGTTTTTTGTTTAACCCCTGGCTTGTAGCCGTGAAGGGTATTGTGTATGGCGTGTGCTTTTTGTATGCAAAAGAGTTCTTCTTCATGTCAACTGTACAATGGGGGGGGATGATCTTTCTCGGGCTGTTCTGCTGTCCTTCAGAGCTGTTACTTCGGTAATCTCATGATACACATTGTCCTTCAAGTAGCCCCAAAGCCAAAAGTCGCAGGGGGTGTGGTCGAGTGATAAGTTCAATCAAATGATTATTCAGAGTGATCGCCCTGCTTACTGTTGCATATATTGATCTCAAGAAGGAGATGGCTCGACGTAGTCAGTGTTTTATAGTTTGGAGGTAGGACAGAGCTACACTGTTGGAATGGTTCGACAAATATTTTTGAATGGCCCAAATATAAAATTTCATGAAAATGCTTTCACTGGAAGTTGAATTATTACATGCGGGCGGACGGACGGACGGTCTAAGTTCGTCCGTCCTTCCTGGAAACCTTTCCAGAAAAAGGTTTCTATTAATGCACCTAATATAAGTTCACACCATAAAACGCACGGGAATTTTAGGTAACATTTGCGAGGAAATAAGTGCGTCATATGGTCGGAGGCGCCTCCGTAGCCAGGTGGGAAGGAGCAGCAAGTGCGTAGCACACGCTTCTTGATTAGACGGGGGTTCGAGCCCGTCACCTCCAAATACGGAGGATGCGGAAAGGTCAGGGAATGACCACCGCATATCCCGGAGCAATATGGCCTTAGTTGCTAATGCTCCTAAAAACAAAATAACAAACAAACAAACAACAAACATCGTATGGTCGGGCTGATACGGTAAATTCTTTTCACAGTGGGAAAGTTGTTTCCTGTCTTCGATTTAATCTAAAGACGTTATTGATGTACTTGTGCAACGAATGTAAATATTTTTTTTATTTGAAGATAAAACGACAAACACACACACAACGGTTTTAGCGGGAGGAGACGCGACACATAACGCCCTCGTTGTGTATGCAGCTAACCTTAAATTTTTATCTTTATTTATTTTCCAGGGAAGTCTTTGCCGTTTTATGGATTTCTAGCAATATTTTCTTAATTGGCGGCAGAATTAAACTGACCCGGAACTCAATGTCATCATCTTGATAGTGATAGACGGAATGTTCCATGGCTCTGCTTTCACGAAACATGGACGCAGATCATTTCTCATAACAAGTCGCCACGTAAAATAAATCCTCTACTGTAAAAACTTTATCGTTGGGTTTATTATTTCACATTATTTCTGTTTTTGAACAGCTTTGGTAAATAAACTAGGGTAATTTGAATAAAAGTAATTGCAATGTGTGTGTGCTATTTGTAAAACATGGTTCGTTCATGTGAAGATTTGGTAGGAAAAAAGCAATAAAGTGATACGTCATCCATTATAAGCAAGAGAGAAATATGGAATTATAGCAGTACATGAGAAGTTTTGTTCTTTCGATCATAACAATCTTTCGTAGTCTCTCTCTCTCCCTCTCTTTTTATCGGGGAAATATATTTTATGGTGATAGCTTCTCGCTGCTTTTATATTGTAATGTTTTATACCGTAGTCGGGAAATAGCTTACTTGCAATGGAAATCTCTCCTTCACAAATGAATTTTATCAATATTTAATGCAGCTTCTTCCAAGCAGATGGAAGCATTGAAAGTTACTGTGTAAAGCGGTTCGTGAAAACAGTACGTTTTTAGATGATATAAAAGAGTAAAATATTTCTTTCATTTAGTCTAACCAATGTTTTCTTTCCTTCCAATAATCTTCTTGTAGGTAGCGCTTTAGTTAATGTCGCTTCTTTCTCTACAGCGTGTGAAAATATAACCGCTTTCGATTTCGTTATTAGCCAAACTGAAGAAATACTCTGACAGAACGACAGAAACTTTTAATGTGTCTCTCTCCAGACACTGTGCGCGGTAGAACAGTTGTATCGTTACCGTCCTGCCCACACCGTTTGGAAAAGGCCCCGGTTCGAATTCCGCCGATGATACCAGGAACTTTTATGTTTTTTTTTCACTCCGTGACTGAGTTAGTCGGTCTCCGGCAGATCTGACATGTCTACATGCGTGGAGGCAGTCTACATGTAATTTCAATAAAAATTTAAAAAAGTGTTGGATTTTCAATTATTTTTACCCTAATCTAGAGGTTGAAATCTTTGTCCAGAATGGAGGGCTTCAATAATTCTTGAGACGTTAGCACATTTTCCAAATTTTTTGTTAGAATCCAAAGAGATGGATTCTAATTAAAAATAATAAAAATATAAAAAATCATGCATTTAACGAACCAGTGACACGCATAGGATAATGTACCAGCACGTGGCGACACATAAGTTTATATTATAAAAAAGTGTTTTTTTTATATTTTTTTTTATTTAAAGAAAATTGTGTTATGGTCTGTCAACCACATCTCACAGCGAAAACCGCCGGTGTAATTGCGAGCTTTTATTTCTTGGCTAAAATTTTATTTTAGCCTAGGAATAAAATTTCTTTTGGTGAAGTTACTCGATTAAACTTCAAGTTTTGTGTAACTGGAAGACTTGTGTACAGTATATTTAAATAGAGACTGGACAAATACTTGGACGTAACAGATAAAAGAAATAAATGAAGGATACACATAATACCACATGATTGCAGGGTGATCTTTCAACGTAGAAGTCGCAATCGTAGCATTCGTACTCTTTTCAGTCATGGGTTTAAGTTCAACTAAGAGACAAATATCTTTATTTTACCGTTCTGCCTAAGT
Organism: Mastigoproctus giganteus; assembly: GCF_048544385.1. Taxonomy (NCBI): domain Eukaryota; kingdom Metazoa; phylum Arthropoda; class Arachnida; order Uropygi; family Thelyphonidae; genus Mastigoproctus; species Mastigoproctus giganteus. Next base: position 249,449,176 of record NC_143575.1, read on the forward strand.
TGATATCTTTTTAAAATGTACAAAATCACACGAATCCGATTCCGACGTATAGCATCACCCAAATCCGATATATATTTCAAAATTGAGACACTTCCAAGATAGTGTATAGTGTGTTCGTGTCTAACGGCACCAGGGGTTTCCCCCATCTCCGCGTTGCTTTCATTGTGGGTATAACAGTTCACTGTAAAGGCCAGAGATTTAAAAGTGTATGGATATTGTATGAGTGTAGTATTGTGTATCGTTCTTCTGGCTATTTAGCCGCTAAACCCCTGCTGGGGCCCAAAGTTGTCCACACTATGCCTCGTGGAGGCAGACCAGATACACTAGTATCGAAATATTTACTCTGGCAGGTCCTGCCATCTAATTTCCTGAGATTTCAATGGCTAGGACCTAAAAAAAATATATATATATATATATATATATATATATATATATATATATAATAAAATAAAATAAAATTTTCGCTCCGTGGGGGTTAAGAAAGTTGAGTAGAAAGGCCAAATGAGTTTAGTGTGAACGCAATTAAATTTAGTCATTAAATTTTAAGTTATGTGGGGTGTACACTTGCGTATTAGGTAGAGTGGGGGGAGACAGAAGTCTGGGAGGAAAAGACAGAAATATGGGGACGATAGAGAAGGCGACCCCAGATAATCAGTGGGGCAGGCCCATGCCCCACCAGACGAAGAGAGGAGTGGCAAGGAGGTGAGGGGACGGAAAATACCATCCCCTCCCCCTGACGGGGGATAGGGGAAAAGATAGGACCATGCAAGGGAGCATGGTCTGAGAGCCAAGATGGCCAGCAGCAAGCTGCAGTTGGTCTTCAGTGGTATTGGTGTTCCCATTTGGGATATCACTCATGGGACCAGGTCCCGTCCAGTTTAGTCAAGTCAGTTCTTGTCCTTTATTAAGTAGGTTCAGTTGTTATTCCTGGTTGTCATGTATAGGGTTCAGTTGTGCTCCATTGCAGCGAGCACTCGTCTTCTTGCGAAGAGAGGCGCCTCCGTAGCCAGGTGGGAAGGAGCAGCAGTGCGTAGCACACGCTTCTTGATTAGACCAGGGTTCGAGCCCGTCACCACCAAATACGGAGGATGCGGAAAGGTCAAGGAATAACCACCGCATATTCTCGGAGCAATATGGCCTTAGTTGCTAATGCTTCTAAAAAACCAAATAACAACAACATCTTGCGAAGAGCTCTTGGGCGTAGAAGGAGAAAGCCAGGTACTCTTGTTTTGTATCCAGTATGTTGTGCTCCCGTCCTCTAGGACAATATAGGATCTTTGTTATTAGGATGTTGCGGAGGTCGTCATAAAGCTGTCAATCATACATTATATGTTGCCAGCTCTCCAGTCCGCCGCAAACACAGGTAGGGTCCTCTTCCATTCCCAAAAGGAAAAGTTTGGCATTGATGGCGTCATGTCCGGTGAGAAGGTATGCCGCATGGAGTCCAGGTGAGAACCACGTTGGGAACTTAGGGTAGACCCTGTCGACGTCAGGTATAAACTTTCTGGTTATCTCCCCTGTATGGGAGTTTGTCCATCCCTCTTGCCACACCTGCAGCAGGTGAGCGTAGAGCCTCTTCTTTTCAGCGGTGCGGTTATTTGCTGGGTCAGTTGTATGCCCGAGATAAGTCCTTGAGGTGCCCTTTGCCAGGTGGTAAAGTAATCCTTTGCCCACAATCTCCAGGTCAAGGGGGAGAACTCCGGTCAGGACCTGTAAAGCGTGGGTGCTCACTGTGCTGCAGGCACGAGAAGTAAATAGTAGAATCGATCTTTAGGTTACGTCGATGATACGTCAGTTGACTGCGGTAGTAGCCTTGTGATACCATACGCCAGAGGCATATGTGATGATAGGTATTGCAGTTCTCCACTTTCCCCAGGAGGTGCTAGTGGGCATCTATGGCAGAATGACCCTGTCGAAAGCCGAACTGGTTGGGCGTTGTTAGTCCTGCAGTATTGTAGTGATGTTGGAGGCTTGCATGTAATAGGCTCTCGAAGAGCAAGGCTATAGGCCTGTAAGAGTCTGGGACTTGAAAATATTTTTTAGGATAAGTTTAACATTGGCAACCTTCCAAGATGTTGGAAAGGCTCCTGCCTGGAGGCATTTGTTGTAAAGATTTAGCATCAGGTCAGGGGCATGTTCCACTGTCTTTTTAACAATTTCTGGTTCTAGCAGGTCTGGCCCTGGACATTTATTTCCTCTGATAGTTGATGCTGCTGCAGTTAGCTCCTCCCTGGTGAAAGGAATTTCCATTGCTTGGTTATTGTAGGTCGCATTATCTTGGCACATTTTCTTCTGATCGTCAGTCTGCGGTTCAGCCGGTGGTCGAAAGACCCCGTCAAGAATATTGTTTATGATGGCTTTCCCAGTTCGTAGTCATGGCACCTTGTGGAGTTCTAGTAGTAGCGACAACCTCCCCCCGAGGGAGCTTGTTTGTGGTGATCTTGTAGACCACCCCCAGGGATCGTTATTGCCAGTAGTTGTGACCAGTCGTTGTTTGTTTGTTTGTCTCCTGTTTGCAGTGACGTATCTGCGCGGTGTAGGCATTTCTCGCTTTTCTCGCTAACTGCTCCGTAGCCGAGTGGGCAGGAGCGGGAGTGCAGTAGCACACGCTCTTTGAGTAGACCAGGGTTCAAGCCCCTGACTGCTGAATACGGTCGATCTGCCAACCCTCACTGGACCAGCGTGGCAGATAATGGTCCATTTCCCTCAGTATGAATTGTTGAGGAGGCTTCCACCCTGCAGTGGGTTGATAATGGCTGAACTTTACTTTTTTTTTTTTTTTTTAGTGGTCTGGAGTTAGGCATTATGTTCCTGTAAGGCAACTGAGATTTGTCTGGAAGGTGTCCCAATTTGCTTTCTGAATAGCGTACCTGTGCTGTATTTGTCTTGGTACTGGGTTCCTAATTAGTGAGCGGGTAAGCTGGAAGGTTATGGCACGGTGGTCGGAGGTGGTCCAGGCATCTTGGACCGACCACCCAGTAATATTGCTGGCTATATTTCTGGAGGCCATGGTGACATCTATAGTTGACTCCCACAACGTATTGCAGAAGGTCGGCAGGTCGTGTGGGAGGTATAATAATTTACTGGTGCGTTTGCCAGGAACTCCTCTAGTTTTTGACCGTACCTTGTGCCCGGTCGATCAGGTGTGTGACTGTGCCACATCGGGGACCTGCAGTTGGTGTCTGCGCCAATGATTATTCTCGAGTTTGGAAAGGTGTTGATTACCGTGTGAAGGTAATGTATGGCGAAGGTGATGTCCTCATCTGTACAGGGCCACAACATAAAAGGCTCCCATGGCGGTAACATTGTGGGCACATGCGGCCCAAGCAGTGCAGAGGTGTGTAATTGTAGTAGCTGTGATGTCTGGATTCCGGATGACAATGGCTGCTCAGGGAGTCTCATCCCCCGCCTGGATGATCTTGTATTTCAGGGGATACCTTCGGACCATTTTCATGTGGGCATATGGTTCTTGCAAAATTAAGACGTCAATGTGCTCCTCTTCAGCTTTAAGTCGTAACTGATCGGCCACTGCCCTGGCCCTTTGTGCGTTTATTTGTATGAACTTAACTTCAGTGGTCTTGTACTCCTTAAGGCGTGTCCCCATAATCGAGTCTTGCCTTGTATAAACTCTTAGCCTTAAGGTACACTGGGCATTTTCTCTCTCTTATGGAGTGCGCAGAGTCCATTTTTAGGCCTTTACAATTTGTACAAACTGGTTGTGTTCTTTTATTTGGGGCAGTTGTTATAATAATGGCCTTTTTCAGAACAGTGGCCACACGTTGGTGCCGTTTGTGTGTAGTCGCTTTTTTTTTTTTTTTTTTATGAAAACTCCAAACACGAAAGGTATCAAAACCTATAATACTTAGTACCGTGCATGGGTTGAAGGAGAAGTATGGGGGGAGGGGGGTGCCTGAAACTTTGCTCTAGAGGCTTATAGATGTTTCCAATATTTTCCTTCATTCGCTAAGAATTCAAAAGCAACACGCCGTATCGTTGTAGCAACACAACCTATGGGAAAACTATGTCCTCAATATAAAAAAGAGGCAGGAAGGATGTACCTATATAGTGTATAAGTAACGATATTGCCGAATAAATATAATTTTTGGTGAATTACTCTTTGAGAGACCTTCGCAAAAATCCTAATATATTAGAAGAATGAAATAGAGAAATTTAGAAAGATTCTGTGCGCAATTTCAGTTAAGGTACACTCATTATGTGACCCATCACAACAGCTCACATCAAAAGAGTGCTGCTCATTTACATACATTATTAAATCATGGACTATTCCATTTGGGTTTTAGAAAAGATGACTACATATCCGGATGAGCATTTCCCTGATATTTTGGTTTGGCAGTATGTAGGTTTGTACTACTCGTAATATTTCCATTTTTTTAAATATCCCTAATACAGCTACCTGCAAATTAAATTGCAGCAGTTCTTTTGCTTTTAAACCGCCCAGCGTTTAACACGTATCATCAGTAAGAGATGTACCACACACCCCCAAACCATGGAAATCTGGGAATCAATAGCAGCAAATACAGGAGTACACGAGTACTTTCTCCTTTTTTTGTAGAAAGAATTGATCATATTTAATCGCACTCGCATACCATGATTAACATAATGAATCAGTTTATCCACTTGTAACGAGCGTAGAAATAACATTTTGTTTTCAGTATATGAGATCGGTACCAGGGGTTTGAAGCGGCAAAGGTACCGCGTGCCAAGCTGTTAGAACTCCAAACTTATCTACAACTAACTCGCTTACAAAATTTAAACGTGAGCAATTTCGCGGAAATCTGTTTTTATCACGAATTTACGGATAAATGATAAGCTAGATAAGTGAACAGATTTTGAACTTATCAGAGATGCCTTTCCATGTATATATGGAAAGGCATCTCCGATATATATATATATATATATTTTTTTTTTTTGTAACAAAATGTTATTTTGTGAGCCATCCTAAGGATCCAACTCTTTGGAAATGTTTCTTTGTAAAATGTTCTAACGTCTCAAGAAATACATGAAGCCTGGACGAAGTTTTCTCTTTGTAAGAAGCTAAGGATTTCTTGCATTGTTTGGGATGTTCTGTTGTTGTGTCTCTGGCTTCTTGGCTGCAGGGTCCCTAGTGGGACCCCGCGTTGCTCGCTACCACCAGTGGGAGGTAAGCCAGGCTGCTCGTCATACTCTGGCTGGCCTCTGCCAGGGTCGCCTGAGCTTCCTGACAGAGGCCCAAAAAAAGAAAAAAAAAAATTGTTGAAAGGAAGCACTAGGTAAGAGAAGTAGAGAGGTCAGAATGAGGGGGAAATGAGTGGGTGGGCGGATAGGGAAGATTATCCACCCTATATTAGACGAGATTTGGGTTTGTGGATCGGATTATAAATTTTTTCGCTTGCAACTGAAAAATAAAACATGGCTGAAATTAGTAAACGGTCTTTATGGTTATTATTTAAAAAACAGTGGGTAGGTGTATGTTAAGCTCCACAGCAACTAATGCTATGAGGCGTCAGTATTTTGGTATACAATTGCGTGTATCCTTCGGGCGATTTGCTGAACGAAAAACATGAATTTCTGGGAGAAAAACCATACAAGCCTCACCTGAAACGGAATAACCCAGCCTCTGATGGAATTCGAACTCGGATAATGATTATAACCACTTTGCTACCCGCGAGGGCTGGAAAAAAATAAATAAAAAATTGCAGCAGTACTTGAAAGTTTCTAATGAAAATTTTGCTGCTGCCATAACATGTATTGTTTCTATTATTTGCAACTTATATGACTAGGATCTTTGTTCTCTTTGTTCCCTCAGCTGGCCACTTAGGTTATTTTTTTTTCTACATTTATTTATTTATTTTGAACATACTGAAATAATGTTTTAAATAAATAAGAATTTAATTAGGTGTTGCTGAAGCATTTAGAAAGAATTGAATAACGTTTTAAAGAAGTATGCCATTATCCGTATTATTTACGTTAAACCCTTTCAGACAAAAATTTATCTGACCTAAGCAAGAAAATACCAGCGATTAAACTACTCATGACTTTAAGAATCGTTTCCTTCGCGGTTTACTCTTGATACACGGTTACACCACGATTATTGTCTTTGTTGTCAGCATCATATTCTGGAATTTTTGCCAGATCACGTGCACTCTCTATAATCAGAATCTCCGGGTGAGGAAAAAGGGAAGAATATGCATACATGCATTATATATGTGTTTTTTTCTATAGACGTATAAATACGAGGGCTGTTCAATAAAGAATGATCATAATTTTTCATGAACGACCATGCTGCTTGCTATTTCTAGCTGATGCAGAACCAAACCAAGCTGCATCACATAGCAACTGCGCAGTTGACTCGTGCGCATGCTGTGACCTTGACAGTCGGTCAAGTTTGCGCCTGTTCGATTTGAAAGGTTTGAAAAATTTGAAAGGTTTACGCCTCTCAAATTTTGTTTCCGTCTCAAGAAATCGTCAGCTGAAACATAGAAAATGTTAAAAGAGACTTATGGTGAATATACGCTTCCATATAGTACAGTTCTCAGATGTTTTGAAATGTTTAAAGATGGACGTAATTCAATCACACAAATCGGCGGTCCTGGAGCCCCGACCTCTGCTTTCACCACAGAAACCATAAACACTGCTTCTGTAATCGTGAGAGAAGATCGTCGTATAACAGTAACACAACTGGCAGAGATTTTGAGAATATCAGTACAAAGAACGAACAGTATTTTCCATGGCCATTTACATATGTTTGTGCACGCTGGGTTCCAAGGCTACTCACACCTAAACAACAGCAAGTTCGCTTGGAGGTTTGTCAGGAGCTGCAACGGATGGTTACTGAAGATGGTGAGGTTCTGTACAAGGTTATAACGGCCGATGATACGACTTCCTCATATTGATCCAAAGAGTAAAGAAAACTCTGGAAGTATCCGTCATTGCCAACACCAAAAAAAAAAAAAAAAAAAAAAAAAAGAAAGAAAAAAAGAAAAAAAGGAACAAAAGTTGTGGCCTTCTTTATCCATTTGTTTAGCATTCAAGGAATAGTTTACCAGCACGTTGTGCCACGTCAGACGATTGTTACAGGACCTTACTACAGAACTGTACTTCACACTTTGCGGGATCACATTCGTCGCAAACGACCCCAACTGCACACAGGTGGGTGAATGCTGCGTCACGACAATGCGAAACCTCACATTGCTCATTCTGTCATCGAGTACTTAACCAGCATTAATGTCAGATGTGTCCTTCATCAGTTTTACAGCCTGATCTTGCGTCCTGCGATTTTTTTATTTTTATTTCGAAAGTTAAAGAAGGAGCTGTGAGGAAAACGTTTCAAATCGTCAGAAGTTATAAAGACATCAGAGGCAATTCTCAAACGTATAGTAAAATATGGTTTCCACCAGGTTTTTGAAGAATGGCAGAAATGTTGGAGTAAGTGCATTTATATTGAATATGCGTAAACCTTTGCATCGTTCGAATCTTGCCACCATTTTTATAGTTATAGAGTGAGTTGTAGGGGACTTCTAATTTTTTAATTGTAGTAACTAGGTAGCTCTACAGTTCGAATCACTTAGGTTGGCATTAGTTAGATAATTTTCTTTTACAGTATATTATAATTTACTTATAAATTTCAAGAGTAACGGTATAGCCTAATACATATAACGCGAACTTGGTAGCGTGTAGTATTATTGTTGCTTAATTGGTGAATTGGAGTAGGATTGTTATTGCATTTAACTTTTCATTTAGAATTAGAAGTGTAGTTATTATTTGGGATTCTTTGATTACGTTGCTGAATTTGTTTGTTATTTATCGTTTATAATTGCTTAAGGAACCACATTCGACTTCTGCCGCCCCTATTTTGTATCGATAAGAACATTCGAATTTTAATTATATATAATTAATTAGCATTAGCATTAGCAAAGGCACATGATGCAAGAAAGCAAGCTTATTTAGCATCAGCCAAAAAAAAAAAAAAAAAACCCCTTATTTCACCCATCCATTCGCTCCAAATATTTCTCTAGTTCTGCCTTGAATCTATTTAAGCTATCAACTTCTATAACAACAGATGGATGTTTGTTCCAGCAATCAACCGCCCGCTGGCTAAAGACAAACTTCCGCACATCCATCCTACAACTGTCCTTCCTCAATTTGAATTTATGCCCTCTCAGGTGATTATTCTGAGCAAGAGGCACAATCCCATCAGCATTGAGCATGCTCAAACCATGCAAAACCTTATACACTTCAATCAGATCACTTCGCAGGTGCCTAGTCTCCAGACACTGTAATTTGCAAAACTTAAGCCTTTCTTCGTAAGAACAACCCTTTGTTCCAATCACTAATCTTGTTGCCCTTCTCCAACAGTTCTACATCCTTCTTAAAATGAGGCCTCCAGACCTGTATACAGTACTTAAGGTGTGGCCTGACCATTGCCTTATACAAGGGAATAATCACCTCCTTATCCCTGCTAGAAAAATTCCTGTATGTCATTGACAAGACACCATGAACTACTCTTGCAGACCGTCTGCACTGCTCAGAAAACTTCATATCTGCCTGCACAATTACCCCCAGGTCCTTTTCACTCTTTACCACTGTCAGTGTAGTACGTGGCCCAACGGCTAAATGATCAGAAGAACAATGGTACACAACACTACACATCCGTCCACTCCCCACACACTTTTTAAATCTCTGGCTTTCACAGAGTTCTGTGCTACACAAACAGAGTACACAACGCGGAGATGGGGGAAACCCCTGGTGCCGTCAGACAACTAACACACTTTGCACTTGTCAGTGTAGTACCACAAAGTTGATATGTTACTCTGGGGTTACTGCTTCCCATGCAGTATGTTACATTTGTCAATGTTAAACTTCAGTAGCCACCTCTCGGCCCATTAATAACTTAAACTTCGTGGCATAACGTGTGCATAGTGTTATTACTACATTAGGTACATTTCTTTAGTGTAGTATTTTAATTATATTGAAGTTGAACGAAAATTGTGCCTCAGACCCGAGCAGCAAAGCAAAGGGCTCAAGCTAGTCGGAGTGCCATGACTCTGAGGACGACAGTTGTCCTCCACGTCACGGCCTTATGAAACGTACGACTTGTTTAACGTTTGCAGGACCCTCACGAATTGGATATGATAAAAATGTCTTTGTGTGCGCTCCATGTAATGAGTGTGAAGATAAAAAAAAAGTTAATTGCAGCCATTATCAACCCATTGCAGGATGGAAGCCTCCTCAACAATTCATGCTGAGGGAAATGGACCATAATCTGCCACGCTGGTCCAGTGCGGGTTGGCAGATCGACCGTTTTTAGCAGTCAGGGGCTTGAAACCCGGTCTACTCAAAGAGCGTGTGCTACTGCACTCCCACTCCTGACCACTCGGCTACGGAGGTCTTATCCTATCATTACTTTTTTTGTGTGGCCTCGATATGGGACTGGGCACTTGCGAGGTAATCCGATTGAGGTGTTTATGGCTTTGAATGGACAAGTTCGATGCTGATGGGATTCACCCCTAGCACAAACTATATACGTGACGGAGCATAAATTCAACTTGAGGACGGTTGCAGAATAGATGTGCGGAAGTTTACACGGAAGAAGTGCACACTGTGATCACAGTGTACTGAAGTGGGATTTACTCAAAGAGGTAACTACCGTCAGGGGTAAAGGAAAGGGTTTTTGCTTCCGTAAAGGGGAGTACAGTGGTCTCAGACAGTTTTTAAATTCTGTACAGTGGGATCAACTGACGATGTTACAAACAGTAAATTCTAAGTGGGAAGCATTCAAAGAATTAATCGTGGAAGCTACTAGACTTTATATACCGATTAAGAAATATCGTTCAAGGTTTAGGCCTAAATGGTTATCAAATGAACTAATGAGACTCGTGACAGAGAAGAAAAATGCACGGGATGCATATAAATTATCAGGTGACGCAGAAGCCTGTGGCAGATATAAGCTAGTCTGTAATCAGGTCACAAAGGAGGTTCGGCAGGCGAAGGCGGATTACGAGAAATCTTTGGCAAAAGATGCTAAGAAAAACAGCAAGGATTTCTTTACTTATATAAACTCTAAAAGGAAGGGGATGAATATGATTGGATCACTTGACATCGATGGTTCGACTGTTGATGATCCTGCTCAGATAGCAAACAAACTGAATGAGTATTTTGCATCTACATTCACACGTGAGGAATTATTACAATTTGAAAATGGAAGAAGGTTATCAAATTGTAGCAGTGTGCTTAATGATTTTGTAATAACTGAGGGCAAAGTGGAGGAGAAATTGTTGAAGTTAACCATAAGAAAGGCACCTGGGGTGTATGGGATCTATCCAGTTATTTTAAAGGAGGCGGCAAAGCAACTAAGCAAACCCTTAGCCATAATTATGAGAGCATCCTTGGACTCAGGGGAGGTTCCCACGGACTGGAGATGTGCAAATGTGTCTCCAATTCACAAAGGTGGATCGAAGGGTGACACGAGTAATTACAGACCAGTTAGTTTAACTTCTGTTCCGGGTAAAATAATGGAGTCGCTGGTTAAAGATGCATTGCAGGATCATCTAGACAAGACTGCAGCAATAATTCAAACACAGCATGGGTTTGTTAAGGGAAAGTCTTGTCTGACAAATTTGATTGGTTATTATGATGTGGTCACAAAGGAACTGGATGCAAAAAATAATTTTGATATCATATACTTGGATTTCAGGAAAGCTTTTGACACTGTTGCGCATGGAAGACTACTGTACAAATTGGAGCAGAATGGTATTAAGGGTAAGTTGCTACAATGGATAAAAGGATGGTTAAGTGGGAGAAGACAGAAGGTGGTAATCAATGGGTGCTGCTCTTCGTGGACTAATGTTATTAGTGGAGTCCCACAGGGTTCGGTGTTGGGTCCACTGTTGTTTTGTGTATTTATCAATGATATTGATGAAGGTATATCAGGCTTAATGTCGAAGTTTGCAGATGACACAAAGGTTGGCAGGGTTGTTAATGACAGTAATGGCAGCGTGCTACTGCAACAGGATCTAGATAATTTGGGCAGATGGGCTAAGAAGTGGCAACTGAAGTTCAACCTTGACAAATGCAAAGTACTGCATATGGGTAGAAGTAACCCCAGAGAAACGTACCAACTGTGTGGTACTACACTTAAGGTGGTAGAAAATGAAAAAGACCTGGGAGTAATTGTGCAGTCAGATATGAAGTTTTCTGAGCAGTGCAGACAGGCTGCTAGGGCGGGTCATGGGGTTTTGTCAATGATATATAGGAATTTTGCTAGCAGGGAAAAGGAGGTGATTGTCCCTCTGTATAAGGCAATGGTCAGGCCACGCCTTGAGTACTGCGTACAGGTCTGGAGGCCTCATTTTAGGAAGGATGTAGATTTGCTTGAGCGTGTACAGAGAAGAGCAACACGATTGGTGAGGGGAATGAAGGGATTCTCTTACCAAGAGAGGCTTAAGTTCTGCAAATTGCAGTGGCTGGAGACTAGGCACCTGCGCGGTGATCTGATTGAGGTCTATAAGGCCTTGAATGGGTTGAGCACGCTGAATTCTGATGGGATCCTTCCACTTGTTCAGATTACCAACCTAAGGGGACATAAGTTCAAATTAAGAAAGGACAGATGTAGAATAGATGTGCGGAAATTTGCCTTTAGCCAGCGGGTGGTTAATTGCTGGAACAAACTTCCATCTGTCGTTGTAGAAGTTGATAGGTTAAATAAATTTAAGGAGGAACTGGACAGGCATTTGGAGGGAATGGTGTGATTTTTTTTTTTTTTTTTTTGGCTGTTGCTGCATAAGCTCCTACACTTGCTTTCTTGCATCATGTGCCACTACTACTACTACTACTACTACTACTACTACCTAGGAATTTCACATTTCTAACCCTTTTTCGCGATGGTATGTTACTGACTTTATGGTATATTAATGACTAACATCAGAAATAAATATAAACAAAAGATATTTATTAATAGTTAAGCAAAAGCTAAGTAATATTTGACAGGCGCTCTCAAAGTATTCCAAAATGAGCATTTGCATCCTTTATACAACAGTTTTGGTAAACACGACAATTATGGCTGAAATGTTATCAGAAGCCCTCAATTTGCTCCAGTTTATCATTTTAAATGGAAAAAAAATGAAAAGTTTACCAGGTGCAAACTAATAGTTAGTTGAACTGCCTCTGGCCCTGATGACAGCAGCACACCGTCGAGGCATTGACAAGATCAATTTCTGAAGATAATCAACTGATAGTTCGTGATTCCAAACACGAATTATGGCTTCCTGAAGTTCACGAAGAGTCTTTGTTTTCTTTCTGGCAACTGCAGATTCCACACGATGCCAACAGTCAATTCTCTATAGGATTCAGGTCCCGGCTGTTTCCGGGCAGCTAACAGTTGTAATGGACCGTTCTTCCAACGATTTTTTCACCTGTAACAAATGTAAACTCATTACTGTCCAACCTCTAATGCAGAAATGAAGCTAAAGTAACTACAGAAGTTCCTGCTTACACTTTTCGCCCGATGACAAGGAGCAGAGTCGTCCTGAAAGATACAGTTACTTGGCAGGTTTAAATGGTCTCTAATGGTTGGCAGCAATTTGCCTTCCAATATAGCCAGGTATCCATTGGCATTTACGAACCTTTTATAAACTGAAGGTAACCTACTCCGCATACGAAATGCACTCCCATATCATTTGGCTGGTAGGGAATTTCACTGTAGACACCATACAGTCTGGATGGTATTCTTCAGCGCGTATACGGCGAATTGTTTGTCTCCCATCAGAGCCATGCAGGTTGAATTTCTTCTCATCCGAGAAAACAACTGATTTCCACTGCTCGTGGGTCCATTGGACATGCTCCTTATACTAAATTAAACGGGCCTTTTTTTTCATTTTTTGTATGAGGAGGGACTTCTTAGGACGACAGCCTACAAGGCCATTTTTGAAGAGGCGTCTTCTGACTGTTACTACACTTGCTATCACTCCTGTATGTTCTTCCCATTCTCTTTACAGCCCAGACGAAGAAGCTTTACGGTTTTTAAGATATAAGCGCTTCAAAACGCGGTCCTGTTTTGGCGTAGAGACTCGTTTGCGTCCGTTTCATTTTTTCCTATCAGCAGAACCAGTATTCTTGGAAAGAAATCTACTCACTGTCGACTGATTACAAGACACTCTATAAGCAGTATGACGGGAAGAACATCCTTCCTCACGTAAAGCAACAATACTCTTTCTTCTTCGTGGCGTCAACTGCATGTAACTCGCCATCCTGACACAAGCAAGGAATGACTGCAACTCTTGCAGAGCGTGCTTATATAGCTGAAAGTAACAGCTGATGCAATATTACGTCATCACTTACGCGTGTCAATCTTATCTGATGCAATCTATAAGAAATATTGCCATATACTTGTGTTATTCGGACGACAATTACATTTTTAAGTGTTAATGCACTTTCTTTGAATACCATTTATAAAAATTTTGTTTTTTAGCGGTAAGCGATTATTTAGGAAATAAAATCTATGTATATAATTTACAAGAACTCTTTTTAAGGTGAGTGGGATCACTGGATTCCTCTGATTGTCCAGCCAGGAGCCATTTGCTCTGTTATGACGTCATCTCCCTTCCCTTTCTTTCCTGTACATTCTGAGAGTTGTGACTTGTGCATGTGATCAAGGGACTGGCAGAAGTTCCGGAACGTGATGCTGTTAATAATCCCGGTGTAATATTATATTAATCAATATTTATCTCTTGAGTTATTAAATATATTCTTTATCATGTGATAAGTTTTAAATTAGATGCATTGGTAAGTCACGATAAATACTTTTATAAATTTTTTACCCACTCAGACCCAGTACTAAGTTAAAATCGCGACGTTTCAGAATTTCTTACTGCATTATGCCATCAAGCTAGAGTTTGTATGTTGAGAATTTTTGCTTGAAACAACAGCCTCATTTTAAACTATACATAATGAACCTAAAATGGCTGTACTGAACACAAATATAAAAAAGGCTAGTTGGCATTTTTCTGGAAACTCATAAAAAAAAAAAAAAAACAGTGTTTGTTAACTTATTGTTGTGCTCAGTGTAGCCATTTTTGCTTCCATCCTACGAAGTTTTCCATGTATCTGTTATTCAAAGCAAAAATTTTCTCAACCAAACCCTGGCCCGATGAAAGAATTCACTAAGGAATTCTGAAACGTCGCTGTTTTAATTTAGCTATTGGAATTGATTAAGTCAAAAATTTGTAAAAAATGGTATTACCATGTAATGTCCTTAAATAAGATGATAAATAGTTTTGGAATTTTGATAAATTTAACGATAAATATAAAGTCTTATTTATACTGCATAAAACTGGTAAACTGAGTCGCAGTACGGATTACAGGATTAAACTAGTTGACGCGTTCTGTGCCGCATGCTTTGACTGGAAGATCGCTTACGATCTTCCAGTCAAATAAACGCTTGCGATGTAATAACTGATTTATACATAGCATAAAATTTTATGCAATAGAATTATTATTAATTAAAGATATTGTGTTTTCTGGGGCATGACGACATCCTGTTCACTGTTTTAAAAAAAATAATAATAATTTTAATAAAAACTGTGCATTGTTTTTAATAAAAACTGTGCAATAGATACATTTCTGTTGAGCCTTTTTTAACCATGGACCAGTTGATAGAAACTAAAATGCTTTAACTTAATAAAAGACGGTGCGAAGATTAATATTTTTCACTACATAATTTTCCGAGAGTTTGACGTTTATATGTCTGGCCATGCAAAGGAAGCAGTCAGAGGCGCAGCTGTTGTATTCCTGACTTCTCGCACTTCTCCCTGTGGTGGACATGGGGGTCATGGTAGATTCGCCATTAGAAACAGCCCCAACTTACAAATGTTTCATTAAACAATTTGTAATTTATCGTATTATTTGTGCATATTGTGGACCATTTGGAAGTGACTCTGGAAATTTAATTTTTCAGCAGATCCATTTTAAATTATACTGCCAGAAAGCATATGGGCACTCCTAAGATTTGGGATAAATGAACCATAGCTGCATCCACGTGTCAGTAATAGGTATAAAAGCAACTACATTGATACCAGAAATAAGTAGATCAATGCAGTACAGCAGAAGGGTCGAGGCTTTGGGCCTAGCAGCTTCTAACAAGGGGTTATCACAGGATGCCATATTAGCAATCAATCTCTTTGTGCTGTTCAGCAGAGCTTCAACACCCTTGATCAACGATGGAAACCTTTTCCAGCTTTGTTACCAAAAAAAAAAAAAAAAAAGCTTAAACAAAAATACGATATTCGCGTGCCATAGAAAAAAACTGACTTAAAAAGGGAAACAATACTTGAAACTTTATGAGAACGTTGGTGCTGTATAATTCTGCACACAGTTACACTTTGGGTTTTACCGCCAAATGTGGGTGATAGACGGTAAAATTAATTTGTCTTAAAATAAAATGTACTGTTTAATATGAAATATTTATGAGCTTCCGTGTGCCCGTATATATTCCTAAACGTGCCATAGGTTTGCCATCCTTGCCTTAAATCAACAGTTACTGACGTAATTACCAAATTGGAACATCTTGATGCTACTACAGCCATTGAACGTTCAGTTAAACTACAGATGTTGACAAAATAAGGATCTACGTACTGCTTTTCTGAGCGCCGCAGGGAGCTCAGAAAAGCAGTACGTAGATCCCTTCAACCTCATTAAATACTCTCAACCAGGAGTTTAGGAAGACTACAGAATTAATATTAGTACAAGGATAATACGTAAGGGGCTTAGAGGGGAACAGGTACCCTGTGTGTTATCAGACACTCAGCCTAAAACACTGATGGATCCAATATCTCTCTATTACAGAAGATTTAGGAGAAGTCCGGTTGGCCTGCCTCCCTAAAATCCACTCATGCACACCTCGATGGTAAGCCCTGTTACGTCACTTAGGTGGCAACGAACATGTAGAATGGTTCTCTTCAAGACGCCTGGTCAGCGTGAAGAGGAAAAGACCAAACCCTCCAGCACATGACAGCACAACAATACAAAAGGCCCTCAGTCCCCAGCAGCAGCTTTCACTCTCCCTCTTACGGCAGCGAGAGGATCAGAGTGGAAGCACAGGGTGCTAAGAATCCCTGGGTACGATCAGGCTGCCATGCAAGGAAACTGAACTTGGCCTGTTATAACGTAGGATCACTCATCGGTGAAGACAGGATATTAGAGCTGGAAAAGGAATTAGAAAACGTGAATTGAATATCATCGGTTTGGCTGAAACAAGAAGAAGAAATGAATCACTTATAAGTTTATCAAGCGGAAATCTGCTGTATACCAATGGAAACAGTGAAAGGAGTGAAGGTGGAGTTGGGTTTCTGGTCCATAAAGATTTTAAAAACAGCATTTTAGAATTCAAAAGTACATCACCAAGGGTGTCAAGACTAATACCCAAGATTTCTAAGAGGTACAAGCTAAAGATTATAATGATTTATGCACCAACATCGAGCCATGATGATGAAGAGGTTGAAGAAATGTACACCGAAATTGAGAGTCTTCTAGATGAGCAGAAAACCCACTACACTATTATTATGGGGGACTTCAATGCTAAGGTTGGAAAAAGGCAAAACAGCACAGAAAGAGGAACTATAGGAAATTTTGAAATTGGTGAAAGAAATAAAAGAGGTGAAAGACTTGTGGAATTTGCAGAATCTCAAGGACTGTCAGTAATGAACACATTTTTCAAGAAAAGGGTGAACAGAAAGTGAACATGGAAGAGTCCAAATGGATTAACAACTAATGAAATCGACTTCATCCTCACTAACAGAAGCTATATTGTGAATGATGTTACCGTCCTGAATAAGGTAAATGTTGGAAGTGATCACAGAATGGTAAGATGTACACTTGATATAGATGTAGGAAAGGAAAGGAAAAAACTGACTCGAGTAAATAATACAAAGGTCTTTGAGATAACAGAGGAGGAGAAAAAGCAGTATGTACTGGAACTTAAGAACAAGTTTGAGCTTCTGCAGACTGCTCAGGACCAAGATATCGACGAGGAATATTACAACTTTCTGAAAGTGATCAAGCCCAAGAAACCTATAGGGAAAAAGAAATCCAAAGAAGAAAAAATTAGTCAAGAAACACTTGTCATGATGAACCGAAGACGACAAATGAAGAGCAAGAAAAACACTGACAGGGAGAAAATTGAGTATACTGAGGTATGCAAAGCCATTAGAAAGAGACTCAGAGAGGACATAAGAAGATTTAACACAAGAAAAGTAGAACAAGCATTAAGGGAAAACAAAAGATTTAAATCAGCAGCCATGAGCAGTAATACAGAAAGACAAATGATACTGAAACTGAAGAATAGCGAATAGCGATGGTGTACTTATAAACAGCAGAGAAGGCATAATTCAAATAGCAGAAGACTACTATAGAGAATTATACAAGGAGCGAGGGAATGATACCAGCAGTGGTGAAGATGGATTGGAAAGTAGCAACACATACAACATACCCGATATTCTTCCTGATGAGGTAGAACATGCATTGAAGAAAATGAAGAATCGGAAAGCCCCGGGGGAAGATGAAGTTACTGTAGAGTTGTTAAAATTGGGAGGAAGAGACATAACACAAAAACTGGCAAGGCTCTTCACAAAGTGCATTAGAAAAGGTGTGACGCCTAAGCAGTGGAATAATGCAATCATAGTTTTGCTGCATAAGAAAGGAGATAAATCAGAAATTGGAAATTAAAGACCAATTGGCTTGTTATCCCTCATCTACAAGTTGTTCACAAGGGTCATTACTAACAGATTAGAAAGAATACTTGATGAGAATCAACCGAAAGAGCAAGCTGGCTTTAGGACAGGATTCTCAACTATGGATCACCTTCACGTAATATCACACCTAATGGAGAAAGCAAATGAATATAAAACACCATTATGCCTGGCATTTGTGGATTATGAAAAGGCATTTGACTCCATACAGCATAAGGCAATGTTTCGGGCACTGGAAAGACAAGGCATAGATACCCCATATATTATGATTTTGAAGAAAATATATGAGAATGCTACCTCCTTTATTAGACTAGACAAAGACAGTAGGAAATTTAAAATCGAGAAAGGAGTTCGACAAGGAGACACAATATCTCCGAAGCTGTTTACTGCTGCCCTTGAGGAAGCTTTCAGAAGATTAGACTGGTCGCAGAAAGGAGTCAATGTGAACGGAGAGTACCTAAACCATTTACGATTTGCAGATGACATTGTGGTCATAAGCCACGATCCCAAAGAATTAGAGGTAAATCTTAATCAGTTATGCACAGTTAGTAAGGATTTTGGACTAAAGATGAATATGGCTAAAACAAAGGTAATGATGAACAAGTATGCCACTGAAAGGGAAATAATGATTGAAGGAGCAGTAATTGAAAAGGTGGAGTCATATACTTATCTGGGACAAGTTATTAGCTGTAATAATGATAAATGGCTGGAAGTCAAGAGAAGAATAAATTTTGGATGGATAGCATTCAGGAAATATAGTCACATACTGAAGAGCAATATCCCAGTTTGTCTGAAACGTAAAATAATGAATCAATGTATACTCCCCACCATGACTTATGGAAGTGAAACTTGGGCACTCACCAAAAGAATGGAAGAGAAGCTGAGAACTACACAGCGAAGAATGGAATGAATTATACTGGGAATCAGACTGTTAGATAAGAAGAGAAACACATGGATTAGGCAGAAAACTCAAGTAAAGGACAATTTTATCAAAACTAAAGAACTAAAATGGTCTTGGGCAGGACACATAGCTCGAAGACATGATGACAGATGGACTAAGAAAATAACAGAATGGTACCCAAGAGGAGATAGAAGAAAACCTGGAAGACAAAGGCGGAGATGGATAGATGAAATTCATGAGTTTTTGGGTAGTAAATGGATGGCCAGTGCTCAAAACAGAAGGAACTGGAAAGTTGCTGGAGAGGCCTTCATCCTGCAGTGGATTGAAAATGGCTGATGATGACGATGATGAATACGTAAGGGAGTTGAAGTGCATCGTAATGGATATTGGAATGTTGGAAAGCTCTGTTATGGAATGACGAATCACGGCACACTTTTCAGATCTGATAGCTGTGTTTGGGTCTGGCAAAGAGCTGGAGAATGGCTCATTCATTGAGGCAGAAGCGGATTAAGGTCGGTTGAGGCCCGGGCGCAGAAGAAAATATTGGGTCCCTTAAAAAAAGAGAGAGAGACAGGGAAAATAAATATACATGTTAACCATTTTTTTAAATAAATAAAAAATATTATGTACTATTAATGTTTTATTTCCAATAAAATTTGAATATAATACTGTATATGTATAATATAATTAATAATAATCACAAAGTTTTGAACTAATTTGTTGGGGTTTTGCGTGGGCCCTTTAGAAGTCGGGGCCCAGGGCGCGCTCCCGGTGCGCCCGCCGTTAAATCCGCCTCTGTACTGAGGTTTGAGTGAAATGCCATTGCATTTCACTCAAATGGAATGTCTGTAAATTGTCTGTGATCAGTTTTCTATTTGCTGAACGATAAACCCGAATTTCTGTAAGAAAAAATCACCTTATCCTCCCCTAAGCCGACTAATTTAACCACGTTGTGAAAAATTCCCATAAAATTCCTCACGTCATCGACGGGATGCGAACTCGGGTCTTTTCTACCCACTGTGGGAAGACGGTGATTATACCAACTGTGCTACCCACGAGGATACCATGACGATGTGACCATTACAGCCTATAGTACTTTGGTTTGAAGATGTGTGTGCCGAAGCATTATTTGCCGACCCTGAACTCCACTGAACACCTTTGTGGTGAACTGGAACGTCGGTTTAGGGGAAAGCCATCACTCCCGCGAACAGTAGCTGACCGTTGTATCCAATGAGAAACGGACCAAGGTACTCCCTTCCGTCATCAAAAATTGGTTCCAAGTCTACCGAAATAATGATATATTGAGTAATTAAGGCCAAAGGTTGGCTGACACGTTATTGAATATTGTGTAGATAAGAGGTCTTTTATCGAAAGAATATTTAAGTGTATTTGGAGGAACATTTGAGATGGTTTTACGAAGTTTTGTTTAAAAAAAAATCTTAGATCTGATATTAAACTGAGCAGAGGTTGATTAAATTGTAACAAACACATGGCCGAAGTCGATTGTAGCTGTACTTTTGTTGACTATAATTCTTTATTGTCATGGTATATGGATGAACTTTCTTCATTCTACATCTGCAATAGATATAAATAGCAACATATGAGAATCGCTAAACGAAGATGATACCAACTATTACATATTTGTTCTTCTCTATAACTTAAGTAAGTTTACTTATCCGAAGAATTTTTCTTTCTTTACCTCAGAAAATAACTACGCTCTCAACTGAAGCGTTCCTTTCTAAAGAATGGTGTAATGGAACACCAGAATGTGTCGGTATTTGGAGTAGCTACTGCTTCTAGAGAAGGAAATAATGAGCGCAGCACTTCACGAAAAAGTGTTTGGTACGAAAGGGATGAACGGGAATACCTCTGCAACGCCTTCTTCTATCTCATACACGTATACAGTGTATTGTGTATAATCCAACCATTTTTCATCACAAAAATTTGTAGTCGTTATAATTCCTGTGTGGTAGCACAGTGGTTATAATCGCTTTCGTCCCCACCCCGGGTGGTGGTCAAGGCCCATGTCCGAACCTCCTCAGTGATACGAGGAAGTTTTATGTTTTTTTTTTTTTTGCCCACTCCGTCGCTTAGTTATATCAAAACAGGCAAATCCATCATAGAACATCACTCAATTTTTTGGACATAATACACATGGGCTTATTAGTTCAGTCATGGGTAGCTTTAATATGACAGTTAGTTTTTTTTTTTTTTTGTTTTTTTTTTTGTTATACTATAGATGAACTAATGTTGTGTATCTTTTGTCACTGCAACCACGGAGCATGGTATTCCATAAGTGTAGAAATATTTCTTGATAATTCACTTCCTAAAATTATAAACACAGTCACCTCTAAAGATACACTGCTTGTCAAAATTAATAGAACAAAATGTTTCTCATGAATTATTTATTGTGAACAGTGTCGCCGAAGGCGAATATTTGATATAATAGGCATCCTGACACGCAAATTTCCGAGTATCCAATAGAAATCGATCTACCACCTTATAGAGCCTTACATTATGCAAATTATTCATGCCTATAAAAACACGGGTTGCGAACAAATCACTTCATTCCCGTTTTTTGGCTTTCTCAGTGGGATAGCGATATTTCCAGTACCCAGGATGGCAGGTCGTCATTTAGATAATTCTTTTTGAAATGGTGGGCCGTTGAACGACTTGAAGCTGGCAGTCGTAGACGGAGGTGGCATATTGGCTTAATATGTCATGCAGTGTCGTCTCAGCACTATAGAAGCAGTTTCAGGAACCATTACGAGAGGAGTTGTCCGAGGGCTACGGCAACCAGAACAGACCGCTATCTGGCTCTAACTGCAAGACAGAACCCTATGATGGCCTGTGATCAACTGTCTTTTGAGGTTGCTGCGGCCACAGGAGAAAATATTTCCCGGACTGTGTTATGAAGGCGCAATTCAAGTGGAAATGCGGTACTATCTGTCCTACTTCAGAGAAAGGGATAATTATTGTGGAGGCGGTGTTCTCGTGTGGGGCGGAATAATGATCAACGGCCGCACCCCTCTTCATGTTTTTGATAGGGGTACCGTCACTGCGTAGAGGTACCGAAAAGAGATCCTCGACTCCTACGTGCGACCTTGTAGGGATATGGCTGGCCCAGATTTTCTTTTCGTGCACAATAACGCCCCTGAACATAGAGCTCAAAGTGGTTGAAGAATATCTTGACTGAATACAGGGCCGTGTACCGAGCCATTTAGTACCTGAGACAAGAATGAAAAATTGTGCCCTACTGTTAATCATGGCAACGTTGGCAATTATTTAATCTTTCTTTTGGCGTCCCCTTTTCAGCTTTTAATCTGAGGCAACAGCCTCGTTCGCCTCACCCTCGGCACGGCTCTGACTGAATATATCCAACGACTGCGGTGGCCAGCACCATCAGCAGACTAATCCGATCGAACATGTGCGGGACGCCCTTGGATGTCGTATTGCACGCCAACTGCCAACTCTCGGTTACTTGGTGAGCTGAGTCTGTGCTGGGGGAAGAATGAGATTTGTTGCCACATAATCTTATGGGAACCTTGTATCCAGCATAGTTCACAGCTGTCAGGCCTGTTTGGCTGTTGGTGGAGACCATACGCCCTACTGATGTCATGTGATCATGTTTTCGAGAATGTTGTAAGAAAAAAGGAAAACTGCAGTCATTATCAATCCCTGCAGCAGTGCTGGATTTTGGTTCCGTAGGCCATCGGCACTTTTATTCCGAAATGTGCTAAAATTTTTCTTCTAATTTAATACTTTGACTGCGAATCACGTCAATTAACGTGACTCAAGTTTCAACTATAATAAATGATGAACCACCTAGGCACTGTGCCTAATGGGAAATCCGGCCCTGCCCTGCAGGATGGAAACCTACTCAACGATTCATATTGTGGGAATGGACCATAATCTGCCTGGTTGGTAGATTGACCGTATTTAGCAGTCAGCGGCTTGAACCCCTGTCTACTCAAAGAGCGTGTGCTATTGCACTCCCGCTCCTGACCACTCGACTACGGAGGCCTCTGCAATGTAACCTTTTTTGGTAATTCTTATACAACCCCTATAAATGTCCGAAGTTCCTCGCTGTTTCCTCATTTCATTGTTATTCTATCGTACACCACTATAGAATAACAATGAAATGAAAGCTGCACGAGTTACACCACGTTTTCTGGTTTTGTTAATTTTGTCAATCAGTGTATTATATCCACATGAATCAACTACGCTCTCTTGAAATATTAGAAACTCAACGGTGTAACAACTCAAATGATATCACTATAACATGTGCATGTCCCAAAGGGACATTGCACATGATACAGTGTACAGTACTTTCATTCTTCATTAGCGCCACACAGCATGTTCACAATTTATACAAACTGAAGCTTTTTAATCTCCTTGGACGAACAGTTGAACTGGAGAGACGAGACTGCCCCAGTAATATAAAAGACAAGGGACCGGACTGTGCAGAGGAATAATTTTGAGAACTTGTAAACAGACAGATAGTTTTTTTTGAAATTTTTTTCTATTTTATTTACTTAATTAACATATTAAATTGTGTTCAATAAATAGTTTAATAGGCCTAGTCACGTTCTTTAACTTATTTTTAAATTTGGCTAAAGATTTTGTAAGTTACGTATTCGTAGATATTTTATATCGGTGATTTGACGCGAATTAGTTACCACGTAACTAGTAGTGGAATTAAAACGATAGTAAGAACTTCTAGAAAGGGTCCAAAGAAGGGCAGCTAGATTGTTTGTGAATACTAAGAGTTTTCCCTATGCGGAACGTCTTAAAAGATGTGGACTGCAGTGCCTGGAAACTAGACACCTCAAAGATTATCTCAAAGTCGTAAGGTCCTTAAAGTGATAAGCAGAATGAATGAGAGAAGTAAATTAATAAATACCAGTCGATTAGTCAGTAAATTGGATACAACCAATCAACCCTGTGTCACACAAGCCAGAGGGGCTTCCATTGATTGCTAATCATTACATAAATAAGGAATATGTGCAAATTAAATATAGAAGAAAGATAGAGAAACTAATTTAACACTGATTTGAATGATGTTGTCAATGGGTGTATATTCAAGATTTTTCTAAAATTTGCTTTCTATATCTGGTATATTCATATCCTGACCTAACATTTATTCATTTAATAATGTTATGCTCTATAAAATGGATGCCATTCAGTTGGCAGTAGCTGACAAGATCTCAGCATCATATAACAGGTGAGTAAACATGTGAGATTTAAAATATTTCATTAAAGTGTGAAGAGCAGAGATGGATAAGGTTTTTAAGCAGCTATAACCTGCGAATTCCACAACAGCTTTTCATTAAAAAAATAGGTTCCAAAATCTTTCTGAGTTGTAACTTTCTTTATACAGGGATTGTGCAAAGTAGGTGATAAAATTAAAAGAGACGATTTTTTAGGATTAATATCTAAGCTAAATTCCTTAACATAGGTACAGATTGTATTAAGTGCATCATTTAATTTAGAGTTATTAAAGTTTTGTGACTTGAACCAGATATAACCAGATCTTCAGCATACCCAGTTATTGGAATATTATCGTGAACGAGGAGAGGAACAATAACTGAAAAAAAGAAGAGCAGATAGAGTGCTTCTTTGGAGAATCTCATTGAAAGCATCCTATTTTTACGTTTGTATATGGAACAAGAAAAGGAATCCCAAAAATTTTGGGAAGCAATTGAAGAGTGAATCTCTTGAAGTTCACCTTCGAGCAGGTTGTTGGTCATTAGAATAAGTTGCTCTCTCTACCTCAAAGTAGTTGAGGTAGAGAGAGACAATTTTCAAGCCAGGATTGGATTGTTACTTTTTAGAAGTAGATAAATTGTGGTTGAATAGAGAATTTTTCTTTATTTTTATATTTTTTATTTTTTTGTTTTTGGTGATGCATAATAAGTTCGCTTCCTTGCTGTTGTAGAATTTTAGGCACATAATCAACTTATGTCATATTGCACCGCATATAATTGCATGTGTTCTGTGGTCGATTTGCTGTTTGCCGGACGAAAAACCGAGTTTCCGGAAGAAAAAGATATGCCATCCTCGCGTGAGACCGACCAACTCAACCACGTTGTGAAAACGGCCCATAAAAATTCCTCGCGTCGTTCTAACTCAGGTGTCTTTTCCGCGCGGTGTGGAATGGACTGCGATTATACCAACTTTGCAACCTTTGCTTCTTTGCATCGCTTCATCTGATTAATACTAGTTCTAATACTAAATTCTCGAGATAGTCAATTTCTTACAGCAAACACTCTTCCATAATGAGGCAGTATTTACAGAGAGACTAGTACAGTTCATTGCTACTAACAGGCAACCAGGAATGGCCCAGTGATACAATAAAATCTTCCACGATGCAATACTGTACACGTATTACATCGATAAGATCTATTTCACCTCTTCATCTATGCTTATAGTTTTAGTTTGGTGACCTTCTTCATACGGAAGTATTGTATACGCTTACCGCTTTCTTACGGTTTACTGTACTGTATTGTGTAATAAAATGCCCCAGCTTTTAAAATAAAGAACAGAAATGATAAATTAAAAGTAGACAGTGGTTCTCAATGCAGGGGTTATTGTAATACATCAGTACACGAGATTCGAAAGATGACTATTAAAAAAACGGGTCGACTTATATATCGAATATATGATTAAGCACGGATTATTTCTAACCCAAAAATAATGTAAGTCGATTTGTCAAAAATTATAAAATTGATAATGAAACTCGTAGTCATATTTTAAATTAAATCATAAATTCAGATATTTTGAATTTATGATGAATCTGAATTTGCTCTTAAATTCTCCATGTCAAATTAAGTCGATGCCACGTTCACACTAATGCGACCATAGTAATAGGAAGGAGGTATGTCATGATCGTTGACCATGTACAGAGAGAGGCGTTAATTTGCAGAATATTTACCTGGAAAGAGCAGTCTGAAGTACATGATCATTTGCAGTTCTTGTGAGTCCGGGGCACATTGGGGATATTGGGGTAATTGGCGATATTCCGGAGACTGTCCCTGGAAGCCTGGAACGTCTGGTAAACCCTAATCAACAATGCAATAAGAGACATCGCAATAGCCTGGACGACGATATTAATCCAACGAATATGAATGTGTTCGAATGAACCTGTGTCCTCAGTTTGTGATCAGCTTTCAAGGATTCTAGGAGAAAGTCGGAAAAAAAACCACTCAAGTTTATCTCGATTCACTTGGTGAACGTCTAACAAACTAGGAGCTAACAAAGCTGGAGGAGCAGTGGAAGGTTGTGGAGGAAATCCAGGGCGAATATGAAGTGAAACCAGAAAAGCATTTTACAACAAAGAAAATGACGGAAGCATGTAAGGGCATTGCCAAGAAATGGCAACCTTTGAGACAAAACATTATATTAGTGCCACCCGTAATTTCTTACATCTACTCATATATTTATTTGTCTGTAAATTGCGTGTGTTCTCTGATCGATTTGCCTGTTTGCTGGATGAAAAAACCCGAATTTCTGGGGGGGGGGGAAACATTGCTATCTACGCCTGAGACCGACTAACTCAGCCACAGAGTGAAAAAATCCATTAAAGTTCCTCGCGTCATCGACGGGATTCGAACCCGAGTCTTTTCCACCCGGTGTGAGGAGGACGGTGACGATACCATTGTGCTACACGCGCAGACAAGCCTTTGAGACAATGAACTCCAATGCCGCTAGGTTCGCCAAGTTCAACAGAATCATCCCAAATGGTGATCTATGTTGATATATAAAAAGGCTTCTGCGCAGTCAACTTTCGACAAGTATATAAAAAAAGGTTACCCTATCACCAAAACCTATATCTTCATCAACTGTCTGCACGGATAGCACAGTGGTTATATTCACCGTCTTGTCCACAACGGTGAAAAAGGTTCCGAGTTCGAATCCTGTGAATTACGCGCGGAACATTTGTGTGCTTTTTCCATTCCGTGGCTGAGTTAATCAGTCTAGGGAGTAAACATCAAGGTTCCTACCCCCTCCTTGTAAACTCGGGTGTTTCGTTCAGCATTGGATCGACTAGAGAACACGCAACATGAGCATATGAGTAAATTCTGGGGTGGCACTAATGTGAGGTTGTGTCTTTTTTTTTTTTTTTTTTTTATCCTCATCAACTCTTCAGGGCTTTGTTTCATCGCCCTCACGTCATCTAGCATTAATTAATTAATCGGTATGTTAACAACACCATTCGTTTGGCAAGATCATCCACTTTGCTCTGTATGTCAGATACTACAGCTTACACACAGTTTCATAGTTCATCAATGCTTTTCAGCATCCGAGCCAGCTCCTGATCATTGGCAAATGTGCAAACTCTTCTGACGTTCTCTTATGTGGTAAAGAAAACTTAGGGAAAATCTTTAATTATCTTAAACGTCTTCGAATAATAGATTCCTTTTGATGGTTTAAACTTCAACTCTGACAGACACTTCTCGGTCTTAGTAGCCCTTGTAAAGTATTTTGAATTTTTCAGCAACAACCACCACCCATTTACTTGAGCGAGCAATGCCAGTTCTAGGAATTAAGGTATGCCGTGTTCATTGTAAAATTAGATTTAACGATTTGTACATACTAATATTTTATATGTTCCATGTTTATGGTTTATATAAAAAATGCACTAGACGTATAAGTTGGAAGAAGGGCGTTACATGATTTATCATCTTAAAGTTTAAAATAATAAAAATACTATTATACCACTTGTAAAAATGGGTTTAAGAACTGTTATTGAGAAAAACTGAATAGCTACTCTTAAACTACGTTTGAAGGCAATACTGCGTCTGATCTTCAGGCCTACAGTTGCAGGAAATCCTGTAGTCTGTGGCCTGGTTTTCAGCATATCTCCTGCAACTGTTAACTTTCCAAAATCGTAAGGCTTGAAGACGAGATGTAGAGTATTATCTTGAAACATAATCTAGTCATTAAGAGTATGTATTGAAGTTTTCTCAATCAGAATTTTTAATCATACCTTTCTATGTGTTTTCATTATTTTAAGCCTGGACTACATCAGTCACCACACTAACATCACCTATGCTTATTTAATGTACGTATATGATCTCCGACTTACTATAGGGAAAGGACAGATTACTGAGGTGCAATGGCGCCTTTGCTCTGAGCCATTACACCTCGGTCAATAGTAAGTGAATTTTCCAGTGGGCCTCTTCTACTAGAACCTTGAGAAAATACTCTTTTACTGTTGACCCAAGGTAGGGCTGCCTTAAAAATGAGGACATTTGGGCAGAAAAATCCGGACTTTTGAGGATGCATTTTCCTATTTTACAAAACACAGCTTACATTTTCTTACTGTCTTTTCAAAAATGCCTAAGCCTTTAATAACAGTTTATTATGATAATTGGGTAATAATACAGTCACTGGCAAAGTAATAACATGTTAAATATTTTAATTGAATAGTTCAAATCCCTTAAATTATCAGAATTCGCACTTACCATTCTTATGCGGATTGCTTAATTCGTAAAAAATGATACACAAAAAATTTAATTATGATATGAATGGAAAAAATACTTTTTTTTTCTCAGCGTAATTTATTTGCTATTCTCTACATTTCTTTTATATTTTTACACTGATGCAATTTTTCTCTGTAAATCTGTATTTTTGGATAAATATGAGTGGGATTCTTTACACAGCATGTCACTGAAATTGAATTTTGTAAGCATTAGTCCCTTAATTGAATCCACAGTAAACGAATTTCTATCCTTAGACTACCGCATCTCCATCATTGAAAACAGTCTTTCAATAAATGCATTATGTGGTGGTATGTAAAAGAAAAATTGAGCAATTATTAACAGCTCTGTGAAAAACTCTTCATTCTTACAGTCGCTAAAATAATTAGCCCATCTTACATTACAAGGAACAGAAACATCAGTATCCATAATTTCCGCTACGATTTTTTAACTTACAAAGCTGATCAAAGCACTTCACATCATCCACACACACTCCTTTTGTATGAAGGTACCTAATTGTTGAAACCACACTATCCCATTCAAGTGGCTCTCTTAAAGACGTCCACCTGAATGAAGAAACTTCTTCCAGTGGTTTCAACCACATGTCCAAGTATTCAGTGCATGATGAATATAAGTTCTGGATATTTCTTCTGAAAACTCCACATTTCTCTGTATATCCTTCTTCTTGCCTCTTCTCCAACATTTCCTTCACTTTGAGGGAAATTAACTGACATTTACTTCTTTCTGACAGAATATCCCTTACGGAAGCAAGAGCTTCAATAACTTTTATCAAAGAATTGTCATTCCTTTCAATGCTCATTATATGTGAATTGAAGAGTGACATTACAGTTCGGCAATGAACAAGTGAAATTTCACTAAACTCATCTTCAAAAAAAGTTTTAAAATCTTGGGGGCATTTCTTGAAGAAAGACCTTAGGGCTGAATAAATACTTATAATCCTTTCAATTGGAAGTAATAGAGAAAGCAAGCGTGTTTTGCTATGATACAGGAATTTTTTATAGGTAACCTCTGTAAATTTGCATAATTTTTTTAGGTTTTCAACACGTACAGTGTAGACACTGAAATAAAAATCTTAAGAACAATGGAATCAATATCTACATCAATTGCATCTGCTCCATGCTGGATACAATTATACAGAATGTGGACAGGGCAGCCCACTCCTATTAGCGATCGACCAAATAATCTTTGTAATTTTGAAAATACATTATTCCCATTGTATCTCCGCACTCCTCCAAACATGGTGTTACAATTATCTCCACCAAATGCAATATTTTTCTTATCCAGGCCACTTTTACACAAGGTCTCATAAACATAGCCAGAAATAGTAGCTGTGGTCTCATCTGACTTGCTATTTAATTCTATTAGCTTAACCTTTGAGCCACCATTTATCCAGTCAAAAATGATATACAAGATTGGGAAATTTTAAGAAATCCACGATTAGTGGCGTCAGTGGAAACTCCAAAAAACTGTACATTCTGCAGGGACTTAACAACTTCAACTGAAATTAATTATTGCTTCAGTCTTTGTTTTTGCACAAGATAACCTCCTAGCAATATCTGAATCAGAGCATATCGACTTTAATAATTCTGCTGTACAAGACATCGATTTATCGCTGTGGTTATGCGCCACTGTACGAAAGGCAAGGGTTCCTTCAGCAACAAACTTGCATCAAGCCATTTGGGGGCTTTTACTAAAAAGTCTGTTACCTTGTTGCAACATTTTTCAAA
The DNA here is from genome assembly GCF_048544385.1 of Mastigoproctus giganteus. Classification (NCBI taxonomy): domain Eukaryota; kingdom Metazoa; phylum Arthropoda; class Arachnida; order Uropygi; family Thelyphonidae; genus Mastigoproctus; species Mastigoproctus giganteus. Next base: position 249,479,045 of record NC_143575.1, read on the forward strand.
TCTAATGTTCTTATGTTTCTGGGCCGCAAACGATGCATTCCGCCTTCTCATCTACTCTTCCCTTTCGAAAATCTGGATATTTCATCCTCAAGTCGCCCGTAAACGTGCACTTCCTTTTCGGCATAATGGGTATTCCTGAATTTATGTAAATTAAGCAATTATTTTAATTTAAATAGTAGAAATAAAAAATAATTTGAGGAAGTTACTGATTACTTCATCAACTGATAATTAAGAAATATCGCATACAAAAACTGTGCTTACTCGTAAATAAATACGACGAATTGAAGCTGGATGAATCATATTGTTTATACGAACTGCTGAAAGAATAGAAAATGTGAGATCTCACTTAATTAGCATGAATTTCAGGTAAAATAAATAACGAGAGAAATTTTATTTTGAATTGTCTACTCACCACGAATGTAAAAGAGAATAAAAAAATGGAGTGAAAAAGTCAAACTGCATGAACAAAATTTCATTAACTCCAAACGCATGATAAACTTCTCAATGTTAAATGATAAACTCCTCAATCTGTATTGTTTACAGCCGGAAGTGGAGTTCTTGGGATTACTTCCGCAAAGCTGATTTGGTGTACGCCTTACAAATTTTACAATGCTAAGGATCAGGAGATTTTCAAATTTTAAGAACCAAAATTCCGGATATTTTCAATATTTTAGAAATTCCTCTCGGACAGTCCATGATACCTAAAAAATGAGGACATGTCCGGGAAAATGAGGACGGATGGTAGCTTTAACCCAGGGGAACCATGTGACCTTATTTTAGGGCACCTAAAATTATGTGCTCCGGGGCCCTATGCCTAAATCCGTCATTATACAGTATATAGCATTGGGGACCGTAACCTTTATAAGGACAGTTTGTATTTATGTTTTCTGGCCTTTAAAAAAGCTTTCGCAATTTCTTTCGGGTTAAAGGAATTAGCAACGTCGAATTCAGTCAGCATCATTGACAATCCATTGTTCAGTTTCTTCGCATTTCTTCAAACTCCCGTTTAATGTTTCTTCTTCCCTCTTTTATCATAAATATAAAATTTTCAGCCTTTGCAGTCATCTGCTGTCAAACTGACCCTGGTTACAGTTCAGCACACTTGCTCGCTTTCTCTATCACTTCTTCTTTTCCTATTCAGAAAACTTAAGTTTAATGAATTTAAATTTCGCTATGAGCTCATAACATATTTCCCTACACTAGTTATACTACTGTAGGTAGTTATACTACTGTAGGGAAAGATGCAACGGTTCCAACTGATTTATATATCATAGCCCGTTTCTCTCCAAATGAAACGGTTATTCAGTTTTGCAACAAGTGTTTCCGACAATGTTTACTAACGGTTTTTCTAGTAGTATGTAGGAAAAATTCATTTATTCATTTATGTGTCGTGAATAAAAGAGTTTACAGTTCATCTCATTGAAAAACAATGCCAGTCCTACGGCTTCTTAACGCGAATGCTTCGGATGATTGTGCACACTTTACACGTGAGCTATATGAGGCTTCAAAACGTCAGATACTAATCGTGCTACCTCCGACTGAAATGGGTATGTCCTTTCTGCTTTCGCGATGGACGACAGTGGTGGCAGCGGTAACTAGCGTAATATTTGCTCTCGGTGGCACCGGTGTTTCAATACTAATCTCTCCGTGCCTTTGGTCGCGACGTTGTAATTGCCATGAAGTGACAAAAGTGGTCGTAAAATTTTCTATTATGGATGCAGCCTTAAAGCCTTCTACTTGTTGGCAGTGCTGTCGAAGTCGACATGCACATCGGAGATCAAGTTGGTCAGATAGTATTGCATCAGGAGTAAGGTCAGTAAAATAATTCCTTACATAAAGAGTGGATGTCTGGGCAAGATGAAATTGTGTGGTAATATTTACCAACATCGTAAAAGGTGATGGTAATATAACCTGCGTAATACACTCCGATGGGATTTGGCTTTGCGTGCCATTGCTTGGATCATAAAATACTTCTGGTATAACATAGCGAGCAACCTCGAAACATTTGAAATTGATATTTCAGTGCCTAGGTCATGCATTTCTCCACACAGTCCTATTTCCTTCCTGAGTCTTCTTGAATTAGCAAAAGAAAAATATTCTTTGATAAGCAGCAATCAGCTGTTTGGCAGTAGCGTTACCATTCATAAGAAGATCCTTAGATATACTGATTTATTATAAAGTAATAATAAAGTAAATCGTAGCACATGTCTACACTGAATGCATGTTTATTTTGTTTTATGCTTTTATTTATTTATTTATTTAAATTATATTCATCCAAAGTTTTTCCATACACCATTTCATAAAATGAATAATTCATTATGGGATTTTAATGCTTATGTATAATAGTAAAGGAATCTCCTAAACGAAAATTTATCTGACCCCACGCATGGGTTAGCGTATGTATTACGCTATTTCTTGATTTTCAAAAAAATTCCGTTTTTATATATTTGGTACATTTTTCCTGATTTTTGCATCTTCATTTTCAAATTTCGAAAATGCAAAAAAATTAATGTGATCTACCAATGACACTAATGAAAATATTTGCGTTGTTATCCAGTGAATTTTAATGTGGTTATAGTTTTACAATGAACTTCGGGTTTTACAATGAAAACCCGAAGATAACATTACATTTTTAAGTGTTATATTCGTTATTTCTCAATTCCACGTTATCAGCGGCAACGAAGAAATAATGAAGGTGGAACAGAAAAGAGTGTTAATACAGCTTTTCCAGCCATATTTTATGGGTTTTTTTTTTATCAAAATTGTTGCAAAAAATATAATAATTTTAGCATGATGCAAGAAAGCAAGCTTTATACGGCATCAGCTAAAATGTAATAATAATAACTTCCCATTTCACCTATCCATTCCCTCCAAAAGTTTAAGTTCTTCCTTGAATTTATTTATGCTATTAACGTCTGCAATGACAGATGGAAGTTTGTTCCAGCAATCAACCACTTGCTGGCTAAAAGCAAATTTCCATACGTCTATACTGTGACTGTCTTTCCTCAGTTTCAATTTATGCCCCCTCAAGTGCATAATTTGAGCAAGAGAGAATTCTATCAGCATTCTGCTTGCTCAAAGCCTTCTATGCCTCAGTCAGGTCACCTTGCACATGCCTAGTCTCCAGATGCTGCAATTTACAGAACTTAAGCTTTTCTTGGTAAGGGCACCCCTTTGTTCTCCTCACTAAACTTGTTATCTTGTCTGTACTCATTTTAGCAAATCTACATCCTTCCTAAAATGAGGCCTCCAGACCTGGATGCAGTACGGAAGATGTGATCTGACCATTGCTTTATACAAAGGAATAATCACATTCTTATCCCTGCTAGCAAAATTCTTGTATATCATTGACAAAATCCCAAAAGGTTTCCAGACAGTCTGTTTGTACTGCTCAGAGAACTTTGTCTAACTGCACAATTACCCTCAGATCTTTTTTATTCTCCAGTACCCTGAGTGTAGTACCATACAGTTGATATGTTACTCTGGGGTTGCTGCTACCCATATATAGTATTTTGCATTTGTCAATGTTAAACTTCAGTTGACATTTCTCAGCCCATCTGCCCAACTTTTATAGATCCTGTTGCAGTAGCATACTGTCATTAACGATCCTCAACCTCTGTATCATCTGCAAACTTAGACATTAAGCCTAATATACTTTCATCAATATCATTGATAAATATAGAAAACAACAATGGGCCCAACACCAAACCCTGGGGGACTCCACTAATTCACAAAGAGTAGTGTCCATTGATTACCACTCTCTGCCTTCTTCTACTCTTTACCTATAGCAGCAACATGTCCTTAATGCCACACTGCTCTAATTTGTACAGTAGTCTTTTATGTGCAATAGTATCAAAAGCATTCCTGAAATCCAAGTACAGTATATGATATTAAAATTATTTTCTGCATCCACTTTCTTGGTCACCATATCGTAGTATCCAATCAAATCGGTTAAGCAAGATTTCCCCTTAACAAACCCATGCTGTGTTGGAACTATAACTGCAGTCTTGTCTAGATGATCCTGCATTACTTCTTTAACCAGTGACTCCATTATTTTCCCTGGAACAGAAGTTAAACTAACAGGTCTGTAATTACTTGTCACCCTTTGATCCACCTTTGTGAACTGGTTATACATTCTTATGTCTCGTCTGTGGGGACCTCCCCTGAATCCAAGAATGCTCTCATAATTATTGCTAAAGGTTAGCTTATCCCTTTTGCCAGCTTTTAGTATAGCTGGATAGATTCCATTAGCTCCAGGTGCCTTATTTACTTCTAGCTTCAACAAAAACAGGAAAGTAAAAGGTGACAGATTTGTTATTTCACAGATTACATCATTCCACATCATCTAAAATTTTTATTTTATAAAAAAAAAAAAAGATGATGATACACTGCTACTGTTGCATTCTGCCAATTAGAGAAAAAAAAAAAAAAAAAAAAACTCAAGAAAATATTTCTTGAGAGATGTTAAGGTTTCGTAAACATATATGCATACACATTACAGTTGCTCCAATGAAGCAAGGTAAAACTTTTCTTTTTTACTTTCTCTCAGTTATTAAAGAATAATATAACTCCCATTTAAAATTAGGTTTATTTTCGATATCCCCATCTGTAAAAACTTATTTACATGTGTGAACATATAATGCTGCTTTTGAGCTAATTAACAGTTTCACAATTGATTCTGACTTAAATTGACCCAAATTGTGACTTCAAGAGCATTATCACATCATTGCTGATGAAGATGAATAATATCTAGATGGTTCTATAAAATCCCTGGTTTCAAGTGCACTGATATGTATTATCCTGTATTATATGTTTTAATTTTTTTTTTAGAAAAAAGCAATTTTATATATAAAGTAGATGCAAAATATTTATTCAACTTGTCAAGATCATCAGTAGTTATGTCATTCATATCCTGTGGATCAGAGTGATTCATCCCTTTCTATTTTTTATGTTCTTTTGACTGACTAACATACATACGCAAAGAATTTTTTGCTACTTTTCTTTGCACTATTAGCCAGAGACTTCTAATAATCTGCCTTAGTATTCCTAACCCACTGAGTAACTTTTGCAGACTACTTTATACTCACTGTAGGCCTCTGTCCTCCAATAACACTAGCCAACAATTTTAAACTTCTTTTTTTGATAACATGAAAAAAATCAACTGATTTTGACTAAATCGCATGTGCTGAAAACGAAAATGACAGTAGAAAGTTCGTAGCACTTCACGTTTTCATGTTATCACTTCGTGCTCCTTTCTTTCAAAAAATTGTGAATTTTTACTTATCTAAAATGTACTTGACTACTTTTCTTGTAAATTAATTGCTTGAAATAGAAATGACGACCAGTAAACATTCCAAATGGATAAAAAATTAACATATTTAACTTTATAAACACCTATTTGGATTTAAGTAAGCAATTAACCCACAAAAGTGGAGGCAAAAATAGGAAATCGTACTACTTACAATTATTTTTTTCCTCTTATGAGCAGAATGATCCTCCCTTATCAGAAACCAGCGTCCTTGATATCTCTGCTCCATGGTATGGATATCTTGGTGGAATCATTCTCCCTGCTCGTCACTGACAGATCCCCAAGTTGCCCTGAAATAAGCCCAGATGTGAGTGTAGGAAGTGTACCTTCAGCAACATTTGGGATCCTAACTTTTGATAGTTATGCAACAATTCTTCTATCAACTCTTTATAGTTCTCTACTACTTTTTTATTTCCTAAAAACCTGCTAACAACAGGTCTGAAGGATTTCCATGCAGCTAATTCAGTGGCATTAAGTTTAGTTTCAAAGATTTCATCCTTTAAAAGCTGTCTAATTTGTGGGCCTAGGAATATACCCTCCTTCAACTTTGCATCACTAATTTTTGGAAACTGGCTTTTTAAGTACTCGAAACCTTCACTATTTACATTCAGAGCTTTTACAAAATTTTTCATGAGACCCAACTTAATGTGCAAAGGCGGAAGAAGCACCATTTCGGGTTTCATGAAAAGCATGCATTTGATGTTGAGTTTCCCGGGAACATATTCTTCTCTGATGAGCCATTCCTTCCCAATATAATGATGTTCTACTGCTCAACTATCCCATAAACACAGGAAACAACAATACTTAGTAAAACCACCCTGTAGTCCAAGCAACAAAGTGATTACTTTAAAATCACCACAGATTTTCCAGTAATATTTCTTATAGTCTTATTTCTTATTGCTATTAAGCATTTAATAGCAATGATGTGCTACCATTGGTTTCTTTCGTAGTCTCTGAATGATTCACTGGAACCGACATAACACTACTTTAAACTGTTTAGAATAATCAATGAATAATCTCCATTCTTCAGGATTGTGTTTAAATCCTAGTTCATCCATCAATCTGTTTACATCTTTGCAGACACAAAGAGGACCCTTCATTTGATAATAACCTGCAAACTTTTCATTTAGATTTCTAAACACAGAAATCCTCATTATTTTTGCCACAAATTCCACTGTTGCAACCTAGATCCTAATAGCTGAGCCTGTTACTTTGAAAGATTAAAATTCCCAACCAAATCATTAAGTTCACTGTGCTCAATCAAGTGTGAGGTTTTATCATTTTCAGGATTGTAACTAGAATCGGAAGATGTTGAGAGGATAGGTATGGGCTCTAGTGACTCTTGCTTTTCTTCTGAAATAGTGATTTCACAACTAGGTGGAGGAATAGGGAGCTTGTGTGTGTGTGTGTGTGTGTGTGTGTGTGGCACTGGTCTTATTGTGGACGGAAGGTTGAGGTATTTTATTTTAGCTCTGTTTTTTTCTTGAAAACCCCTTAGTATTTGTGAGGCAGAAATAATAATCTTTGATGTAACTTGTTGGTTCTCGCCAGTTCATTGGAACCACAAAAGGCATTTTAGAATTGTTCCCCTTCATCCATTCAGTCAGATTTACATAGCATGTTATACAGCACATGTGTGGTGCCCATCTTTTATCCTGATCACCCAATAAGAATAATAAGCTTGTTTCACCTTGTCTATGATCAGAGCCGGCCCGAGGGGGGTGCGAACGGTGCGAGCGCACAAGGCCCCGCGCCGCTGACTGATTTTGCAAAATAAAAATGGTTTCATTTTTTGTTTTGTTTTAATACTGTCGCACAATCTAGCGAAATCGCCATAAAATGGCCATATCTTTAATATACATAAGAAATAAAATGGCAATAATCATGTTATCAACATTATCTGAAAGCCCGCCAAGAATTCTCCAAAGAACACGGAAAAATATATTTTCTTTCAAATATCTCTCCTTACAAGTCGCTCAGACGTATGATTATGTGTTGCCAGCGTTTGCATAGTTATCGTACTCTAAAGGCTATATATATCACCGACTAGGTTTTCTCGGCCCTTTTTCGCTTTCTACCTTCGAGAGATCGAGTGAATTCGAAATTACTCAAAAAGTCGACTTAAATTTTCTTCTGAGAAAATTTTAAGTTAATAATACTGGTTTGACCAAGGCACTTATCCTGCAAAAGAATTCCAAAGCACAGTATATGAGCTGCGGAAGTCATAATTTGAATTTATTTCTTGGAGACATTTCAAAATCATCTTCTCTTGCAAATAATATTTTTGCAAGTTCTGTGATACGCTGGGATATATTAAAAAAGCACGTCAAACATCTTACTCCAAAACCACTGTCAGCAACGAGGTGGGAATGTCGCCTCGAAAGTGCGAAATCTGTGAGATACCAAGTACCACAATTTTCTCTAGCTTTGAAATACCTTTATGAACATAAAGGTATTTCAAACGTAGCTAGGTAGCTCTAACGCATAATTATATAGAGTAATACGCTTCACTGTTTCTATTAGATAGCGTAGTATTGACATTTAATTAATTTAATTTATTTATCTTATTAATTTAAAATAGCATGCCCCAAACTAGAGCAGCAAAGCAACGGGCACAAAGTGGCAGGAGTGCTGTGACTCGGGAGAGAACTGAGGGGGGTGATTCTCCAACGCATCACAGCCTAAAAAATTTGCAACTTGTAAAATGTTTGCCGAACTCTCTGGGACGGAACATGATATTGCCATGGGGGATCTCTTTGTGTGTGTGCGCAATGTAAGGAGTGTAAGGCAATAAGGCGACAACTCAGCATTCTTATGGGCCTATATGAGAGTTTGAAGGACAGGGTGGATGCCCTCGAAAGATCTAAATTGAGGGCCAATCAGGCTCTCAGCTGCCCACATCAACGCCAGAGCATGCACTTGGTCATCACGCAACACAGCGGCAACCCCAAGGCAGAATGCGCTGGTCCCACAGGAACTAGTAGTTGTTGGTGACTCTATTGTCAGAGAAACAGGGAACATGCTTTGTAAAAAGGATAGGTGGAACAGGACCAGGGTATGTCTGCCAGGGGCAAAGGTTGATGACGTTGTAGAATGGATATCATCTTTTAAGGGCACAAAAGGTGATATAGTTGTACACGTTGGCACTAATGATATTAAGAGTAGGAGACCAGCAGAATTACTTAACAAGTACAGGTCACTGCTGAACAAAAGCCGAGAATTAGGGTTGAATTTGAAAGTGTCTGCAATTCTGCCCAGACACGATAGGAGGGAGTATACGATGAGAGCCTTTTCGATCAATTCGGCCCTGGAAAGATTGTATACAAGGGTCAAGGGATAGAATTTTTTTCAGCCTGGTCTGTACTTTTTAACAGGAGAGATAGCTTCTACAGGGATGGGGTACACTTAAATAGAAAGGGTGCAAGAATATTTGCTAATGCTATCGAGGCAGTGTTAGGTGTGTCGGAAAACTGATAGCTTGGGGGGATACAAAGACTAATAGTTTAACAGTAGCCGTAAGCAGAGGTGAAGGTGATTCTTGCACAACTTCTATTAGAATAACTAGCGACCTGGAGCGAGGGTTGTTGGTGATTTCAGGGACGGATGGCAGTCATCCTGAAATAGGTGAGTATTTGGGATGTGTTAGGGTAACTAGGAATAGGAATAGGAGCATGTATGCCAATGCTAGAAGTATAGTAAATAAATTTGATGAATTTGAAGTGTTAGTCAAGACATCAAAGGCGGATATTGTTGGGATAGCAGAGACGTGGTGTCACACAGATATAAGGAATGCAGAACTGGAATTTGGGGAGTACAATGTGTACAGAAAGGATAGAAAAGGAGGAGGTGTTATGCTGTTAATAAAGAAAAACATAAACTCAAAAGAGGTGCACCCAGTTAATATAGATGAACAGTGCACTGTTGAGTCAGTTTGGCGTGACATAAGCACTGCGAAAGCAAAAATAAGAGTAGGAATGTGTTATAGGCCTCATGACTGGAATGAGTACAATAAACAATTATATAGAGAAAAAGAGTGGGCCAGTAAATCAGAATGTCTTATAATGGGGGATTTCAACTTTCCAGATATTGACTGGAACTTGTGGGTTGGTCACTCACACACTAGTCAGATTTTGTGGATTTATTGGATGATTGTTTTGTGCAGCAGCATGTTCGAGAGGCAACCAGAGAGATTAACACTCTTGATCTGGTTATCAGAAGTGATCATTCGTGTATTAAGAATTTGCAGATAAAGGAACCACTAGGTGGCAGTGATCACAGTGTACTGATGTGGGATTTACTTAAAGATATAATTACAATCAGGGGTAAAGGAAAGGGTTTTTGCTTCCGTAAAGGTGAGTACAGTGGTCTCAGAAAGTTTTTAAATTCTGTACAGTGTGATAAACTGACAATGTTACCAACAGTAACTTCTAAGTGGGAAGCATTCAAGAAATTATTCATGGATGCTACTAAAAGTTTCATACCTATTAAGAAATATTATTCAAGATTTAGGCCTAAATGGTTATCAAATGTACTAATGAGACTCGTAACAGAGAATAAAAATGCATGGGATGCATATAAATTATCAAGCGACTCAGAAGCCTATGGCAGATATAAGCTAGTCTGTAATCAGGTCACAAAGGAGGTTAGGCAGGCGAATCTACGAGAACTCCTTGGCAAAAGATGCTAAGAAAAACAGCAAGGATTTTTTTACTTATATAAACTCTAAAAGGAAGGGGATGAATCTGATTGGTCCACTTGACATCGATGGTTCGACTGTTGATGATCCTGCTCAGATAGAAAACAAACTGAATGAGTATTTTGCATCTACATTCACACAAGAGGAGTTATTAAGGTTTGAAAATGGCAGAAGGTTATCAGATTGTAGCAGGATACTTAATGATTTTGTAATAACTGAGAGCAAAGTGGAGGAGAAATTGTTGAAGTTAAACATAAGAAAAGCACCTGGGGTGGATGGGATCTATCCAGTTATATTGAAGGAGGCGGCAAAGCAACTAAGCAAACCCTTAGCCATAATTATGAGAGCATCCTTGGACTCGGGAGGTTCCCACGGATTGGAGATGTGCAAATGTATCCCCAATTCCCAAAAGGGGATCGAAGGGTGACATGAGTAATTACAGACCAGTTAGTTTAACTTCTGTTCCAGGTAAAATAATGGAGTCACTGGTTAAAGATGCATTGCAGGATCATCTAGGCAAGACTGCAGCAATAATTCAGACACAGCATGGGTTTGTTAAGGGAAAGTCTTGTCTGACAAATTTGATAGGATATTATGATGTGGTTACAAAGGAACTGGATGCAAAAAATAATTTTGATATCATATATTTGGATTTCAGGGAAGCTTTTGACACTGTTGCGCATGAAAGACTATTGTACAAATTGGAGCAGAATGGTATTAAGGGTAAGTTGCTACAATGGATAAAAGGATGGTTAAGTGAGAGAAGACAGAGGGTGGTAATCAATGGGTGCTGCTCTTCGTGGACTAATGTTATTAGTGGAGTCCCACAGGGTTCGGTGTTGGGTCCAATGTTGTTTTGTATATTTATCAATGGTGGTAGAAAATTAAAAAGACCTGGGAGTAATTGTGCAGGCAGATATGAAGTTTTCTGAGCAATGCAGACAGGCTGCCAGGGCAGGTCATGGGGTGTTGTCAATGGTATATAGGAATTTTGCTAGCAGGGAAAAGGAGGTGATTATCTCTCTGTATAAGGCAATGGTGGGGCCACGCCTTGAGTACTGCGTACAGGTCTGGAAGCCTCATTTTAGGAAGGATGTAGATTTACTTGATCGTGTACAGAGAAGAGCAGCAAGATTGGTGAGGGGAATGGAGGGATCCTCTTACCAAGAGAGGCTTAAGTTCTGCAATTTGCAGTGGCTGGAGACTAGACACCTGTGCGGTGATCTGATTGAGGTGTATAAGGCCTTGAGTGGGTTGAGCACGCTGAATTCTGATGGGATCCTTCCACTTGTTCAGATTACGAACCTAAGGGGGCATAAATTCAAATTAAGAAAAGACAGATATAGAATAGATGTGCGGAAATTTGCCTTTAGCCAGCGGGTGGTTAATTGCTGGAAGAAACTTCATCTGTCGTTGTGGAAGTTGATAGGTTGAATAAATTTAAGGAGGAACTGCACAGGCATTTGGAGGGAATGGTGTGATTTTTTTTTTTTTTTTTTTTTTTTCTGACTGATGCTGCATAAGCTCATACACATGCTTTCTTGCATCACATGCCACTACTACTACTACATACCAGTGACATGAAAACGAAATCCAATCAATCGAAAATAAACTTACTTCATTTGAATTTTTATGAAGTTTGGTCATTTGGTATGACATACTGAATGAAGTAAATATTGTGAGCAAGATATTTCAAAATTCAAATATAGATATCGGTATTGCAAATTCACATTTAAAAGGCCTTTTAAATTTTTTTGAACAGTATCGTGAATCGGGATTCAAATCTTCTTTAATAACTGCAAAGGAAATAGCTGAATAATTAAAAGTGACATCTGAATTTAAGAATCAAAGAACTGGACGAAAAACAAAGCAATTTTGTTATGAAGGAACTGATCAGCTTATTTCATCAGGAGAAGAATATTTCAGAATTCAATATTTTCTAGTCATAATCGATAGTGTGATTATTTCTTTTAAGAAAAGATTCGAAATTTATCACGAAAATGAAACATCATATGGTTTTTTATATAATTCGGATAAATATTCAAAAACTGACTGAAAACGATCTTTTTAAATGTTGCAAAGACTTAAATGCGACTTTGCAAGATGATATTGATTGCATTGATTTATTTAATGAAATTAAAATTTGTCGTCGAGTTTTGCCTTCCAGGATCACAATGTTACAAATATTACAATATTTACTGAAAAATAATTTATTTGAATTGTATCCAAATTTTGTTACTGTTCTGAAAATTATATTAACCTTACCAATTACCGTCGCATCTGCAGAAAGATCTTTCTCAAGATTGAAAATAATAAAAAATTACTTGAGATCTAGCATTAGTCAAGAACGATTTACCTCCTTAGTCATTTTATCTATCGAATCCGAAATAGCCAAAAAACTAAATTATGATATTATCAACGAATTTGCTATAAAACATGTTTTATAGCAAATTTACACGCATTAAATGTTAATTTTATTAAAATAATTTAATTATTTATCATTTTCGTGTAATCCTTACTAAACCAATTTGTGCAATGTAATAAATATCAAAATGCAATAAATTAATTTGTTGTACGAAATTTGTATCAAGGCCCCGCAAGTCAACTTTGCACCGGGTCCCGCTTTTGTTAGGGCCGGCCCTGTCTATGATTGATCGACGTTGCTACTTCACTGTAAATTGTCCACATACATAGCAAAAATTGTTTGCCGAATTAACTCATGCACGCCATTTTCCCTCCTTTTCACAAATTTTCACAAGACCAAAAGGGAACTTTAAAACACCACAAACAACCTACCACTAGATCTTACAAATCAAAACTAACCCCAAAAATGTACATTTAAGGGCTAAAGACAGCTTGTAAACAAGTTGTCTTTTATTATTTTTATTATTATTATTAGCCATATGGTGCAAGGAAGCCTGAGGCTTATGCTGCACCAGCCAAAAAAATTATGAGTAACCCTGAGAGAGAGAGAGAGAGAGAGAGAGAGAGTGTCAGAAGTAGAAGGGAATCATCAAGAAAGAGAAGAATGATGATATCCAGCTCAGGACCCTGGGTGTGCCAAGCCCATACTCACAAGATGTGAGCCCCTGGGGGAGACTCCTGGCCAGCAGAAATATAGTAGGGTCCAAATGTGCTACTACCGCATAATAAGGATTATAGCAATATAACTCAGAGTGGCCACTCCTTATGGCAATAAAACTAAAAAGAAACACAGATGTCTCTTTTGTTACAATAAATTCAAGTGGGAAAGGTACAGAGTGCAATGTTGAACAATTTCATTGATTTTGAAGCTATTTACATTTTTTTAAAACTATTTTTTGCATTTTTATAAAAAAACGTGACAGGATAGAAACTTTTTACTGTCATATTCGTAATCAGCACATACAAATTAACAAAAAATGCTTGCTTTCACCCATGTTAGCAAAACCTTGTTGACCAGTGTAATTTATAATCAACCCATATATTTTTCTTCTCTGCCACCAGCCTCATCAGTTCTACATTTAGTTCTAAAATTTATAAATATAACTTAATTTAATTATTTAAATGAATATTATTATATAATAAAAATATTATATAAATTTATTTTTAATATAATAAAAATATAATGAAAAAAATTTTTTTTCATTTAATATCAAAAATATTGACATTAATATATACTACAGAAATTTACTTTAAAAATTCATTGTTGAATAAAGTAAGTTTAGTTGAATAAAGTAAGTTCTTGCTTGCTGAACATTCATCAGTAAGCAAGCCACCTATGGCACTTCAACACCTTATACTGATTCCGTATAGAATATATTAAAGTCAAATGAGTTGTTCCTTCTTAATTTTTTTTTCCCCTCTTTATTTTTTAATGGACAACTGTTTTCAGTTCACCAGCTGATGGAAACATTATAATTTACAGATATTTTCACAATAGCAAAATAAACTCAGAATTAAACATGAAATAAAAAGAAATTCTGTATATTGTTTTGATTGTTTTCTGAAGAGTGATTTTTCTTTTTATGCCTTTTGAAGAATTTGATGAGGTTATCTTTTGATATAAACACATTATCTTATATAGCGACCTTGGCAACACTGTGCAATTCTCCCCTTCTATAGTTTAAGAATAGTAGATAAGTGAGTGCAAATAAAAACATCTTCAAATTATTCTGCTTTAATGTATGTATTATTAACAGGGTATTAACAATTCAACTGATAAATAATGCCAGATAAAATGAATGCAACATAAGTATTTTCCAATAAATTACTTATTAAGAATGAGTAAAAATTTTTTTGATAATATGCTTGATCTAATGAATGTTAACAATAATTATGAAATTGAATAATTGAAATCAGCCGCATACACTTTTAAAGTCTGCATTCAATTGAAGAATTGAATGCAGTCTTTAAGGGTGATTGTTTGGTAATATAATCTGATTTTGCTGATTTGAGAGGGGGGGGGAGCCTTGAGCATCCTTTAATTTTCCATTGTTTCTATTTCTTTTGGCAGTTGGTGTGTGTGTGTGGGGGGGGGTCAACTTGGAAGAGAACAGTCCTCTTCCCCAAGAAATAATAATGATCAAACAGATTAAGTGATTTTTGCTTGATAGGAATCTATATAAATCTCACTCTTCTATAAATATGCATTCTAGATGTTTTATACAAATCCCAAAATGTTAACATATTATTTATTTTTTTAATCTATGCAGATGACTTCAGTGTTATCCCACTTCTGATAAACCGTGGATAGTTTTAAAGCACTGTAAGCAAACTAGTATAGTCATCTTTGAAAACAGAAAAATCATGTGCTGTCATTTTCTTGTGTGTATTGTAATTAGCATTAGTAGAGGCCTTTGATGCAAGAAAGCAAGCTTATGCAGCATCAGCCAAAAAAAAAAAAATAATAAAAAATAACCACTTCCACTTCACCCCCTCCCCCCCTCTGTTCGTTCGAAATACCTGTCCAGCTGAGCCTTAAATTTATTTAGGCTATCAACTTCCATGACAAGGGATGAAAGTCTATTCCACCAACCAACCACCCGCTGGCTAAAGGCAAATTTCCGCACGTCTATCCTACATCTGTCTTTCCTCAATTTGAATTTATGCCTTCTCAAGTGATTATTCTGAGCAAGAGGAAGAATCCCATCAGCATTGAGCATGCTCAAACCATTCAAGGCTTTATATACCTCTATCAGATCACCTCGCTGGTGCCTAGTCTCCAGACACTGTAATTTGCAAAACTTAAGCCTTTCTTCATAAGGGGATTGGGATAGGATTGGGGACCGTAACCTTTATAAGGACAGTTTATATTTATGTTTTCTGGCCCCTTTGTTCCATTCAGTAATCTTGTTACCCTTCTCTGTACTTGTTCCAGCAGCTCTACATCCTTCTTGAAATGAGGCCTCCAGGCCTGTATACAGTACTCTAGGTGTGGCCTGACCATTGCCTTATACAAGGGAATAATCACCTCCTTATCCCTGCTAGAAAAATTCCTATATATCATTGAACTTCATATCTACCTGCACAACCAACCCCAGGTCCCTTTCATTCTCTACCACTGTCAGTGTAGTACCACAGAGTTGATACGTTGCTCTGGGGTTGCTATTTCCCATATGTAGTACTTTACATTTGTCAATGTTAAACTTCATTTGCCACCTCTCAGCCCATCTGCTCAACCTTTCCAGATCCTGTTGCAGCAGCATAGTGTCAGTAGTGTCCTTGACAACCCTGCTAACCTTCGTATCGTCTGCAAACTTGGACATTAAGCTTGATATACCATCATCAATATCATTTATAAATGCAGAAAACAATAATGGACCCAACACTGAACCCTGAGGGACTCCACTAATAACATTAGTCCACGATGAGCAGTGTCCATTGATTACCACTCTCTGTCTTCTCCCCCTCAACCACCTCTTTATCCATAGCAGCAATTTGCCTCCAATGCCACACTGCTCCAATTTGTGCAGCAGTCTTCCATGTGCAACAGTATCAAAAGCCTTTCTAAGATCCAAGTATATAATGTCAAAGTTATTCCCTGCATCCAGTTAAATGTTTCCATATCTCTTACTAGTCTATGAAAATAGCTTTATGTTATCTTTATAAGTAGTGGATTCTTTCAGTGCATATATGCAGTCAATGCCACGTTTCACCCACAAGCTCTCTCTATAGACACTCTGGCTTTTAATCAAGTTATTATTCATCTTTATATCTTTCCTATCTGTCCCTTTTAATTGACTATACCTCCCAGGTCTTGTATCCACTTCATTCTGTGTTTTGAAACTTGAGATGATTTACAAATTTTGTCAAGTATCTAAGCTGTCACAATGGAATTGAATTCCATAATGGTGATACTAGAAATATCACTTCCTTAATTATCACACTTCATAAGAAAAGTCCACCTTCTGTTCATTGGATCTCTCTCTCTCTCCCTCCCCCCCTCCCCCTCACCCCATCCTGTATTTCTCCTCTGTTTCTCCTCTTCTCTCTTTCTCCCTTCACCACTCTTTCTTTCCTCACCCCTCACTCTTGAAATGATTATGAAATTTAAAAGTTCTCAAAATTATAGAATCATATGTCAATTATAATGAAAATTGATTTCTGTGCAGCTTTTATATATACAGTCGAAGCTCTATATAATAACCCCCCCCCCCCCAGAGGAATGAGAAAACAGTTATGTCGGAAGGACGTTATATCGATTGTTCATAAAATAGCATTAGGTTAATGAGAAATTGGCCGGGACCAATCACATGGGACATAACGTGCGGAGCATTAAAAAGAGGGTCGCTATAAAGAGCTTAGACTGTAGTATCCAATATATGTATATGTAATTGATAAATAACCCAAGTAATAATTCAATTAGAAAGTTTAATAAAAGACTGACACTTGAAATATTTTAATTAGTTTATTGGTATGAAAAGAATTGCTATGTTAAACCCAACCTTGATAACAACAACAGAAATCTGGCTGTCTTTCAAATTTCTGTGTTTATATCTGTCTGATGGCCTGGGTTTTGAGTTCTATAAAATTATATACAAAGAGAAATAACACAGGATGACATAATACCACATGAACTCAATTTATAGCTAAATTTAAAGTGATCTGAATATTAATATACAGTAGGCCCTCGATTTAATGGACCCCAATTTAACAGACAAATTTCTGTCCTAAAAGAAAATTTTAGAATCTGTTTGTATCTGATAGCATCGCACATCAGGCAGATGTGCTGAAAATTCCTTATAATGAAATAAAGGCTGTTTTACTGCTAGATAATGCACCTGCTTACCCTAATGCTGAGAGCTTAGTTAGCAGGAATGGGAGAATTAAATGTGTTTTTCTGCCTCCTAACATTACTTCACTGATACAGTCGATGGATCAGGGTGTAATTGTTGCTTGTAAGAAGGTGTATAAGAAGTTTTTGGAAGAGGTGTGGTTGTTTTGGAAGAAACAGAAGACGATACAGGAGGCACCAAGACACTGCAAAATTTACATTCATGCAACATCAGATCTGTTATCTTCAACTTTTAGCAGCTGCACAGAAAGATATGAGGATTACTACCTTGGCCGATGCTTGAAAGAAGTTGTACGATGTAGAACCTGAAAATGACTTTGAGGGATTTGAGGCGTCTAATTTTCGGGACACTCTTCTGAGGGCCAGCAACAAAAATGCAACCGAGAATGATGTGGAACAGTGGTTCAAAAATGATGAAGGTGATCTAGGCTATCAAATTTTTTCTGAGGTAGAAATTGCAGAAAATGTTTTTCATGGAGAACAAGAGGACAGTAATGATGACAAAGAATCAGTTGCACCTCATCCTAAATCGTCTGCTTTAAGACGACATATGGATGACATTATATTGAATCATCGTCAGATCTTGATGTGCTTCCTTATTATGAACATTTTAGAGAATTTAGATCTAGGTAATAAGGAAGCAGCACCAAGGTGTAAGGCAACTGAAGCTTGATGATTTCTTCAAGACCACTTCATCAACTGGATTTGTTTCACCAGAACCCCCTACCAGCAAGAAATTAATACCTCTCCCTCCATATGACAGTTGTTTCTGACTCTGAAAATTGATTCTTTCAATTAAGTTAATATTGAATATTATGTATCTTTTTTAACATTTTTTGTATGTTTTTTATTCAATGGAGTTTAAGAATTTTAAAGTATTTTTTCCCTCTAAAATGGATTAAATGAAAAAACTAATGTTCACATTGAAAACAACTTTGTGTAAGCTTTAAGGGGAAAAAAAATTTTAAAAAGTGGTGGAAACACTCCATTAGTTACATTGTACAGTTTTTGACGTGTTTAATTAAAATAAAGTTTGGTTCCTGTCGTAAATTTATTTTTAACAGAAAAATTACTCAATAGTATAAATTACTCAATGTACATTATAATAATATTTTGTTCATACTTATACATTATAATAACATTTTAATACATCCTGTATGTTGTTAAGTTCGTTATTAATACATGTTTTAATTAAAATAAATTCGATTTAACGGACTTTCGGCAATAGCAAACACCCCTTCCCCCCAATTAATCTGTTAAATCAAGGGCCTACTGTAATAATAATAATAACTAGAGTATTAAATATAATTATATATAATAATAAGAATAGTAATTGGAATATTAAAGAATTCATTTTGAAAGTTAAATTCTGAATTGTTATTACTTCACTAACCATATAAACCGTACTAGATAGGATGTATAATAGCTAAGCAATATATGATACTTGGAAATACTTTCATCTGAACTTTAAAACAAGATACAATACAATATCATAAATCTGGCATCCTCAGCTGAAAGGCAACTGCAAAAAACCATGGATCATCTTACATTTTAATTTTTTTTTTTTGGCTGATTCTGCATAAGCTCATACACTTGCTTTCTTGCATCACATGCCACTACTACTACATCTTGGTCATTGGCTAATTGGTTCAGATTTTCCTCACAGAAGACCATTTGTGAACACTTCTGTCGCAAACATAATCTTCATCCTGACCCAGATTTAAGGCTCGGGCAAAACAATATCTCAGTCATAGTAGAAGTCAAATTCCTTGGACTTATTTTTGACAAGAAGCTGACATTTCTACAACATGTTTGTCAGTTTAGGACAAGGTTTGTTAAAGGGCTTAACATCCTTTGTGCCCTGTTGTCAACTTTATGGGATGTGGATTGTTCTACCCTTCTTCATGTCTATCGAGCCCTTGTCCATTCCAAACTTGATTATGGATCTCAGGTTTATGGTTCTGCTAGAGATAGTGTACTTTGGTGGTTAGATCCAATCCAACCAGTGGGCCATCCAGACAGCCACTTGAGCATTTCGCACATCTCCCATCCAAAGCCTTTACGTTGAAGCAAATGAATCATCTCTATCACTTTGATGTAAGCAGTTGTCATTATAGTACACCTTTAAATTGAAATCCCTGCCCGATCATCCCATGTGGCATCAGTTTTCAAGCCACGATGGGAAAATCTCTACAACACCCATCAGTCTGTCAACAGATCTTTTGGTATTCGGATCAAAGGTCTGTTAAATGAACTAAACATGATGGTAGATAACGTTGCCCAGTCACAAAGCAATTCCTTCCACCCTGGCATGCTCATCTTCCAACTTGTGACTTCTCCCTTAGAGTCTGGGAGAAGGCTACTGTGCCACCAGTTGTCTACCAGCAACTCTTTGAATTACATAGAATGCAGCATTCTGACTTTCTGCCAGTCTACACAGACAGCTCAAAATCAAAATCTTATGTGGGATGTGCTGTTGTGTTTCTTGTGGGATCTCCTTTATCCAAGGAGACCCCACAAGAAACTAGCATTTATACTGCCGAGTAGCATGCAATAGAAATAACCCTTGATTACATTATAAACAGTGATTACCAAAGGTATATGATTTATAGTGAGTCATTAAGCATTTTACAGGCTCCACTATCGATGAAGTATCACACTCATCTGATCTTGTCCCGGATCCAGCAGATGCTCTCTCTCTCTCTCTCACACACACACACACACATACATAGAATCAGAATTTGACATTCACTTCTGCTGGATCCCAAGCCATATTGGGATTCAGGAAAGTGAATTAGCTGATACGGCTGCCAAATCATCTTAATTCCTGGATAATCATTGCCTGTCAGTCCCTTATACAGACTACAGGCAAATAATACACTCTAAATTATATTCCCAATGGCAAGATTCTTAGCACTGGCCACAAATAAACTACATCATATTAAGCCGGTAATCATGCAGTGGCAGTCCAGTCTACGCAGGGTCCGAAGAGAGGAAGTTGTTCTTGCTCATCTCCACATAGGTCATAGTCATCTAACACACTCCTTTTTGCTGAGTGGATGACCCACCTATGTGAAGTATGTAACAGTGTTTTTACTATTTGTTACGTTTTTATATAATGTCTTTCTTTTAGAGAAGCACGCCACTTATTTTTTATGACTTAATAATCTGGCTGAACCATTTACACTCAGTCAGATTTTAGGTGACAGAGACAACATGTGATGTTTTTAACTTTTTGCACTCAGTTAATTTATATACAAAGATTTATATTTTTATTGAACTCTATGCCTATTTATAGGCTACCAAAAATTTTTGTACTGGCTTTATTTACTTATGGTGCATTATGGCCTTAGCTGCCAATATGCTATTCAAAACCAAATCAATCAAGCATCCTCAGGAACATACATGAATTTTGAAAAATTTGGAACACATTTTTGAAAATTCCACTTTCTTGAAGGTTATGTGAATAATAACTATCAATACATATGCCTAAGAAATTTAAAACAGGAATCACCATATTCCTGGAATCAAAATGCATCCTACTATATATGTAGCATCTACTTAGTTTACTGTTGGAGCAGGAATTGTACAAAACGGATTTGGGTACAAATCTCTGTGTAATATTCTGCAGCAAAAGTCTAGACCATTGTTAATCTCTAGTCAAGTTATCTGCTGTAAATTATATGGGGATTATAGTGTCATTAACTGTGTTAATGATAATGTCCATCACATTAATGAACATGCAATATTACCTAAGATGCTGATGTACTCCAACAACATTACTAAATCCAGCTTTGTTAAACTATATATATTTTGAGCCAATTACTTAAATGAGTTTCTAGAAGTAGTTTTCTACAAGCTACACATTACTTTTGTTAGTATGGGTTGGGTAGATTGGATTTAATGGTTAGACTCTAATAGGACCCCCTGATATTCTACTCCCTCTCGAATGAAATAAATTCTGATTTTAATCACTTGCCTTATATCAGAAGCCCTTAAAGAAATGGAATATATTATTCATACTTAGCAGTTGATAAAGAATGAGTGGCATTAACTGCAGCCTTTTCTAAAACCATTTTAACGACAGAAAGTAAAGTCGAATTGCTCATGTCGTAATTGTACTTTATTGTATGCAGTAGTTATCTGCTATGGAACTACATTTTCTTTTGTCCATACTGCAGACAGTGTGTCTTAGTGAGTGAAAAGAAGGTATTCATGACTTTTAATTGTGTGTTTTTTTTTTTTTTTTTTTAACGTCAAGGTAGTTGTAGCAGTTAAGACAGTTAAAGCCTGAAATTCTTTGGTATGATTTTTGACATTTTCAAAGCAGTAAATCAAAGCAGTTGTCTCAGAAAGTGTTCAAGTTTTATAAAAAAAAAAAAAAAAAAATATATATATATATATATATATATATATATATATAAGAGTTAAGTTAATAATGGTAAGAGTTTTTTAAAGGTAAAATATGATATACTAGCTTATCAGGTAAACCATAAACCATGGCGGGTACCCAACGTGACCTGGAAAAAATCATTCTATGCCATGACATAAGCAATAAATTATAAACATATATAAAAATACCATTAAAATGTTAGTTATGGCAATAAGATACATTGCAAGGGACTGTGACTACTTAGTATTTATTATAATATTTATATTTATTATAACATTTAATATTTGCTTTGTTATACTTGGATATATATATATATATATATATATATATCCAAGTATAACAAAGCAAATATTGGTATAAACGTTTAGGGGAGGTAGGTAACATCTAAAGGAATGTGAATCGCATAGGAACCCATAACCGGAAACATCACTGTAAGTTGGTACCCGGTGCTGTTCATCAATTCACGAGAGGGAAAATTTCTGGTTTACTCATTCAAGCAGTAGTCACCGCATGAAGAGCATACATCGATATATGAACTGTGAGCTGGCAGACATGCACCTAATGTATGGATTAGCGGAGGGCAATGGACGAGCCGCTCAACGAATTTATGGAGAACACTTCCCAGACAGACATGTACCGGACCACCTTTTGTTTGCACGTGTGCATCAAAATTTGTGCGATTATGGGTCATTTAGAGGTAACAGGAGTAGTGCGGGCAGACCATGTTCCACGCGAACTCCCACCATGGAAAAAAAGTGTGTTGAATGCCTTCTAGAATAATCCTACTACCAGCACACGTGCCGTTGGCTCTGCCTTAGTAGTGTCTTGTTGCAGTGTACAGCGTGTCTGGCACGACGATTCCTTACACCCCTTTCATCTCCAAAGGATTCAGTTACTGCTCCCCCAAGATCATCCTTCACGTGTGGCTTTTGCGCAGTGGTTTCTCCAAGAAAGTGTTCAAGACTTGAATTTTCCAGCCTATGTTTTGGTCACAGATGAGGCTTATTTCACTCGGGAAGGCTTATTCAATCAGCACAATGCTCATTTGTGGGCTCACGACAACCCACACGGTGTGCGCCCCCATGCGGCACAATGTCGCTTCTCAATAAATGTGTGGGCAGGTATGGTAGGTGACTGCTTAGTCGGTCCATCCCGCATGAACTCTGCTAAATATCGGATCTTTCTTGAACAAGTTCTACCAGGGTTACTTGATGATGTTCCAGCAAATGTGAGACGCAACATTTGGTTTCAACATGATGGGGTGCCTGCCCATTATGGAAGGTGTGTTCGTGACCATTTGAACAGGCATTTTTGGCATCGATGGATTGTCCGTGGTGGACCCATTGCCTGGCCCCCACGCTCACCTGATTTATCGAGCCTTGATTTCTTTCTGTGGGGGCCCTCAAATCTATCGTGTGTGAATCGCCTGTGGAGATGGAAATGGATCTCGTGGTGAGACTTGTCTGTGCTGCTGCTACTGTCAAAGAAACTCCAGGTGTGTTCGACCATGTCCACCAATCCATGCTGCGTCGGTGTCACGCATGAATCGCATCTCATCGTGGAACCTCTGAGCATCTGTTGTAACATCATGAAATGCATCCATCTCGTACTCCATTGTTAATATTATGTCAAATAAATGTTTGCCACTAATTACTGTCTTGTGTCATTTCTGCTTCTTGTGCCTCTGCTACTATTTTCCCGTGACGTTTCCAGTTATGGGTTCCTATGCGATTCACATTCCTTTAGATGTTACCTACCTCCCCTAAACGTTTGTACCAATATTTTCGAGACACCCTGTATAATAAATTAATGGGAGTGAAACAATTCACGTAAATATAGCAGTCAGTGCAGGTTGCAAAAGTTTTAACCTTGTGATCTTCACATGACAAAATGATAAAAGCTTCATGACCGGCTTTTATTATTTTGTTATAATTTATGGTCAAGAAGTGCAGAATTTCTTCTGAAAATGCAAAAGGGCTAAGGATATTATTAGAGACGATGATGTGCTAGAAAAGCAACAAATTTTAAGTCAGTGATTTTACCTATTAAAGAAATATACTATATCAATAAGGAAGCTGGTGAGCATTGTATGTAAAGCCTAATAATTTTCGATGATAATGTGAAGAATGCAAGAAAGCAAAATTTTTTGACAAAGCCCTTAAAAATATCAAATTAAATTTTCTGGGGCATGGTGATTTTAGAAGTATTTGGATTCTGGTTCTTCTGTGCCTCTGCATTGTTCTACATAACATTGTAACGGATAGTTGGTAAAATTTAAAAGAATGTATGGAATATATAATGTATCAGTTGGGAGGAACTTTATTTTTTTCTTGTTCCTACAGGGATGTTAGCCTCTTGTACTGTAAAAGGATCCTTTTACAGGAGTTCCTAGGATTCAGTTCCAGATTTAGGAATAAGCCTTGACTTGAGTCCTTGATATTGCTTTTTGTGAAAATAAAAATCTATAATTACATATTCTTTGGCCTCTTCACATGTTTTGACATAGGGCATCATGTTTAACTCCAGCCTTGCTAGCATACTTATTATCAGTTTGCTGTAATGCAAAATTTTTAAAGAGAAGAAGCAATAGTACCAGCTAGTTAGACTGTATCGTATTAACCAAGAGGAAGAGGAGTGTTCCTTTCAGTTGATAGATACATCTGTCATAAATCAGTCATTATATGAGAATGACTGATTCAAAAAAAATTAATAAAAAAAAAAATAAAAAAAAAAAAGGTTAGGAAAACTATCTTTAAATCAATTAAGGCAGTATTAATAATAACTATTCTCATTAGGGGAACCATCTTTAGGGGAAATGGTTTAGGAACCTCTGTCTTATGTACTAGTCTAAATACACTGGATTTGTATTAGTAAAGATAAAACTGCATTCTCCCAGCTGTTTCACTTATTAGATAGATGTTAAAAATCCACACTGGGAATTCTTTATGAATATTGTTATAGCAACAGCTGAAATAACTCTTAATGATCATAACTCAGATATAAAATCATATGCATTGAAGGTTAAAGTTAGCAAAAAGAGGAAGTGGTAAATTTGAAGTTTGACTTAATGGGTTAGCAACATGTAATCAGTTTGTCTGATTAATGTGATTAAGCACATTTAACCTCAAGAGCACTTGGGTATGCAGCCAATTAAAAACTGGCAGAGCCTGATTGTAACTAAGCTCTGACCTTAATTGGGAAGATTTTTTTTTTTTTTTGTTCATTACAGTGATGTCTGCCTCTTGATGTAGCTTAGCAGGGAATATGTAATGTGTACATGGAAATAGGATATTTTTTTGGTTTTTTGAAAATTTATAACAGTTAAATGTAGCAGAATCTTTTGTAACAAAAGAATGAGATGAAATATGATTCTTGCATATGATGACAATGCAGAAGTGAAAAGCATAAGAAGCATGAAGTAGGTTAAGTAATATTCACTTCAGTTCAGAAATTGAAAGTCATCTGAGGGTGAATGAACTATGATAAAAATCAAGTTTCAAGAAAGCACTCTGGCTAAATGTCATATAACTTGACTGTATTTAAAACATCCCAGTGTAACAAGTAAATGTGGAAAAAAAAAGAAGAAATTCATCATTACATTGTTATGTTAAAAAAAAAAAGACAGTTATAAAATAAAGGTTTTTTGTAATAAATTTTAAATCATTATACAGGTTTGCCTTAATCTGTACTGTAATGCCAAAGCATCTTATTAAATTTACCTTTCTAATTTCAAAAGAACTAATTCAGCAAAAAACTACCACTGATGACTACCTGTAGCACTGCTTGCAGTTACACTTAGAAAGTCTATCTTAATAAAAAGGTATTGTTTAGTTACTATTAAAACTGAAAAAAAACTTAACTTACATTTCATTATTCACATCTAACCTTCCATTACTTGTGCCTTTGATTTAACAAAGATACCTGCATGGCATCTGTGAGAGATTCTTTTTTGTTTTAATTCTAAAAACAGTAATATTTGGCTTTTTTTATTGAATTGAAAACAGTGATCTATTAATTATGATTTGCTAAATGTCACTCATCTACTGGATTGAAACACAGATGCTTATGTGATGTTTGGAGTATGCAAAGTGAACATTTGTATTTTTATCAGCTCTTCACATTTAGCTGGCAAAAGTAAGATTAGACATTTGCTGCTGTTGTTTCACTGACACTATGTGAGAATGTGACTTGCTTAGAAGAAATAAAGATGCATTTTTGTGCCTGTTGTGTTAAATATCAAACAAAAAATTATCTCATAATTCATAGTATATCGAAATGAAAACAGAATATATTGTATATAACCACTTAGAACATATTGGTGGGTAATGGTGCATGGAAGGATTTGATTTTATTTACAAATTAAATAATGTGTCATACTATCAACTGAAGGATAAAGTTTGCAATCCCTTTCTTCTGAAATTCATCCTTAACAAATTTGAGGGCATATGACAGATCTATGATGCTCAGTATGTTCTACATTGATATTGATATTTGTATTAGAGAAGTTTTTACCTCAATATAACATCTAGAACACTTCCGTATGATACTCTCCAGAAATTAAAACAAATATTCATTTTAATTTCTGGAGATTATCATCTGGAAATGTTCTACGTATCGTATTGAGGTAAACTTCTCTTATTCTTCTACAAATGCTTAACAAATGTAACAGCAATACTTTTATTAATAACAAATGTTATGTGCTAAATGGCATAGTCTACAAGCAAAGCAGGTTAGAAGAGAATATGTGCCAACAAGTACAGTGAAGTGCTTAAAAGAAAAAATTGTCTTGCTATTGAACTATCAGTAACATCACCTATAAGATTATTTTAGAGTATATCAGTTTTAAAAAATTAACTAATATGTCAAGTTTTATGCCATGTTCTCCTTATGTATAATTGACTTTTTGCTGTTAAGAAATTCAAAATACTATATTCCATTTGGCTAACCTTTATAAGGCTTTTTCCACTTGAGAAAGGAGTCTGATCCAAATTTATTTTGATTTTTGGGTAAGCATAACATTTCAAACATTTTTGTCGTTGTTATTGGCGTTTGATGATGCATAAGCTGCTATGGCTATAATGCATTTCAAACGTTGAAATTCTCCGTATATTTAAATTTTTCTGCTGTATTTCTTTACATATGTAAAGAAATGGACACTTTGAGCTTTTATTTTCATCATTTTAAAATCAGTATTAAAATTTTGTACAAAAAAGTCAGCATTATCTTTTACTGACAACCCTGAGCAAAGAAACAAATAGCTTCTTTAGTACTTGATCACCTACTACTGTATCTATTGGTAATATTTGAAGAAAGCACATAACTTGCCATTCTCCAAGTGAATTGAATGTGCTTTGATATGCATTTCATAGTGAAAATTTTGTGCAGATAGCACATAATTTTATATATCAGAAAGGTTATGTTACCATAATCTGAACACAACAAACTGGTAAAAAAAAAAATATCTTGTCAAAAAGATTTGTGGCCATATTAGTATGCAACATTTTCATCACCAGGCATAAACAAAACAAAGAAACAAAAAAATAATCTGCATTAAAGATGATGAAAAAAACCCATGAATAAAGCCATTTGTACTGCATTTGTGCATATGAATAAAGCTTATAATATGCCAGCAGACAGAATGATATTGGTAATTTGAGTTGTAGAGAAAGTATACATTGATAAAACACTTGAGGTGATACTATTTGATTGTTGAATTGAACTCAAAAAATATTAAGATATGCTGAAAATTACACATGAATGCACTTTTTAATATTGTTCTCATAGTAATTTAAACATGAAAAAACCTCTACAAATTGGTTCCCCAAATGTTTGAATGCATTCCAGAACTGAACCTTCCAAGCCATTTTAATTAATTTTGATGAATGAAATTTGGCTCTCTTACAATGATCCTGAAATGAAATGATAGTTTATGTGATGGCAACAGTCAATGTCATCACATCAAAAAGTTCCAAGTTTCAAAGATTCTCTGGGCGAGCACTTAGCATTATTTTTCTGGGATAGTGCAAGAATAATCATGATAGTTACCCAGAAAAAGTAAATTATTATTGAAGATTATTATTGTTCCTTGGATCTTTTTAAGGAAAAATTGAGGAAAAAAAAAAGGGGGGGGGGATTCTTCCAGGACAATGCACTGTTTCCTAAACCTTATGCAATGATGAAAAAATTAAAGGAAATAATCATCCAGGTGAACCAACATTCATTGTGCTTGCCCCCAGATTATTTATTTTCTCATAAGTGAAGCAATTAAAATATGGACAGGTTCAGATTTTTTTTTTTTTTTAACTAACAAAAAAAAATGAAATATGTTAACAAATTCATTAGCCTTCAGGGAAAATATTTTAAAGAAGTGTGCAATTTCATTTATCTAGCTCATTTTTTTTTTTATAGGGTAGACTTAAAACTTATCAGTGCCAAATAATGACACCATCACATCTGCTAGCAGGTTAAATGCCGTGTTGTTAGCAGTGGCAGTTCTAGGTAGAGGCTTTTTTTTTTTTTTATTATTGCTACATGTTGATTAAAGCCTAATGATTCTCTGAACACTTTAGCCTGCTTTAGCCCCCCCCCACCTTTAGAAATTCTTGGAACTGCCACTGGTTGTTAGCATTACACTTGCAATTACTAACTTCTCTGTAATGCTTTCTACATTTGGAGTATGTTGTAAAGATGGTTGGGGGGTTCCATATGAATTGTTCTGATGCCAGGTCCATCCACTTCAGCTATTACTGAGCTGTTATCTTTACTGTCCAGCAGGCAAACAGTGGCACGTTATACCTTCATGGGGCCCAAGGCAAAATGGAATTTGGCCTCCATCTAAAGAAAAAAAGACAACAAAACAAATTATATGACATAAGAACTAAATATAAAATTTCATCAAAATCGGTAAGACCATTTATGAAAAAATGTAATTTTCAAATTAATCTTCGAGTAAAGTTCATTGACCCTAAGCAGGTAGAAAATTCAGTTGCCGATAAAAATCACTTTAAAATATTATTAAAAACAAAAATTCAAATTATTATATTAGGGTCACCTGTAATTCATTACGTAAACCCATATTCTGTGTCTTCAAATTGCATGTGTTCGCTGGTAGATTTGCCTGTTTTTCTGGACCAAAAAACCCCCTAGTTTCTTGAGGGGGAAAACTTGCTATCTACACCTGAGACCGACTAACTCAGCCACTGAGTGAAAAAAGCCCATTAAAGTTCCTCGCATCATTGATGGGATTTGAACCCGGGCCTTTTCCACCTGGTGTGGGGAGGACAGTGACAGTACCACTGTGCCCACACAGACATTAGTAAAAATAGCGATGAGTTTTTGAAACAGTGATTTGGGGGGGGGGGGGGCCTCTTATCAGGACCCTAGGCAGATGTCTTTTTTTGCCTATAGGATAATGCCCCATTGGAACTTAAGGATCTCTCTCTTGCTCTCTCTCTTTTCACCTTTTGGGAATGTTATTTATGAGACAAAAATCACCTTCACCATTACACTATTGTATCCAGTTTCATGTGAACTTTAAACAAAAATTATCAAATATGGACAATTACTTGAAGGATAGCTATCAGCAATAGTATGCTCATGTCGAGATTTTTAAGGGGCTAAATGCAGAAAAGAACATGCCACCCCTTGTCACTACATGAAAAGGTTCCAGTAATCCAATAATATTATATTCATTTTGCTGCCATGTTAATACATAAAAAAGGTTCCATTATTGCCACTCATTTTGTTGTCCCTAAGAGCTGGCATTTGAATGCAGTTGCTTCTGGACTTCTATCTTAACTTGACTTTGAATATGGCAGATTGCAAACTCTAGTATTGGAGGAAAGGGCTTGCTTTAAAAAAAGCATGATATATAAAACTCTGTCATAAAAAGTTAAGTAATATATATGCTGAAGTGTAATAATTTTGATTCTACTTTGTGTACGTTGCATATATATGTTAAATTATATTATATTAAATTAAAAGCATTTAAAAAATACTTTTAATTATTAAAAAGTGCAACTTATTGACTTGAATTCAGCATTAGACCACTGTAATAAAATAGACAAATATGTGAATGCAGTTGTACATGTCTTTGGGTTGACCATGGTTCAAGCCTACACGGTTGCTAAATGTGATGCTGTTATTGTTTTCTCTATTATGTGTGTGGCACACTATGGCCATAATTGCCAATGCACCTAAGAAATCTCTAAATCAATTAATCAACCAACCAACCAACCAACCAATCTATCCTGTGAGCTCTATGTATGGTTGTCCTGGAGCATAAACAGAAAATTTATTTATATATCCATATTATAAATTGCTTTTAATTATCAGGAAGAGTAATGCAGTAGTTAAGTTTAAATCTCAACACAGGACACCAGGCTGAACTTGTAACTTACTCTTTGTTTTTTTTTAGTTAATTTGTACTGACTATTAAAAATGTATAAATGGCCATTTTAAATGAATGTAGTTGGTACTGGGCTCAATAAATATGCTTTCCCCATAGAAATAGGACCTTTATTTTCAGTATTGCATAAAAACAGTTCTTCTTGCCAGTCAAAGTGCCTTTACTTTTAAATGCATGTTGTTTGTTTAAACCTCTATGTAACTGTGCCTTTTTATCCTATTTATTGGTGGAAATTAAATCAAAAACTTTTCTTGAAAGGTATTATAAGTTATTGCTAGGAAAGCAGACTTGTTTTACAGTGTAAAACTGTAAATACTATTAAAAAGGAGGGAAGTTATTGTACCCAGTGCACCTTCTCATGGGCTAATAAATAGTTGTTTTGTGAGAGTGGTATGACTCTTCCATAACTTTGAACTCTGTGAAGTTAAACTCCACAAGAAATTAAAGAGATAGTAGTGATTAGTTATGGTAATAATGTGAATTATTTATGAACTTGTAAATACCTGAAGTAATTAATTACTTATTTCATATCAAAACAGAATGGAGTTCAGTGCCACTGACCATAGTAATTTAGTGAGAAAATAAATAAGAAAAAGCTGCAGTAATCTCAATGGAAAAAGAAAGTAATTTTTCATGTTTTGTTTTTTAACTGTTTAATGTTGAGAGTTGTATTTTTGATCATATTTGCATTAATGGATCATATTATTGACTATATGACCATTCTTTCATAAATATGACTATTACTGCATGCACTTTGTGCAGATTATTTTTGTATTCTTTTAATAGATATTCTGTGAAGTAAGGTGAGATGAATCACGCTGTCTCTAAGATGCACTATCAGCAGCAGAAACACTCACTTCCTGCCAGATGAATCATTTCCTCTGATTTATCAGTTGATTATACTGTATTCCAAAATAAAATGAAAATTTGTGTCTGTTTGCCTTAGTGTTTTTTGAAATTGTTTACTAATATTTTATTTACCGATGTAAAATAGTAACAGAAAAATGCATTTTGAAAAATCCTCTGAGAAATAACTGCTTTACTGTGTGGAAATTGATATCACTGCTATATGTAATTGACATGTATTCAGTTTCAGTAGTAGCATTTTAAATCCAGTAACTAATTAGGTAGTCACATGTAGATGGATTAGAATATCTTTCACTATAAAAATTTACTATAAAAGAACAAGTTTAACTTTGTTATTTGTGATCAAGTTACACCATCTGTCATATTTTTTTTTCTGCTCTCAGGGACATTCTGTCAGATACCATTAAGGCAATTACAGTAATCAGTTTACAGTATTTCTTTACTTATTGGATTTGCATCATTTGTTTTAAAAAAAACCCTATCTTCAACTGCTATGTGCATACACATTTGATTTTTCCTATAAAATGCAAGACGAGAAAGGATATGCCCTAGTTTGGTAATTATGATTATTCCCTATGAAAAAGCTATATAAAATATCAATAAATCTTAGATACATTTAACTTGCCACAGTGTGGACAAGTTGGTAAGGCAGCTTTACAAACTTAAAGAGAAGAGTCTGTTATCTTACAGATTTTTTGGTAGAATAATTATATGTAAAGATTTATGCAATTAAAACGTGGTTACATGTTTTTTCCCCCTGTTTCAGGAAGTGGTTATCGAATCCTGTACGAAAACTGAGCCATGGTCGTTTGGATAGATCAAGCAGTGATATTTCTAAAGCCAGTATCAAGAAAAGAAGTTCTGAACCTTCAAAGGTAATATATTATATTTATTATTAGTAAATTGATAAGAGGAGTTTACCTCAATATAGTACGTGGAACACTTCCGTATGATACCCTCCAGAAATTAAAACGGAAAAATCGACAACTTACCGGTACATTAAAGTAAAATATAAATAATTAAAGTGAAATATAAATAATTAAATAATCAATTTAACACAATTCAAAATCAGTTCAAAACAATTAAAATTCAAATTAACGCAATTGAGTAATACAACTCTGATTATTATTACCAACGTAGAACATATTGAGTAATACAACTCTGATTCATACTATCTATATTTATTATATGAACTGCTGTAGTTGATAGGATTTAGAACGAGACAGTGGAACCTGATTAAGACACAAAACCGGTGCCCCCGTAGCCAGGTGGGTAGGAGCAGCAGTGCATAGCACACGCTTCTTGATTAGACCGGGGTTCGAGCCCGTGCTCACCAAATACGGAGGATGCGGAAAGGTCAGGGAATGACCACCACATATCCCTGGAGCAATATGGCCTTAGTTGCTAATTCTCCTAAAAACCAAATAACAAACAAGACACAAAACCAAATATGGTAAAGTATTGGTTATCATAAAATGTATGGCTTACTCTGAAAATTGTTTTCAGTCCCATGCAGATTCAATGAAAATATCTTTTGGAGACTCAATGTTGGGACATGAGTAATCACTTATAAAAAAAATTCAGAAGCACCATAGCAATGAAATAATGATACTATATAAAACTCTTTCCTGCCTTCAGTTCATTACTTTTGCAACTTTAATTCACAGTATACCTTTAAGAAAATGTGAATCTGTAGATAATTTTTCTATTTATAATTTGACAAATAGTGAAGCAAACCAAGACAAAAAAAGTAAAATGCTGCCTTATAGACCTTCAGTGCCCACTATCTCAGATACAGAAAAAAGTGCAACTTATTATTGTGTATTTCTTATCTAAAATATTCTGATTCTTATCTAAAATATTCTAAAATATACTGATTCCTCTGTAATAGCTATTAAATGTAGAAAAACTTTGCCATAAGAATTAAGGTGCAGAAGTATATAGAAAATAATTGGTTATTCTTATATCACATTTTTAGGAAGTCATTTCATTTATAAACATATTTTTGCAGTTTATAAAATAAGCAGAAATTATTAATATCTGTGAATAATTTTATTTTTAATGATACCTTCAAGAATAAATTCTTTAAGTTAATACAGATGAATTTCTAAAAATAATTTTTATAAAACATCCAAAAGATGTAAGGTAAAAACTGATTGCAGTTAGCATCAGTGAAGACACATTAATAGGATTAACATACATAAGGATTCAGATGTGATCAAAGTAAGACAAGTCTATTGCAGCCAAGTTAAAAGTTATTCTTGGAATGAATATCGTTGAGAGCAAAAGTTGCTAAAGACATAATCTTGATATAGAACCATTGTACTATTTGGTTGAGTGGGATTTTTGTGAATAAATGATAGTGTGTTTTTCCTCTTCACAAGACTATCAGTTTGGAAGGTGCTGTTATTTTGTTGATTTTTTTAAAGAAACAAACTTTGTTTCGATAAGTCACACAAAATATGAAAAAACTAATAACTTATTGGAATTTTTGGCTAATGACTTTTTAAAACTTTAAGTGCGATAACGAATACTTTCAAATCATGCATTTATTTCTGTGTACTGAGTTATCCTAATGTATGACAACATTAGTATAACTCAGTGCAACATGCAAAGAAAACTGGGCGTCTCTCTAAAAATGAGTAGAGTCAATGCATAAGTGAGTAATTATTAACTAACATTGCCTTTTCTTGGATAGAATCTAGAAGTTTGAGTGGTTTTGAGGGTGCTACCTTAGATGTAGGAACAATGTCCAGTGATGGAACATATTTGTGATTGGCATGTAGCTGTTAAAAAGTAATGCCAAAAATATTTTTTTTTTTTTTTTTTTTTTAATGTAGAGGAAGCAATATTTGTAATGTTGTTGATATGATTTTGTTTAGCAGTCTAGTTGATCAATATTAGGGTGAGATCAGCAAATTCCTTTTTGGAAGAAGTAAGGAATAAAGAAGCAAATCCTTTTCAACACTGGAGAGAACTGCTTGAATTCTAAAAAACACATTAAGGAATGAGTGGACTCGAGAAGTCATAACTGTTTGTGTAATTGGAGAGAATACCAATGTCAACCGATTTGCAACTTACCAACTGGGTAAGTTGCAAAAATTGGAAAGCAGGACATAACAGAAGCGTTCTTGCAAGGCTTTTATATAATTGCAAACGTTGGTGACCAGATAAATGTGCACATGAAAAAAGCCCATACAAAAATTCTGCACAGAAAAAAACCACGCTGTCATAAATGCTCACACAAAAAATACCCACATGGAAAATTGTGGGTATATTATAAAGTAGAATATTTGGATGTAAATGTTTGTAAGGGAAATTGCAGGAAATAAAATGCTCTGGTCTTATTGCAACTAAAGCCTTTTATTTTTTTTATAAAAAGAAATTATTTTTTCTCTGTCTTACAAAGTGAACATTCAACAGTTTTTGGTTTTTTATCAACAAACAACTAATTCAGACATATTTCAGTGATTTATTTATTTGTTAAGGATTTGAATAGAATTTTCATTACTGTAAGTTAGCCAATCTCTGCAAGTGGCAACCAAGTCATACAGTGCATCATATCTTTTTCACCTCTAGACGACCTGCCTGGCATTAACCAGTATCGATCTGTGGCAAGCCTGGTCCCTCTTCAGTCTATCAAACAAAAACCACATGCTGAGATGACTGCAGTGGAATAGTATTAGCATTAGTTGAGTGATGCAAGAAAGCAAACTTTCTTGAAAGAGAGCATCAAGAAAGCTCTCTCTCTCTTGAGCTTTGAGAAGAAAAATGCTCTCTTTCAAGAAAGAGATTTTTTTGGCTGATGCTCTCGTTCAAGAAAGGGAGCATCAGCCAAAAAATAAAAAATAAAAAAACCTTCCCATTTCACCCATCCGGTCACTCCAAATGTTTGTCTAGTTCTGCCTTAAATTTATCTAAGCTATCAACTTCCAAAACAACAGATGGAAGTCTGTTCCAGCAATAAACTACCTGCTGGCAAAAGGCAAACTTCCGCACATCTATTCTACAACTGTCTTTCCTCAATTTCAATCTATGCCCCTTCAGGTTCTTAATCTCAGCAAGTAGAAGTATCCCATCATCATTGAGCCTCTCAAACCATTCAAGGCCTTGTACACCTCAATCAGATCACCTCGCAGGTGCCTAGTCTCCAGATGCTGCAGCTGACAGAATTTAAGCCTCTCCTGGTAAGAAAACCCCTTTGTTCCTCCACCAATCTTGTTGCCCTTCTCTGTACACACTCAAGCAACTCTGTATCCTTCCTAAAATGAGGCCTCCAGACCTGTATGCAGTACTCAAGGCATGGCATGACCACTGCCTTATATAAAGGGATAAT
Organism: Mastigoproctus giganteus; assembly: GCF_048544385.1. Classification (NCBI taxonomy): domain Eukaryota; kingdom Metazoa; phylum Arthropoda; class Arachnida; order Uropygi; family Thelyphonidae; genus Mastigoproctus; species Mastigoproctus giganteus. Next base: position 249,514,328 of record NC_143575.1, read on the forward strand.
CACCTCCTCCCTACTAGCAAAATTCCTGTATATCATTGACAATACCCCATGATCTGCTCTGGCAGCCTGTCTGAATTGCTCAGAAAACTTCATATCCGACTGCACAATTACTCCCAGATCTTTTTCATTTTCTACCACCCTAAGTGTAGTACCACACAGTTGATACATTTCTCTGGGGTTATTTCTACCTATACTCAGTACTTCAGTTGCCACTTCTCAACCCATCTACCTAACTTTTCTAGATTCTGTTGCAGTAGCATAGTCTTTACTATCATTAACAACCCAGCCAACCTTTGTATCATCTGCAAACTTGGACATTAAGCCTGTTATACCTTTATCGATATCATTAATAAATGCACAAAACAATAATGGGCCCAGCACCGAACCCTGGGGTACTCCACTAATAACATTGTTCCATGTAGAGCAGTGTCCATTGATTACCACTCTCTGCCATCTCCCACTCAACCATCCCTTTATCCATTGCAGCAACTTGCCCTTAATGCCATACCACTCCAATTTGTACAGCAATCTTCCATGTGTAACAGTATCAAAAGCTTTCCTGAAATCCAAGTGTATGATATCAAAATTATTTTTTGCATCCAGTTCCTTTGTGACCACATCATAGTATCCAATCAAATCAACTTCCCTCGCTGCCTCCTTCAATATAACTGGATAGATTCCATCCACCCAGGTGCCTTTTTTTATGTTTAACTTCACCAATTTCTCCTCCACTTTGCTATCCGTTATAACACAATTATTTAGTTCGCTGTTAGTTTAGTAAACTTCTGTGCTCCACTTCCTTACAGAATTCCTCATGTGTGAATGTAGATGTAAAATACCCATTCAGTTTGTGAGCTAACTGAGCAGGATCATCAACAGTCGAACCACCAACATCAAGTGGACCAATCTCATCTCCTTCCTTCTAGAGTTTACATAAGTAAGAAGTCTTTGTTGTTTTTCTTTTCATCCTTTGCCAAGAATTTCTCATAATCAGCCTTCACTTTCCTAACCTCCTTTGTGACTTGATTACAGACTAGCTTATATCTGCTGTAGGCTTCTGTGTAAACTGCTAATTTATATGTATCCCACGCATTTTTCTACTCTGCCACGAGTCTCATTAGTTCATCTGACATCCATTTAGGCCTAAATCTTGAACAGTATTTCTTGGTATGAAAAGCCTAATAGTTTCCAAGATTAATTCCCTGAAGGCCTCCCATTTAGAATTCACTGTTTTTAACATTATTAGTTGTGATCCCACTATATAGAATTCAAAATCTGCTTGAGACCACTATAGTCACCTTTACGAAAACAAAAACCCTTCCCTTTACCCTTGATGGTAGTTACACCTTTAAGTAAATCCCAACATCAGTAGACTGTGATCACTGTCACCTAGTGGTTCCTTTATCTTCAAATTCCTGACGAATGCATCATCACTGCTGATAATCAGATCAAGAGTATTACCCCCTCTGGTTGTCTCTCGAACATGCTGCTGTAGAAAACAATCATCCAATAAATCCACAAAAGCCTTGCTAGTGTGCAAGTGACCAACCCACAAGTTCCATTCAGTATCTGAAAAGTTAAAATGGCTCATTACAAGACATTCTGATTTATTGACCCACTCTATTTCTCTGCATAATTCCTCATTGTACTCATCAGAGTCATTAGGCCTATACCATACGTGTACTGTCATTTTCCCTTTCCCAGTGTTTATGTCACACAAAACTGATTCAACATTGCACTGTCCACCCATGTCAACTGGATGCACTTTATTCCTCATGTGTGAATGTAGATGTAAAATACCCATTCAGTTTGTGAGCTAACTGAGCAGGATCATCAACAGTCGCTCAAGTAAATGTAGATTTACTTGAGCGTGTACAGAGAAGGGCAACAAGATTGGTGAGGGGAATGAAGGGATCCTCTTACCAAGAGAGGCTAAGTTCTGCAAATTGCAGTGGCTGGAGACTAGGCACCTGCACGGTGATCTGATTGAGGTATATAAGGCCTTGAATGGGTTGAGCACGCTGAATTCTGATGGGATCCTTCCACTTGTTCAGATTACGAACCTAAGGGGGCATAAATTCAAATTAAGAAAAGACAGATGTAGAATAGATGTGCGGAAATTTGCCTTTAGCCAGCGGGTGGGTAATTGCTGGAACAAACTTCCATCTGTCGTTGTGGAAGTTGATAGGTTGAATAAATTTAAGGAGGAACTGGACAGGCATTTGGAGGGAATGTTGTGATTTTTTTTTTTTTTTTTTTGCTGATGCTGCATAAGCTCATACATTTGCTTTCTTGCATCACATGCCACTACTACTACTATTACATTTTGTGTGTTTCTTAACTAGCAGCATAACTGTTCCTTCTTTCCTACCCTGTCTATCCTTTATGTACATATTGTACTCCCCAAATTCCAATTTTGCGCTGCTTGTATCCGTGTGACACAATGTCTCTGATATCCCAATAATATCTGCCTTTGATGCCTAGATCAGCACTTCAAATTCAACAAATATATTTACTATACTTCTAGCATTGGTGTACATGCACCTGTTCTTAATCTTAGTTACTCTAACACAGCCCATGTATTTATTTGTTCCCTGATGACCCCCAGAAGCTCCTGAAGTCCCCAGCAACTTGCTCTCTAGGCTTCTTCTTGTTACAATAGCAGCAGTGCAAGAGTCGTCTTTGTCTCTGCCTGTGGATCCCCCCCCAAGCTAGCAGTTTTCCGACCCACCTAACACTGCCTTGATAGCATCAGTAAATATTCTTGCACCCTTTCTATTTAAGTGTATCCCATCCCTGTAGAAGCAGTCTCACCTGTTAGCAAGCATAGACCACGCTGAAAAAAATTCTACCCCATGAGCCTTGCACAATCTCTCCAAGGCCGAATTGATTGACAAGGCTTTCATCATATACTCCCTCCTATCGTGTCTGGGCAGAATTGCAGACACTTTCAAATTCAACCCTAGTTCATGATTTTTTTTCAACATTGACCTTTACTTGTTAAGTAAATCTGCAGGTCTCTTACTCTTAAGGTCATTAGTATATCTGCTCTACAACATCAACTTTTGCCTCTGGCAGACATAACCTGGTCCTGTTCCACCTATCCTTTTTGCATAATATATTCACAGTCTCCCGAACAATAGAGTCACTAACAATAACTAGTTCCTGTGGGATCTGCAATAGGGAATTAAGTGCATTGTGAAATCCCTCACAGCAGTTTGTAGTTTTAGATGACCGTTCAAGAGCTGCATCATGATGATTTCATATTCTTATTGGAAACGGGGGATCTCTAACTGCTGCACCCTCAATGTATGTGGAAAAGAAGTATGTGAGCACCTCATTATAGCTATCTTCGTCTGGAAATGTAGTGGCAAGCTCATCAAAGACACTCCTCGCATCATGGACTAGGACAAAGGTTAATGCAGCAAGAGACTTCAGCTTCAGTTTTATATTTATATCAGTTTCAAATTCGGTCTTCACGCCAACATTGGTGAGTTTCCTGATTGGGCTCTGACACAGATGGAAATAGCACCCTTTGACCTCAGCGTGTGGAAAGGCAAGCCTTCTCAAAATCCACTAAAACCTTTTGAGGCACCAATTTGGAACCAACAGCTTTGTGATTTCAAACATTCTGTTATAAGTATCCAAGTTCTTTTTCTGTAACAAAATGTAAATACAATTCGGATAATGAGCTACCCACCTTGGCATGCCACATATACAGTTGGTAAAACATGTTTGGAACTTTCTGAAAGGTGCCATCTCCATAAATTGTATCTTTGTTCAGTTCAACCAAGAGTTCTTTATCACCTAAAACCAGAATTCTTCTGATTTTAGGTGATACTTGATGGTACTTCTCAGGGATGTCAAATTTTATTGTTGTTGGATTAGGCAAATGACCATATTTTCTGTGATTAAGAAGATTTCTCGCAAGGGGTGATTGTTTGGGCATATGGGCCAGTACATTGTTACTCAACTCAGACAATGCATTCCCCATTACTCCCCATGAGAGTAGTAGTTAGTTCTACTTTCATGTATTGCCTCATTTTGCTGCTGGCAACATTGGCTTCTGCTTTTTGAGGACAGGAATCATTACAATGTTCAGTTGGTTATTGTACTATGTTGCCATCTTTTGTCTTCATAACTGAATGACAATTGAGGGTGCAGCAGGTAGAGATCCCCAGTTTCCAATAAAAATATGGAATCATCATAATACAGCTCTTGAACTTTGCCTAAAACTAAAAACTGCTGTGAGGGATTTCACAATGCACTTAATTCCCTATTCCACTGCAGGCATCCCAGCATGTGCTTTTTGTTTGATGGACTGAGGGGGGACCTGGCTTGCCACAGATTTACACTGGCTAATGCACAGGCAGGTCTGTCTAGAGGTGAAAAAGGGATGTGATGCACTGCATGACTTGGTTGCCACTTTTGTGCAGGAATATGAACAGGTAGAAGAAAAACTGAAATACTTGCAGAGATTGGCAAACTTACAGTAATGAAAATTCTATTCAAATCCTTGACAAAAAAATAAATCACTGAAATATGTCTGAATTAGTTGTTTGTTGATAAAAAAAAAAAAAAAAAAAACCAAAAACTGTTGACTGTTCACTTTGTAATGCAGAGAAAAAATAATTTCTTTTTATAAAAAAAAAATAAAAGGCTTTAGTTGTAATAAGATCAGAGCATTTTATTCCCTGTAATTTCCCTTACAAACATTTACATCCAAATATTCTATTTTATATTAAAATACATCATGTAGAAATAACATATATAAATTCAACAATTTGTTGCATTTTGAAATATGAAATAATTTGTTTTTTGTGTGGGTATTTTTCATGTGAGCATTTATGACAGTAGGGTTTTTTCTGTGCGGAATTTTTTTTGTGGGCTTTTGTCAGGGAACCGCAAACCTTACCTTAGAAATCATGAAAAAGGATAGCTGGAATAGGACTAATATATGTCTGCCAAGGGCAAAAGTTGATGACTTAGAGCAGGCATTAGCATTAGTAAAAGGCACATGATGCAAGAAACGCAAGCTTATATAGCATCAGCCAGGAAAAAAAAACCTAATTTCACCCAACCACTCAATCCAAATGTTTGTCTAGTTCTGCCTTGAATCTATTTAAGCTATCAACTACAACGACAGATGGAAGTTTGTTCCAGCAATCAACCACACGCTGGCTAAAGGCAAACTTCCACACATCTATCCTACAACTGTCTTTCCTCAATTTGAATTTATGTCCTCTCAGGTGATTATTCTGAGCAAGAGGAAGAGTCTCATCAGCATTGAGCATGCTCAAACCATTCAAGGCTTTATACACCTCAATCAGATCACCTTGCCAGTGCCTAGTCTCCAGACACTGTAATTTGCAAAACTTAAGCCTTTCTTCATAAGAGCAACCCTTTGTTCCATTCACTAATCTTGTTGCCCTTCTCTATACTCGCTCCAGCATTTCTACATCCTTCCTAAAATGAGGCCTCCAGACCTGTATACAGTACTCAAGGTGTGGCCTGACCATTGATATATACAAGGGGATAATCACCTCCTTATCTCTGTTAGAAAAATTCCTGTATATCATTGACAAGACACCATGAGCTACTCTTGCAAACCATCTGCACTGCTCAGAAATCAAATCTGCCTGCACAATTACCCCCAGGTCCTTTTCATTCTCTACCGCTGTCAGTGTAGTACCACACAGTTGATACGTTACTCTGGGGTTACTGCTTCCCATATGCAGTACTTTACATTTGTCAATGTTAAACTTCGGTTGCCACCTCTCAGCTCATCTGCTTAACTTTTCTGGATCCTGTTGCAGCAGCGTACTGTCATTAGTGTCATTAACAACCCTGCCAACCTTCGTATCGTCTGAAAACTTGGACATTAGCCTGATATACAATCATCAATATCATTAATAAATACAGTAAACCCCCGCTATTCACGGTATCTGTATTCGTGGTTTCACGTATTCGCGATCGCCGATTTAATATAAAATGAAACCTAAAAAATGTGAATTTTAAAGCGCCGTGAATATTTTCCGCCATAAAAAAACATGGGAGTGACTAAAATTATCTTTCCCGGTCAAAACAGCGCTCAGTGGGTGGGGGGAGAGGGGTGACAAAATCGCGAGCGTGAATGTTTCTCGCTAATCCTTGTTCAATATGTGTTATGCGCTTGTTATGGAAGGTTTCGTCGTTTGCTTTTAATTTATATGCTTATAAATTGAATAAATTTATCAATTTATAAATTGATATGCTTACAAAAGTGATAAATCTACCGTTTTGCGGTGAAAAACAGACTTTTTCGAGTGTGTTAACGGAAGAAAGTGCCTTTGTTGTGGACAAGTTCTTTCTAACCCGTACAAAAATATGGCTACGAATAACAAGAGAAATGTGAAAATATCAAAGAAGGTGATGACATTAGCGAATAAAATTGAGTTATTAGATAAAATTTCTAATTCCTCAGTGGCAAAACATTATAAAATCAATGAGTCAACGGTACGATCAATCAAGAAATCGTAAGAAAAAATCCGCCGTAGTGTCCGTGAAAACGCGCTAATTGCTTCAAAAATTTGCTCTGTAACTCGTGATGTTAAATTAGAAAAAATGGAAAAAGCTTTAAATCTGTGGATAGAAGACCGAACTCAAAATAAAATTCCGTTAAATTCACTCATCATTCGTGAAAACGCAAAACTCCTTATCAACGCTTTAGCGAAACTGGTGATAGCACTGGCGGGATAGGTTTTTTAGCTAGCAAAGACGCTAGTTTGAAAGATTTGTTTGAAATTTCTAATAAATATTACATTTAATATTAAATTGTTTCTTATTTTCATTTCGATGCCATATGCTTGCATTTCACTATGTACTGTCTATGTATATAGTCATATTATGAAGGTACATATAATACATACATAGACAAAATTTTAGACTAGTTTTTCTTATACATTTCATACTTTGGAACGGAACCCCTTTATTACTATGGGAGCCATAACTCAGTATTCGCGTTTTCGGTATTCGCGGCATTTCTCAGGAACGTAACCCCCGCGAATAGCGAGGGTTACCTGTACACAAAAGAACAATGGGCCCAGCACCAAACCCTGAGGGACTCCACTAATAATGTTAGTCCACAAAGAACAGTGTTCATTGAATACCATTCTCTGTCTTCTCCCACTCAACCACCCCTTTATCCATAGCAGCAATTTGCCTTCAATGGCACACTGCTCGAATTTGTGCAGCAGTCTGCCATGTGCAACAGTATCAAAAGCCTTTCTAAGATCCAAATATATGATATCAAAGTTATTCCCTCCATCCAGTTCCTTTGTAACCACATCATAATATCCAATCATATTTGTCAGGCAAGACTTTCCCTTAACAAACCCATGCTGTGTCTGAATTATTACTGCAGTCTTGTCTAGATGATCCTGCTATGCATCTTTTACCAGTGACTCCATTATTTTCCCTAGAACAGAAGTTAAACTAACTGTTGTCAAGGACACTACTGACACTATGCTGCTGCAACAGGATCTGGAAAGGTTGAGCAGATGGGCTGAGAGGTGGCAAATGAAGTTTAACATTGACAAATGTAAAGTACTACACATGGGAAACAGCAACCCCAGAGCAACGTATCAACTCTGTGGTACTACACTGACAGTGGTAGAGAATGAAAGGGACTTGGGGGTGGTTGTGCAGGCAGATATGAAGTTCTGTGAGCAGTGCAGACGGGCTGCAAGAGTAGCTCATGGAGTATTGTCAATGATATACAGGAATTTTTCCAGCAGGGATAAGGAGGTGATTATTCCATTGTATAAGGCAATGGTCAGGCCACACCTAGAGTACTGTATACAGGTCTGGAGGCCTCATTTCAAGAAGGATGTAGAGCTGCTGGAATGAGTACAGAGAAGGGCAACAAGATTAGTGAATGGAACAAAGGGGTGCTCTTACAAAGAAAGGCTTAAGTTTTGCAAATTACAGTGTCTGGAGACTAGGCACCAGCGAGGTAATCTGATAGAGGTGTATAAAGCCTTGAATGGTTTAAGCATGCTCAATGCTGATGGGATTCTTCCTCTAGCTCAGAAAAATCACCTGAGAGGGCATAAATTCAAATTGAGGAAAGACAGATGTAGGATAGACGTGCGGAAATTTGCCTTTAGCCAGCGGGTGGTTGGTTGGTGGAACAGACTCCCATCCCTTGTGGTGGAGGTTGATAGCCTAAATAAGTTTAAGGCTCAGCTGGACAGGTATTTTGAACGAACAGAGGGGTGAAGTGGAAGTGGGTTTTTTTTTTTTTGGCTGATGCTGCATAATCTTGCTTTCTTGCATCAAATGCCTCTACTAATGCTAATGCTAAAACTGGTCTGTAATTGCTCGTGCCTCCCTTTGTGAATTGGGGATACATTTGCACATCTCCAGTCTGTGAGGACTTCCCCTGAGTCCAAGGTAGGTGGTAGATGACTTTCATCAACCGGTGAAATACCACCACTTTGCTTATTGGAGGCTTGAAGTGGTGAAACCCATGTTTAGTCTCTAGAGCAAAGTTTCCGGCACCCCCCCCCCCCGATACTTCTAAAAAAAATAAATAAATAAAAATAATTGCAGCTAAATGTTTGGTTATACTTCCTTTGCCGTCTCCTTTAATATAACCAGATAGATCCCATCCACCCCAGGTGCCTTTCTTATGTTTAACATCAACAATTTCTCCCCCACTTTGCTTTCAGTTATTACAAAACCATTAAGCACCCTGTTACAGTTTGATAAACTTCCAACATTTTCCTTCCTTAATAACTTCTCCTGTGTCAATATAGATGCAAAATACTTATTCAGATTATCAGCTATCTGAGCAGGATCATCAACAGTTGAACCATCGATATCAAGTGGACCAATCTGATTCATCCCCTTCCTTCTAGAGTTTATATATGTGAAGTCCTTGCTGTTTTTCTTGGGTTTACATAAAGAGTTTACATAAGTAAAGAAATCTTTGTTGTTTTTCTTTGCATCCTTTGCCCATTATTTCTCGTAATCTGCATTCACTTTTCCAATCTCCTTTCTGACTTGATTACAGAGTAGATTATATCTGCCATAGGTTTCTGTGTCACCTGATAATTTATATGCACCCTGTCATTTTCTTCTCTGCCATGAGTCTCATTAGTTCATCTGACATCCATTTAGACCTAATAATATTTCTGAATAATATTTCTTAAGCAGTATTAAAAGCCTAGTAGCTTCCATGATTAGTTCCTTGAATGCTTGCCACTTAGAATTTCTGTTGCTAACATCATCAGTCGGTCCCACAGTATGCTACTGCAACAGGATCTAGAAAAGTTAGGCAGATGGGCTGAGAAGTGGCAACTGAAATTTAACATTGACAAATGTAAAGTACTGTATATGGGTAGCAGTAACACAAGATCAGTGGAAAAGTCACCAATGAGGTTCCTGTTCCCATAGACATGTTCGAAGTGTCTCTCTGACAGTTTTGCTCCCTCTCCTCACATGGAGTGGTGAGGGGGAGAATAAGATGGATCTTCATCAGGGGTTTCACCCTGATGAAGGACCAAGTTTGTATGCAATATTTGAAGGATTTAACAATTTAAAATATTTTCATATTTTTAAATTGTAATAAACTATTATGCAGCAATGGTGAAACAAGAAAATCAAGAGCTTTTACAGTTCCAGAGTATATACTATTGCTCACCAGCAGGAAGAGGCTGTCATCACTAATGGGCCTCTCTTTCTGAATTCTCTCTAGAGGTTGTATTCAAGTCTGGAGAAGCTGATCTGTTCCAGACAATCTCAGCTTCTTCTTTGTTGATTATCTGTAATTGGTTGGTTTCTCCACACTTAAAAAAAAAAAGACAAATTACAGACAGAATTCAAAACATGGTCATAAATTGTGCAGGATACATGGCTAACTGGAAATTTCTAATTTATAAAAAAATCAATAAACTAACAAATTCTTCTAAAATGTGGTGTGGTCATCAGTAAGACAGAATTTACCTTGTTTGGGCCACTTGGAAAATTTGTTGTTAGTGTCAATAAATCAAAAATATTGACAATTTTTAAACTGCAGAATTTTTTATCACAAAGTTCTCTAGCCTTTGGTCATTTCAGAATCTTTCTCTCTTGTCCCCACATAAAAATTATTTTCCACCTCTGGTCTGAGCCAGTAATGAGTCATAGTGAATTGTCTTGAGCATTGAGAGCCATGGTTCAGGTTTGGCCTGGACTTGTATTTTTGGTGATTCTGCTATGTACATAGAAGAATCACCAAACTTATTACTGTTTTATAAGATATTATATCTCTACACTGACATTTTTGCCATTGCTGTGTTAAGGCACTGATACTTGCCACATAAAAAGAAATTGACTGACTGTCTAGCCAATTCAGACACTTGAGCTTGAGTTTATCATCTGCCTTAAATTCCTGCCTTTCGATCAAGAAACACCTGGAAGGTGTTTCTTTATTGGCCCAAACAAGTGATAATCACTGGAGGCTAAATGCTATTTTTGTAAAGAGAGGGAGGGGGTTGGGGTTCATAGTTCCCCAGCCCAAGGTTGCTAATGTTGTCATTATCATATTTGCCATATGTAGCTGTGGTCATAAAGCAGACTGACTCCCTTTCAGTTTGCTCAGGCCTTTTCTTTATTGAGAAGCAGGTTGCTGTAATGTTGAGTACATCAACTATTATTGCACAGGGTGACAAAAAAAAAATTAATAAGAATCAATCCTTCAGAATCCCAAAAGACACTTACCATGACCTTGCCAGCTGAAAGCTGTCCTAAATTTTTTGGGTAGTAGTAGAGATCCTATTTGACACTATACTATACTGGAATTCTTTGATTCTAGCTTTCTTGCAGATATGGCCAATACTAATACTAACAGTTCATTACTATTGGACTAAAGGCAAACTTCCTTACCTACATGTACAGTTATCTTTCCTTAACCAGCAACAGCAGCAGTGCCACCTGGTCTGAGAGACCTCTTGGCAAAATGTCTATTACAGTTGCCAGTTCAAGACTAATGGCTTACTACTCAAGTAAGTCTGTATTATATACAGACTTCTTGAGTAGTTTTTGCAGTGATACTTTGTTTATTTGGAATTATGGGTGAAAAGGATCTGACTAACCCTACATCACCTTGTTACAATTTTTGTCTTTGGCTTTGTCTAAACAAATATGGTTTTCCTTGTCAGACAGTTGACACTACTGTTACAGTAAGGTAGAAAATGTTCATTATATGTGTGTGAGTTTTTAGGCAAAACGGTTTCATGTGTATTATTATTTTTTTGTTTATTTATTTTACAAAACATATTACAGATAACACATGCAGTCACAGTGTATGAGGTGCGTTATGGCCTTTGCTCTCTTTGTGCCGTAAAGCCTACAAACAAACAAATAGTGTATGAGTGCATATTGGAGAGTCTATATCTAACAACCAACTGGTCTCTTTCAATGTGGACCCAAAGTAAATGTATTAATGTAAGAAGTTATAAAATATAGGTTAAATTCAGTATATATTAAATATATACATCTTATATTGTGTATTTTCTCAAATGCCTGTGCACTTTTTTTTTTATATAAAAAGGGTGGGGGAACCAAACATTTGGGTGTGCATGACTTATTTGTAAATTTAATCCAAAGGTTAAGATTCTTCCTAAGGCTACACAGCCAGATAAGTAGATTTTTATCATTAACTGCATTATTTTTAACTTCAGTATTTTATTCACAAAGTATTTTGTTTATTACTGACATTTAGTAAAATGCAACTTGAATGTTCTGATGCATAAAAAGTTAAGATTCTGTCTTTCAGAAATGAACATCCTTGTTTCCTAGCGGTGCACAAGATTCATTCAAATATGAAGAGCTTGTTAACAAATAGATATTTATTTAAAGTATACCCAGTATAAAATAAAATAAAATAAAATATTTCAGTAGCTACTGAAATATTTTATTTTATTTTATTTTATACTGGGTATACTTTAAATAAATATCTATTTGTTAAACTATGGACCCCAGTACTCCAGGCCCATTTGTCACTAAGATCTTGTTATTTTTGATGGAACAGAATCAGACAAGTAACATCACCAATATTGTTTACTGCTTGGTGGAAATGATAAGTAATGGAGCATGTTCATTTGTCACTTTCCCTTACCCCACACAGAAACCATCTTGCCTACTTTGGCAAGCCGAGATTATTTCTAGTAAAGTGCTCTTTACTAGTGAATGCAATCTGCAAAGTATTTATGTATAAGTTCTGCTAAGTATGAAACGAAGAATACATGCAGCAGTGCAGCCAGAAAAATTGTTTTTGCGGGCGGGTGGGGGGGATTGTACATTCTATATTGGTACTTTTTAAGTGGCCAGTGACAGAAAATTAAGTGGTTAATGACAGAACAATTATGATATAAAACAAAAATCTTGTGGGGAATTTAGCTCCTTCCCCATGGCTGCACCTGTATATGTATAGTTACAATCTTTGTCTTTCTTTTTTTTTTTTGTGCACACTTGCATTAGCTTTATAAACTTGGAAAAGACTAATATGCCTAACTCTCAGTTACTGTACATTCAATGATATGGACAAACAGTATCACTATTTCATACTGATGTTGTTTGTCTGATATATGTATATGCATCATCTCATTTTTTTCAATGCACTATGATGCTATCCTAGTAAATGACCACAGTAATTATACCTGATTCCTATGATTTTTCTGTAGTATGAACAGAAATTTTTTTAATTTATGAGATTAGAATCTAATATGTCTTATAAAGCTGAAGGCAAACTACGATACTGCTCTGGTTACATGTTCTCAGTTTTCATAATTTATTGGAACAGTTACTTTTAGAAGTGCTTCTTACTGTGTGGTTTAGATGAGTTAAAAAAGAAAAAACAAAGTGAGGATGCCCCTGGAACTAATGGGGTAAAAAAGAAAAGTCTGTTGATCAAGGGACTATTATTTGAGATGAACCATGGCTAGGCTATTACTGCTACTGATGAGAAGGGGGGGGTATAGCATCCTTAGGGTAGCAAGAAACATTGCTACAACTGGAAAGATATCAAGGAATCTACTGTGAAAGGTGGGATAGGTGTGAAGACATGGACTTCTGGAGCTGCCAAAAATGGATAAGTTTTCTTTGAAATTTTATCACATTTTTGATTAAATAACATTAATTTGTGTTTTACAAATATATTAAATAGGCTTAGTAGCATTGGTCAGTTTTTTTATTTTTTAAATTTAGCTAGTGATTTTGTAAGTTACAACTCTCTGTTCATACTGCTATCTTATCGGTGTTTTGGCAGGAACATCGTATCATAACCAGTAGTGCAGAAGAATAGTAGGGTTTTAATTGTAATAAATAAGTATTTTGAAGATTTTAATCACTTTTTTTGGGCATATATCTTTTGTATTTGTTATATAAGGATATAACTAATTTAACATTGTGATTGTTACGGTATGGCGTAACTTGATAGCATATGTCTTGAACTTGATAGCTAAGGTATAACGTAAAACTATATAATGGAATACTTATTGCTGCATTAGCTTAGTATAGTCTTCTTCTTTGTCCTCGCCTTCTTCCCATGTTCATATGGGGTCGGCATTATTAAATTCTTTTGCTTTATTTCCCCTCCACCTAGTCTCTTGTAGGCATAGGATCTTCACTCTTCTTCTTCTTTGCATCAAATCCACAATCTCTCTGCTCTTTCCATTCATCGTCCCAATGTTCCTGTTCTAACACTTTTCAACTCCTTCTTCATCTCTAGCTGAACTAACTTCTTTAACCAGACCCGTCCTTTGTTCGGTAGCCCTGACACATCTACGTTCCATCAATCACCTTTTGTTTTGGCATAGTTTTTATGACCGGATGCCCTTCCTGACGTCAACCTTCACCATTTATCCAGGCTAGGGATTTAAGCTGCCGATCTGGAAAGCCTTACACAGATTTACTTTACTATACTATATAGTATAGTCGTAGAGTAAATTAATCAATTAAATTTACTAACCTTATTAATTTTCTTTGTTAATTAATTTCATTGTATTTAAATGGAAATCATGTCCCAAACTGGAGCAGCAAAGCAACGTGCACAAAGTATCGGGAATGCTGTGGCTCAGGGGAGAACCAAAGGGGTGATTCTCCAACACATCACAGCCTAAAAAAATGCAACTTGTGAAATGTTTGTGAACTTTCTGGAACTGGACATGATCTAGCCAAGGATATCTTTGTGAATGCTAGGTGCAGAGAGTGTGTCAAGAAATTAGGTGCCAACTCAGCACTCTGATGGGCATCTATGAGAGTTTGAAGAGTAGAGTAGATGCCCTCAAAAGAATTGAAATTGGGGGTCCATCAAACTCTCAGCTGCCCAACTCAGCACCACAGCTCACTCTTGTGTGTCGGGCAACATTCAGGGCAGAATGTGCTGGTTCCACAGGAGCTAGTTATTGTCGGTGACTCTATTGTCAGGGAGACGAGAAATATACATATTGTGCAATAAGGATAGGTGGAATAGGACCATGGTATGTCTTCCAGGGGCAAAAGTTAATGATGTTATAGAGCAGATATCATCTTTTAAGGGCACAAAGGGTGATATTGTTGTACATGTTGGCACTGGGGTGACCAGATTAAAAATTTGATTTCTGGGTGCTCGTGCTTATGCTTGGGGTATTCATTCCTCGTTTTGGGGTACTAGCATTATATCTTAAAAAAAAAAAAAAAAAAAAACGAACAATTTTATTAACACATATTTTATTTCTATATTTTATCGATTTTTACAAGTTCATGGAATGCAAAATTAGTCAAATTTTAATAAAATTAACCGAATTAAATAAATTAAAGCCTGTGCTTTAATTCATTTAATTCAGAAAATTTTATTTCAAGAGTTATAAACACTAAAGGAAATTTTTATAAATATTAACATGAAATGTTTTACATAATTGTTTACAATAAACCTGACTTGTTTTATCAAAAAAAATATATATTTACCTAGCAATACTTTTCATTTGAGCAAATTTTCTTTAACAGTTTTTCATTTTTTAGTGTATATTCATAAAATTCTTTGCATGACATGTGATTGGTTTTCACCAACAGTTCTCCTTCAACATTCTTTAGGTCTAATTTATTTCTATCCTTTTCCATGTGTTAAACATTAAGCTCACTCACTCATTGCATTTGAGTGAGGCAATGAATTTAGGTTACTATGTAAACTAAATTCATTATATGTCTTTAAAATTACACATTCTATATCAAATTTTAAACAACTTGTAGCTTTTCTTGTTGTATTGTGTAACACATGGCAAAGACATCTCATATCTATTAAATTCCTATTAAATTTTCTGAGTTCAGTAAACACACTGATTAATACCAAAATTTACACTAGCATTATCTCCACAAAAACTAACAATGTTCTGAGGATTTAAGCTCATCTTTTTCAACTAAGCAAAGTGATATATCTTTTGAGGTTTCTGACTGGCTGTTAAAAAAACTCAAAAGTTTTGTTTGAACTCCTCCAGAAAACTTAAAAAAATATCTACATATCAAGGAAAACATTTTAATGTTTCCTTTGTTTGATGAATCAATTGCAATTGAAAAGGGATGATTATCTTGTAAAATTTCGGTAACTGTAGTCACACATTCGTTTGCTAAAACATTTGTTATTATTTTAGATATTTTTGTTCTCCCGCATGTAAATTGAGAGATGATTTTTGAATCACTAAAAAATGTAAATAATGAACTCGTGCAATCGGCTGATTGCATATTGCACGGTGTGATAGCCAAAGGAGCTATACGCATGTTGCACAGTGTTGATAGGCAAAAGTAGCTTCTGCGGCAAGTCTTTTGTTCTGTAGTTGATACTGATGATGAAGTCGAGGTAATGAAAAATGACCTTAAAATTGGATTACTAGCTAATGATTCAACTTTTTTATGTTTATTACTTAGCATGTGCTTTTTAAGATCATAAATACCTGTATTTACTATTGAAAATTCACAATTGCATTGTACACGTATCGCTTTACCAATACTTTTTCCTTTAACTACCCAAGTGTAAGTTTTCTCACAGACCTCATTGAAGTAATTCTTGTGTTTTTTCTTTTTTTTGTCTTCTCTTGGTGCAACTTTTCTATTTTTTTCTTCTTTGGTATCTGAAGATGATAATGATGAGGATGTTATATAAAAAAAAGGCTATACAGTATAATGTTTATAAAATTTTTTGTATTCTTAATAACCAGAAGAACAGTATTAATTAAATTCTTACAGCAACAATTAATTTTAAACTTTGTGTATTGAAATAATCATAATGAAATCTCCAGTTGTTTAAACCAACCTTTCCCAATGCACGTGCAAGAGAGAGGTTTCACTTAAACTCACTTCATGCAACAGCTTCACCCTTTGCTGGAAAAAGAAAGAATCGCATACTTTCAATACGTCTCCTTTAATTTCTTGCTTGAGCCTTAAAACATTACAATGAAATAAAAAAGAAGTCAAGTAGAATGTAAAAGTTTAAAAAGTAAGCATAATATAAATATTCTATAACCCTCTCTGTAAATAGGATAGAATGTCGTTTTTTGGATCTTTAAGGGTGCATTTCAACAATTTATTGTCAGTTAATACTTTCTTCATAAATAATCATCTAAACAGGGTGTTTTATGATTTCTGCTTTTTTTTTCAAATACCCCATTTCAAATTTTAAAAAAGGGGGTATTGTACCCCTAAATGGGGTATGTCTAGCAACCCTAGTTGGCACTAGTGACATTAAGAGTAAGAGATCCGAGGACTTACTTAACAAGTACACTTAACTATAAAGTGTGCAAGAATATTTACTGATGCTATCGAGGCAATGTTACGTGGGTCGGGAAACTGCTAGCTTGGGGCGATTAACAGTATCCGCAGGCAGAGGTGAAAGTGATTCTTTCACTGCTTCTATTAGAATGAGTAGCAGCCTGGAAAGCAAGGTACTGGGGATTTCAAGGACTGCTAGGAGTCATCATGGAACAGGTAAATACATGGGTTGTGTTAGTGTAACTAAGAGTAAGAACAGGTGCTTGTATACTTGCATGTACACCAATGCAAGGATAAATTTGAGGTGCTGGTGAAGATATCAAAGGCTGATGTTGTTGGGATATCAGAGATGTGTCACACAGAGATAAGGAATGCAGAATTGGAATATGAGGAGAACAGTGTGTACAGAAAGGATAGATGGGGAGTAGGGATTATGCTGTTAGTTAAGAAACATAAAATCTAAGGAAGTGCATCCAGTTGACATGGGTGGGCAGTGCAGTGTCGAGTCAGTTTGGCGTGACATAAGCACTGGGAAAACCAAGTTGAGGGTAGGCGTGTGTTATAGGCCTAATGACTCTGATGGGTACAATGAACAGCTCTACAGAGAAATAGAGTGGGACAGTAAATCAGATTGTCTTATAATGGGGGATTTTAACTTCCCAGATATAGACTGTAACTTGTGGATTGGTCACTCACACACTAGCAAGACTTTTTTGGATTTATTGGATGATTGTTTTCTACAGCAGCATGTTCGAGAGGCAACCAGAGGGTGTAATACTCTCTGATTATCAGCAGTGATTATTCATGCATTACAAAGCTGCAGATAAAAGACCCACTGAGTGGCAGTGACAATGTGTACAGAAAGGATCATGGTGTACTGATGTGGGATTTACTTTAAGATGCAACTACCATCAGGGGTAAAGGGAAGGGTGTTTGATTTTGTAAAGGTTATTATGAGGGTCTGAGACACTTTTTAAATTCTATACAGTGGGACCAGTCGATGATGTTACCAACAGCAAATTCGAAATGAGAAGCATTCAAGGAATTAATCTTGGAAGCTACTAGGCTTTTGATACCAACTAAGAAATACTGTTCAAGGTTTAGGCCTAAATGGATGGCATTTGAACTAATGAGACCTGTGGCAGAGAAGAACGATGCACAGGACACATAAATTATCAAGAGACACAGATGCCTATGGTAGATATAAGCTAGTCTTTGCTTGCCTAACATCACAAAGGATGTTAGGCATCAAAGGCAGATTACGAGAAATATTTGGCAAAGGATGCAAAGAAAAAAGTAAAGACTTTTTTACAAGAAAGATTGTTTACTTATGTCAACTCTAGAAGGAAGGGGATGAATCAGATTGATCCACTTGACATCAACGGTTTGATTGTTGATAAACCTGCTGAAGTTGCTGAAAAACTGAATGAGTATTTTGCATCTACATTCACACATGAGAAAGTCTGCAGGGAAGTCGAGGATAGAAGCTTATCAAACTCTGGCAGGGAGCTAAATGATTTTGTATTAACTGAGAGCAAAGTGGAAGAGAGTCATTGTTGAAATTGAACGTTTTTTTTTTTTTTTTTGTTAGTTGTTGGCACATTGGCTTCTGTAGCCATATTGCACCTCCCAAGGATTTTGCATTTTCTACTCTGATCCAAGCTCGAGGTGGGATTCGAACCTGCGACCTTTGGGCTAC
This sequence comes from Mastigoproctus giganteus, assembly GCF_048544385.1. NCBI lineage: Eukaryota > Metazoa > Arthropoda > Arachnida > Uropygi > Thelyphonidae > Mastigoproctus > Mastigoproctus giganteus. The sequence goes on from NC_143575.1 coordinate 249,532,791, forward strand.
CAGGAAGGCACTTTACCCACCCAGCTAGCCTGATTGGCAAATTGAACATAAGTCGCCTCTGGGGTGGATGGGGGTCTATCTAGTTATATTAAAGGAAGCAGCAAAGGAAGTAAGCAAACCCTTAGCCATAATTATGAAAGCTTCCTTGCACTGAGGGAGGTCCCCATGGACTAGAGATGTGCAAATGTGTCCCCAATTCAAAAATGGGCATCAGAGGGTGACACGAGCTAATTACAGACCTGTTAAAGACCAGGGAAAAGAATGGAGTCACTGGTAAAGAAGCAATGCAAGATCATCTAGACAAGACTGCAGTTATAGTTCAGACACAGCATGGGTTTGTTAAGGGGAAGTCTTGTCTGACAAATTTGATTGGATACTATGATGTGGTCACAAAGGATGCAAAAAAATAATTTTGATATCATATACACAGATTTTAGGAAAGCTTTTGATACTGTTGCACATGAAAGACTACTATACAAATTGGAGCAGTATGCCATTAGGGGAAAGTTGCTACAATGGATAAAAGAATGGTTGAGTGAGAGAAGAGACAGAGAGTAGTGAATGGGCATTGCTCTTTGTGGACTAATATTACTAGTAGAGCCCCACCAGGGTTCCTTGTTGGGACCATTGTTGTTTTCTGTATTTATCAATGATGAAAGTATATCAAAGTTAATGTCTAAGTTTACAGATGATACAAAGGTTGGCAGGGTTGTTAATGACAGTAAGGATATTTTGATATTTTATTTATATTGGTGCTCTCTCTCTCTCTCTCTCTCTCTCTCTCTCTCTCTCTCTCAAACACACACACACACATACACATACACACACACAATGCACAGCAGAATTAATAAAGAGGTATAAAATAAAAATTGCATTTAGAAATTTTTTAATAGCATTATCATTAGCATTAGTAGAGGCATATGATGCAAGAAAGCAAGCTTATGCAGCATCAGCCAAAAAAAAAAAAAAAAAACCGCTCCCATTTCAACCCTCCATTTGCTCAAAATAACTGTCCAGCTGAGTCTTAAATTTATTTAGGCTATCAACTACAAGGGATGGAAGTCTGTTCCACCAACCAACTACCCGCTGGCTAAAGGCAAATTTCCACACATCTATCCTACATCTGTCTTTCCTCAATTTGAATTTATGCCCTCTCAGGTGATTATTCTGAGTCTGAGTAAGAGGAAGAATCCCATCAACATTGAGCATGCTCAAACCATTCAAGGCTTTATACACCTCTATCAGATCACCTCGCTGGTGCCTAGTCTCCAGACACTGTAATTTGCAGAACTTAAGCCTTTCTTCGTAAGAGCAACCCTTTGTTCCATTCACTAATCTTGTTGCCCTTCTCTGTACTCGTTCCAGCAGCTCTACATCCTTCTTGAAATGAGGCCTCCAGACCTGTATACAGTACTCGAGGTGTGGCTTGAGTACTGTATATTCCCTTGTATAAGTACCATTGCCTTATACAAGGGAATAATCACCTTCTTATCCCTGCTAGAAAAATTCGTGTATATCATTGACAAGACACTATGAGTTACTCTTGCAACCATCCACACTGCTCAGAAAACTTTATATCTGCCTGCACAATTACCCCCAGGTCCTTTTCATTCTCTACCACTGTCAGTGTAGTACCACAGAGTTGATACGTTACTCTGGGGTTACTGTTTCCCATATGTAGTACAGTAAACCCCCGCTATTCGCGGTCGCTGATTTAATATAAAATGAAACCTAAAAAAATGAGAATTTTAAATCGCCATGAACATTTTCCGCCATAAAAAAACATGGACGTGGCTAAAATCATCTTTCCCGCTCAAAACAGTGCTCGGTGGGTGGGTGGTGGGGTGACAAAATAGCGAGCGTGAATGTTTCTTGCTAATCCTTGTTCAGTATGTGCTATGCGCTTGTTATGGAAGGTTTCGTCGTTTGCTTTTAATTTATATGCTTATAAATTTATCAATTTATAAATTGATATGCTTACAAAAGTGAAAAATCAACCGTTTTGCAGTGTGTTAGTATAAACAGACTTTTTCGAGTGTATTAACGGAAGAAAGTTACTTTATTGTGGACAAATTGTTTTCTAACCCGTACAAAAATATGGCTACGAATAACAAGGGAATTGTGAAAAGATCAAAGAAGGTGATGACATTAGAGAGTAAAATTGAGTTATTAGACAAAATTTCTTATGGTGAAAGTGTCTCGTCAGTGGCAAAACATTGTAGAATCTATAAGTCAAATGGTACGATCAATCAAGAAATCGGAAGAAAAATCCGCCATAGTGTCCGTGAAAACCCGCTAATTGCTTCAAAAATTTGCTCTGTAGCTCGTGATGTTAAATTAGAAAAAATGGAAAAGGCTTTAAATCTGTGGATAGAAGACCGAACTCAAAATAAAATTCCCTTAAGTTCACTCATCTTTCGTGAAAAGGCAAAACACCTTTATCAACACTTTAGCGAAACTGGTGATAGAACTGGCGGGATAAGTTTTTAGCTATAGCAAAGGCGCTGGATTGAAAGATTTGTTTGAAATTTCTAATAAATATTACATTTAATATTAAATTGTTTCTTATTTTCAGTTCAATTCCTTATGCTTGCATTTCACTACGTACTGTCTATGTACATAGTCATATTATGAAGGTACATATAATACATACATAGACAAAATTTTAGACTAGTTTTTCTTATATATTTCATACTTTGGAACGGAACCCCTTTATTACTATGGGAGCCATAACTCAGTATTCGCGTTTTCGGTATTCGTGGTATTTCTCAGGAACGTAACCCCCACGAATAGTGGGGGTTTACTGTACTTTACATTTGTCAATGTTAAACTTCAATGAAGTTTGAGATAGCAAAATGAGAAGAAGGAAAATTACACTTAAACGTGATTTTAAATAAAGAGAAAATTTGGAGTCTTTCGTTTGGATCATGTGCCACTGCTGTGAATTAATTTGAATCTTTGTGTCTTTGTTTGCATCATCCTATAAAGAGAAAATATGCCTCCATCATTAAGTTTTTTCAACCTTTTTAAGGTGTCAAACATTTCAATCAGATTCAAATACTGATGCCTAGATTACAATCTTTGCTTCATGCAGAACTGGTGTCTCTTCCTGTTTGGGTACCTCCTTGTGACCTTTATGACAGTGTAATGATTTTGCTACTTGTTATTCATTTCAGAGGTCTGTGTTTGAGTCCCATTGATGACTGGAGGAATTTCTCAAGGCCTCTTCAATTAAGGCAGTAGTTTGCTGATTGAAAGTGGGAGGAGTAGGGTCTAATCGTGAGTTATTTTGGGTTTTTCAGCCTGATGACCTGCAAATCGCCCTCTGAAACACACTTGTACAGACAATACGTAATGGTGCAATGTTGTTGAAGCCACTGATGTATCTAAAAATTCAATAGTGATCTCAGTTGCATCCACAACTAGCATTTTTTTGCTTCCTTCTTTTACTTTTTTTTTTTTTTTTTTTTTTTGGTACCTTTTACTACTGAATTACTACTGCAAAGATTTTAACATTGACAGAAAATATCCTCCGACAGAACATAAAACAAGAGCTTTAGACTACTTTTATTGAGACATCTGGAGGGATGGGTAAAGAATTTTTGCTTATATATACACTATTTTATAATCTATCAATAATAAACTTTTTTATAGAACTTTATTCTTCATATTATTAGGTACTGACTCATAAAGACGAAATGGGAAATAAATCATCATCTCCAGGTCCCCCGCTGAAACATAGTGATGATGAATGTTCAATACAAGTGAGTAATGTTTCAGAATAATTGCAGTTCTTTTTTTTTTTTTTTTTTTAATTTGGTTAGCTATTATTCTTAGAATTGGTAACTAGAACAGGAGGGTAAATTTTATCAATAAAAACCATTGGTACTAGTGGTATTGCTAATATTTTCGTGGCTATTGGTTTACTAGGAATTTTTGTTTTTGAAATGGTAATTTTGACCTTTCCTTAGTAATGGTCCTCCATAGAAACTTAGTCAGTAAGATATGTTGCTGCTTGCCACTTATTGGAAAGGTAGGTAGAGTCTCATTTGTGGCTTGAGGAATTCTTTAGACCGCTTCAATCAAGGTTATAGTTAGTGGATCTCATGTGGAGGGAGCAGGATTTTCTCCTGCAAGTTATTCTGGATTTTTCCATCCACACAACTTGCAAATTGACCTATGAACTTGTGCTACATGTTGTACAGCCAAAAGACGTGTACTTTATTAGGATTAGCCTCCCAGTATGGGCAAAGGGATGAATAAAGTGAGATAACTACACTAGGAAGCAGAATTATTTCCCTTTTCACAGGTGTGATTGTGTGGTTATCATATCATGTCATACCACTTAGTGATGAAAACGTTTTTCATTAAATTCATGATACTGTTAATGGAAAAGAGTCAGCAGTTTCTTGGTGTTTAATGAAATAAAAAAATATTTATATGTAATGTTTTATTTAATTGTTTAAACTATTATGAGTAAAACAACTTGTAAATATTGAACTTTCTATAACAGATTACGTCTAGGAGGAGAGTAAAACAGCTTAGAAAAAAATTGAAAGATTAATATACAGGAAGGAGTGTAGATTAATAAATAAAAACAGGATCAAATTACAGTGTGTATGTGTATGCACACTTTAAGATGGTGACTCTCGAGTAATTCCTGAACTTGTGACTACACCCAGCCTCCAGCTGTCATGGGTGACAAAATTAATAGTATTAACAGGGAAAGTTCCATTAATACTATTTATTTCACTATAGACTTTCATCAGCCTGCCATGGAGCAACAAAAAAATGAATACGGTATTACTGCTACCTTTTTGTATAATTGAGAAAGTGGAATTTGCATCTGGGTGCCCAAAAGTCTTGACATAATTTCTGGTTGAGGGATAATCACAATGCTGTACTGATGAAGTGAGAAGCATATGCAGCTGTCTTGTTTTTTTTTTTTTTTTTTGTTGTTATTATTATTATTTTTTAACATGTAATTTATTTGTAATGTATAGGTTTGTGTTATAGCATTGTGTTTATACATATCCAACTAGTTACAAAATTGGCATCATTTAAGTATATCTCATGTTGTGAATGCCTTCACGAGTTGCCATGATATTTCACTACCTCTAATAAGTAAGTCTTCTCTAATAGAGAAGACTGCTGTTACTTATTCTCAGTGGATACCACCACTCAGACAGCACTGTTTCAGAGCTTATTGGCTCATTGGTGGGTGGGCAGGTCAGGGCCGGCTTAAGGCACGATTGAGTGGTTCCCTCCGAACATGGCGTAAAATGCCCCAAAAATTCACCAATTTGCTGTAAATTTCAAGTCGGGGTGGCTCACCAAAAAATCTTGCACAGGGCGCTGATAGACCTGGGGCAGTTACCCTGGTATTACAATGATGATAATCCAGTTGCGAAGTATACGAGATATATTTCTCACAATATGTGATATACTTAAATTATGCCAATTTTGTAACTACAGCAGACTCGATTTACCAGGACACTTCAGGATTCCAAAAAAAAAACAAAAAAAAAAAAAAAAAAAAAACAACCAGAAATCATGAAATTCATGTAATAAATAGAATATAAACAGATATTTTGCAAGTCGTAAGTAAATAAGCAACAAGAAGCGGCGTTATAAGTCATCATCGGGAGATTAGTGTACCTATTGTTTTAGTGCATCACGTCGATTGTTGTATTATCTTGCAATCCCCCGCTCAAAACAAAGAGAGACCAAATGTTTAGTTTGTTTTAGTGCGTCGCGTCGACTGTTGTTCCGTCGCATCACAAAAGGACAAATTTTTTTTCGTTATCATGTCAGGGATGTCGGAATTTTTTTTTTTATAGTAACTTTTTTTTTTTTTTTTTTTGTTTAGAAATCGCATTATAAGTCATCATTGGGAAATTAGTGTACCTATTATCTTGCAACCCCCGCCCTCAAAAAAAAAAAGAGAGAGAGAGACCAGATATTTAGTTTGTTTTAGTGCGTTGCATTGACTGTTGTGTTCTGTCGCTCTGCAAAAAAACAAATTTTTTTTCGTTATGTATGTCAGGGATGTCTTTTTTTTTTTTTTTATAGTAACTATTTTTTTTTTTTTTTTTTTGTTTAGAAATCGTGAAAATGATGGGCAAATGCAAGAGTTGTGCTTTCAATTAAACAAAGACTTGAAACTATTCAAAAGTTTGAAAACAGTGCATCTGTTAAATCTCTAAAGAACCATTATAATGTTGGTGACCAAACCATATGCGACATTGTAAAAAATAAACGGAAGCAGCGTATTGGACACGCGAATAGTGCGTGGTAAGTTTTTTTTCTGTTTTTTTATCTATCACCATACTTTTTACGTACATTACTGAACATTTTTCGATTCAATAAGTCCCCGACTTACGTAGCTTCGAACTTACGTTACGTTATTTATATATTTTTTTTATGTGACTGAAGATTTCAGTGAAGGGGACACACATTTCACCATAATAAAGTAAAAAAACCACAGAATTCCAGCTATCAGTATTATTGCAAATGCAATAAGATCAAGTTTACTACCCGTTTTTAATTAGATGCACTAACAGAAAAGCCCAATAACCCGGAAAGTGCAAATTGTTTTTATTGTTTTATGGTACTGACCTCCAGAAATGTGCTTTAGTAAAATGCGAGCTCGTGTGGGGTGATAATAGTGAGTTTTCGCCTTAACCCTGTGAATTTCTTTACAGAAAATTTAATTTTGACCGTTATCGTGGTGCTGACTAACGGTACTAGAAAATCTATCCAGAAAAGGAAAGCGATCGAGTTGGATCAGAAAATTAAAATAATAAGGATGTATGAAAATGGGCAAACATTAACAAGTATTGCGCAAATTCAGATTTGTCAGTGGCAACGGTGAACACAATAAAGGAGAAAGACAGAAAGCGGTGAAGTGATCGGCACCAATGAAGGTCAACTATAATAATAACCAAGGCTACAAAATACATATCAGTTTTTGCAGTTCAGTAACATGCGTTTTTTCTTCCTTTTATGTTTTCTTTTCTTATGTGTCACTCTGGCTACTTCACTGCTGTCCCCAAAAAAAGTTTTTAATTGAACTAATTAAAAATATATAATTATTTTTCTTCATTCTTCTGAGGATATTATGTTTTTTTTTTTTTTATAACTCTGGCATATCAGGGATATAGTAGCAATATTTTATTAATCATTCCCAAGTTACATAAAACTCAACTTACGTAAGAAGTCTTAGAACATATCTCTTTCCTGTGTCGGGAACTTACTGTATTTTTGGATTAACCGGGAAATCGATTATCCAGGATATTTTTTTATCATCCATCCCGGAAAATTGAGAGTCTGCTGTACTTAGTAGTTGGCTGCTTATAAACATGATGCTATAGCACAAACCTATACATTAGTTAACTTCTTCATAACCTGAGGCTGTTGCCTTAAACAAATTATGTAATTTATTTGTTCATTCCAAATGGTTTCATTTGAATATGTACAGAAGCCTGAACCACTCTCAAGCATATCTCTCACTTTTACTTTGATGTTGTTTGTCATAGATAAAAGAAGGAATTATTGGCACTACAAAAAAAAAAAAATACTGCAAGCATACATTTATTTGCAAATGCATTCATATATTTTAATTGTATTGTAACTATAGCAAGTCAAAAAATTTCATAAAAAATGTTTCAGCTTGTGCAGTTCTGAAAATTTTTTAAAGTGCCGATATTTAGTCATTTACAGATTTGCATTAATTCAAAGTGCATCACATATTTCTAAAAATCTTAAGAGCACTGATTATGTATAAGCAAAAATACATATCTCAAACTTGTGTAACTTGATGGATAAATACTTTAACTAGTGATTAAAGAAGTGTTTGTCAGTGACTGAGGGAGGGCTCACAATATTGTTAATGGCCCCTTAACAAGTGCTTGAAAATGTATATAGTAGAAAATAGACTATAAAACATATATGAATATGAGAAGCTGAAAGCCTGTAATCAATATGCAGAAAAACCTGGATGGCACCTCCGTAGCCAGGTGGGGAGGAGCGGCAGTGCGTAGCACACGCTTCTTGATTAGACCGGGGTTTGAGCCCATGACCACCAAATACGGAGGATGCGGAAAGGTCAGGGAATGACCACCACATATCCCCGGAGCAATATGGCTTTGGTTGCTAATGACACCTTTAGCACAAAAATGTTTATTGATGCAACATTTCTTGAAATGGTCTTCAGCAGCATATGATGTTTTGAGGCTTCTCCTCCTTCAGTTCCTCTCATAGGAACTGTCCAGAACAATTAAATTCTGCAATGTGGTTAGTCAAAAATATTATTTCCTCTTGCACAGAAAAACTTTTTTATGGTAATTCCTAACAAAGATGGTATTCTATTCTATCACCGTGTGATTTTAATTAAGGTTAAAGAAGACAGGTAATACTCGTTGAAATATTGACTTGAATTCTTGTAGATTGTAATTTATGGGGGAAGGTGGTTCAAAAAACCAAAAAGGATAAATGAAGAAGAAAAGTTAGCAGTTAAACCAGGAATGATATTGACTATTTGATGTAAAAATGTAGATCTACTAAATATATACATTAAGTTGTATATACTTGTGAGTTCTACATATTTAGAACTCACAAGTACTTTGCTGCAGGCTCTGATGAATCCCTGAAAATGTCTGGTCCTTGGCAGGTCATGAAGGCAAGGAAAAATCCCAGCTTTCTTGCACTCTCCTTCATTGTAACAATATATTTACTGATGAAAAGTACCATCAGATGGAGGCAGTCATGTTTCTGAATCCCACACAGATGAAAGCCTGGTTTGGCGGGTGCTGTCTATTAAGTTGAGATTTCTTAAAGAGGAGGTTTACACACCCTCCTCCCCTTTATTCCAAATATGTCTAGGTTAATCTTTAGTATATTGTCTAGGTTAAACTTTAGTATATGGTATCCCTTGGAATATCATTGGTTTGGCTGAAACAAGAAGAAGAAGTGAATCACTTATAAGTTTATCAAGTGGAAATCTGCTGTACACCAATGGAAACAGTGAAAGGAGTGAAGGTGGAGTTGGGTTTCTGGTCCATAAAGATTTTAAAAACAACATTTTGGAATTCAAAAGTACATCACCAAGGGTGTCAAGACTAATACTCAAGATTTCTAAGAGGTACAAGCTAAAGATTATAATGATTTATGCACCAACATCGAGCCATGATGATGAAGAGGTTGAAGAAATGTACACCGAAATTGAGTCTTCTAGATGAGCAGAAAACCCACTACACTATCATTATGGGGGACTTCAATGCTAAGGTTGGAAAAAGACAAAGCAGTGCAGAAAGGGGAACTATAGGAAATTTTGGAATTGGTGAAAGAGGTGAAAGACTTGTGGAATTTGCAGAATCTCAAGGACTGTCAGTAATGAACACTTTTTTCAAGAAAAGGGTGAACAGAAAGTGGACATGGGAGTCCAGATGGATTAACAACTAATGAAATAGACTTCATCCTCACTAACAGAAGATATATTGTGAATGATGTTACCGTCCTGAATAAGGTAAATGTTGGAAGTGATCACAGAATGGTAAGATGTACACTTGATATAGATGTAGGAAAGGAAAAAACTGACTCGAGTAAATAATACAAAGGTCTTTGAGATAACAGAAGAGGAGAAAAAGCAGTATGTACTGGAAATTAAGAACAAATTTGAGCTTCTACAGACTTCTCAGGACCAAGATATCGACGAGGAATATTACAACTTTCTGAAAGTGATAAAGCCCAAGAAACCTATAGGGAAAAAGAAATCCAAAGAAGAAAAAATTAGTCAAGAAACACTTGTCATGATGAACCGAAGACGACAAATGAAGAGCAAGAAAAACACTGACGGGGAGAAAATTGAGTATACTGAGGTATGCAAAGCCATTAGAAAGAGACTCAGAGAGATTACATAAGAAGATTTAACACAAGAAAAGTAGAACAAACATTAAGGGAAAACAAAGGATTTAAATCAGCAGCCATGAGCAGTAATACAGAAAGACAAATGATACTGAAACTGAAGAATAGCAATGGTGTACTTATAAACAGCAGAGAAGGCATAATTCAAATAGCAGAAGACTACTATAGAGAATTATACAAGGAGCGAGGGAATGATGCCAGCAGTGGGCAAGATGGATTGCAAAGTAGCAACACATACGACATACCCGATATTCTTCCTGATGAGGTAGAACATGCATTGAAGAAAATGAAGAATCAGAAAGCCCCGGGGGAAGATGAAGTTACTGTAGAGTTGTTAAATTTGGGAGGAAGAGACATAACACAAAAACTGGCAAGGCTCTTCACAAAGTGCATTAGAAAAGGTGTGACGCCTACAGTGGAATAATGCAATCATAGTTTTGCTGCATAAGAAAGGAGATAAATCAGAAATTGGAAATTATAGACCAATAGCTTGTTATCCCACATCTACAAGTTGTTCACAAGCGTCATTACTAACAGATTAGAAAGAATACTTGATGAGAATCAACCGAAAGAGCAAGCTGGCTTTAGGACAGGATTCTCAACTATGGATCACCTTCACGTAATATCACAGCTAATGGAGAAAGCAAATGAATATAAAACGCCATTATGCCTGGCATTTGTGGATTATGAAAAGGGATTTTGCTCCATACAGTATAAGGCAATGTTTCGCGAACTGGAAAGACAAGGCATAGATACCCCCATATATTATGATTTTGAAGAAAATGTATGAGAATGCTACCTCCTTTATTAGACTAGACAAAGACAGTAGTAAATTTAAAATTGAGAAAGGAGTTCGACAGGGAGACACAATATCTCCGAAGCTGTTTACTGCTGCCCTTGAGGAAGCTTTCAGAAGATTAGACTGGTTGCAGAAAGGAGTCAATGTGAACAGAGAGTACCTAAACCATTTACGATTTGCTGATGACATTGTGGTCATAAGCCACGATCCCAAAGAATTAGAGTAAAATCTTAATCAGCTTTGCACAGTTAGTAAGGATTTTGGACTAAAGATGAATATGGCTAAAACAAAAGTAATGATGAACAAGTATGCCACAGAAAGGGAAATAAGGATTGAAGGAGCAGTAATTGAAAAAGGTGGAGTCATATACTTATCTGGGGCAAGTTATTAACTGTAATAATGATAAATGGCTGGAAGTCAAGAGAAGAATAAATTTTGGATGGATAGCATTCAGGAAATATAGTCACATACTGAAGAGCAATATCCCAGTTTGTCTGAAACATAAAATAATGAACCAATGTATACTCTCCACCATGACTTATGGAAGTGAAACTTTGACACTCACCAAAAGAATGGAAGAGAAGCTGAGAACTACACAGCGAAGAATGGAACGAATTATATTGGGAATCAGACTGTTAGATAAGAAGAGAAACACGTGGATTAGGCAGCAAACTCAAGTAGACTTCTTATCAAAACTAAAGAACTAAAATGGTCTTGGGCAGGACACATAGCTCGAAGACATGATGACAGATGGACTAAAAAAATAACAGAATGGTACCCAAGAGGAGCTTTGAGAAAACCCGTAAGACAAAGGCAGAGATGGATAGATGAAATTCATGAGTTTGTGGGTAGTAAATGGATGGCCAGTGCTCAAAACAGAAGGAACTGGAAAGTTGCTGGAGAGGCCTTCATTCTGCAGTGGATTGAAAATGGCTGATGATGATGATATGGTATCCCTTTTGATCGGTTCATTGCAAGGCATGGCATGAAGTAGTGATCAACAGGTCTAGATCCTCGCATCTGTTGCTTTCCTTCACTTTTCCTTGCGATTACGTTGCACTTAATGAGTAGCTGACTTTTCTGAAGGTGCTGAAGATTTACCTGAATGGAGGAGGTAAATCTGGCATTCTCGGAAATGAAAACTAGTTGGAATCTCTTCTGAATAGTGGCATAACCAAACCTGACCTAATGTCACTTAACCCATTTAAGAACACTAAGCATCCTCCGCCTCCTTAGAAATGGAAGCTAGTTGGAATCCCTCCTGAATAATCTGGCTTGACATGACCTAACCCATTTAAGAAAACTAAGCAAAAAATGGATCAAACACTAACTGATGGTGCCAATCTGTATATTGCACTCATAGCTGCTGGTCACAGTCCATCAGTTCAAAAACTCAATTCGCTATCATGAAAAATTGCTTCGTCACATCGGTACAGTGTGTATGTGACTCGTACACTATATATATACTCGGCAAGGTAAGAGTGAAACATTTCTTGCAGGCCAGTTTGGCACCTGTCTCTTAAAACCACTCCACAAACCATCAATACCATTGGTGTTCTTGCCTGTTTCAGGATCACTGAAATGAAGCATGTGGTTCACAGAGATATGCCGAAAACCTTTGTCCCCTAGACAATTGTAAGACTTCCAGCAATCCAGTACCACCAGGCAAATTGAAAGTCTTAATGATGTCTAGATGGACATCTTTACTCCTGTTTTCAATAATCTCGAAAAAACACCGTTCGAACCTTACTGAACTCCACCAAACACCCATTTCCCCTTCAAACTCTTATCCCTATTGTACTTCCTCTTCCCAAACTTACTCTCAACAATTTCAACAACTACACCCACACCACCACCACCAAGCATACAACTTTCTCTCACATGCACCTCCTAACAAAAGCTCCTCCGGTCAGTCATCATGGGACTCACACCCAGCTTGTGCATCATAAACTCACACAGCATCTTCTGATCCCAATAATAGGTCAAAAGGAGCACATCAGTCATTCTTAACTTGCATTCTGAGAACTATCTCCCCTTTTGCACAGAATTTTTTTACAGTATAAGCATTTACCCCTTTCACTCTGCATTTCCACTCGCCCATCTGTAACATCCTTTTGCTCAGGTAATTTCATCGTATTTTCACACATGGAGCACTTATACTGCGAGGATATCAAACCCACACTCATACACCGGCGCCTCCGTAGCCAGGTGGGAAGGAGCAGCAGTGCATGGCACATGCTTCTTGATTAGACCGGGGTTCGAGCCCATCACCACCAAATACGGAGGATGCGGAAAGGTCAGGGAATGACCACCGCATATTCCCAGAGCAATATGGCCTTAGTTGCTAATGCTCCTAAAAACCAAATAACAAACAAACAAACAACTCATACACCACTCAATCACACTCCTACACCCATCCTTCTCCAAACCATAGATATACGCAGTCTGAATTCTAATATCAACGATGTTCATTTCCACAAATATACGTGGTCTCAATGATGTCCATTTCCACTTGCAGTCTGCCAAACCCCGTGTACTTTTTCTGACAGAATCTCAGTTATCGGTTGATTCATCTACTGCTCATCTCAGTTGCACGAATTATTTGCTGTATTATTCCTTTCACCTCAAAGATGGTACTTGTGCATATGTCTGTTCCGATATTCCCTGTCAGAGACTTGGTAATTTGGAATCTCCTCTGGCTTAAAATCTCTCTACCTCATTGTGTCAAATTCATCTGTTGTCTCTACCGTTTTCCTAACTCCACTAATCACTTGGAGCTCTTTGACTTCTTTTTGCAACTTGACTTTCTCCAGTCCAACTTTCCTAACAGCGAGGTAATTTTCCTTGGTGATTTTAATGTTTACAACTCCAGCTGGCTTCCGTTTTATAGTCTCACTGACCCAGCTGGTCGAGATGCTGAGGCTTTTGCAATTACTAATGACCTTGCACAGATTGTTCATTTAGTTAAAAGAATACTGGACAATCCTAACCATACACCCAACACGCTTGATCTCTATCTCGCAAACAACCCTTCTAAGTACACAGTCGAAGTGAGTGGTGCTTTAGCCACCTCAGATCACAACTTGGTGATTGTCTCTTCTCCAATGGAGCCTTTATCTCATGGCTGTTCCCAACCTCTTGTTGTTTGGCATTACAAGAATGCAAAATGGGATGACCTGCGAGATTTCTTTTCCTTGATTGGATTACTGTTTCAAATCTTCTGATGTCAATGTTTGCTCAGATCGTGTCAGTGAAATTATTCTTGTAGGAATGGAATCCTTTATTCCACACTCCACTTTAAAATCTCGCCCTTTATCTAATCCTTGGTTTTCCAATAAATGTGCTAAGGCTGTTCAAGAGAAGAACTTGCATATCGTAATTGGCTTTGTTTCCAATTCTTCAGTTTCATTTTCTGCCTATACCAAAGCTTGCAACAATTTTAAAGCAGTTATTAATCAGTCCACACTAGATTTTGAAAAGGCTAAGAGTAGAAAACTTGCTTCTTGCCCTATTGGTAGCCGAGCATTCTGATCTCTTGCCAAAGCTATTGGCCGCAACTTTTGCCCATCTCTGCTCCCACCTCTGTCAAAACCAGATGGTTCTGTTGTTACTTCAGCCAAGGATAAAGCTGACCTGCTAGCATCCCATTTTTCTTCCAACTCGTGTATCAAGGATCTTTAAAACACCTTTCACCATTCCCAACATGCTCCATTCAGTGTCTCCTGTGGTCTTTCATCAGAAGGATTTTGGTGAATCTTGATGCTAAATCCCCAAAAGAGATATATCATTTTGCCTAGAAATCAGAGTGTCACCAAAGATAAGCATATGAACAGAAGAATCCTCTTTGCGAGATATAAGAGAAGACTGAGTTTTAGAAGAGAGATATTTTGATATATCTCTTAAGAAAGTTCCAAGTCCTGATAGTATTTCTCCATTTGTTCTCAAAACCTGTGCTCCTGAACTTACTCCTGTTCTTTACTGCCTGTTTTCACTTTCGTATTCCAAAGTTGTTTTTCTGCTTGGAAATTTGCTCATATCCAGCCAGTTCCTAAAATGGGTGACAAATCCCTCCCATCCAATTATCGTCCCATTGCAATTACTTCTACTCTTTCTAAAGTAATGGAGAAATCAATTAATCACCAACTCTTAAACTACCTAGAAACCTTCTGTCTGATCAACGATCACCAGTATGGATTCCATTAGTGTCGATCCACTGGTGATATTCTGGCTTATGTACCCATTTATGGACAAATTCAATGGAAAAGGTTGGTGAAACACAAGCAGTTGCTCTTGACATCTCAAAGGCTTTTGATCATGTTTGGCATAAAGGTCTTCTAAACAAGCTTCCATCTTATGGTCTGCCAACTGTTTTTTGTAATTGGTTATACAGTTCTCTCTGATCGCTTACTGAGAGTGATGGTAGATAGCTGTCTCCACTAATGCTGGTGTCCCCCAAGGTTCAGTTCTTTCCCCAACTCTTTTCCTCTTGTATATTAATGACCTTCTTTTATTGACTAGAAGTCCTATCCATAGTTTTGCCGATGATAGCACATTGCATTCCACTTTCCATTTTGAGAAACTTTGCCCTGCTCAATCAGCTTCAACTTCTCAAATATCTGCTACCAATTCCTTAAATGCCAATCTCCCGATAATTCTCCATTGGGGCAAAGACAACTTAGTTGATTTCAATCCTAAAACTCAATCTTGTCTTATATCTCGCAAAGAGGATTCTTCTGCTCATATGCTTATCTTTGGTGACACTCCGATTTCTAGGCAAAATGATATATCTCTTTTGGGGATTACCCTGACTTCTAATCTCTCTTGGCACAAGCACATTACAAATATTGCTTCCTCTGCATCTAAAAAACTTGGTTTCCTCTTCTGCTCTCTGTGTTACTTTTCTTCCAAACAGCTGTTCACTCTGTATTAATCACAAATCCACCCTACCATGGAATGTTGTTCCCACATCTGGGGCAGTGCCCACAAAACCTCTCTCAGGCTTCTAGATTCCATTCAGAAGAGGGGAGTTAGGTTAATTAATGACTCCTCTCTAACAGTCTCTCTCCACTAGCTGTCTCATAGATTTACTGTTTCTGCTGCATGCCTTTTCTACAGATACTTCCATGGGCACTGTTCTTCTGAATTGGCTTCTGTAATTCTCGCTCTTTCTTTCAAAACAGTCCGAACACGTGCCACCACCAACCAATATCCGTTTACAGTCCAACTTCAAAACTCACAGTACCAACTTTTCATCTTCCTCGTTTATTCATTCTACTGCTCTTTTCTGGAACAACCTTCCTTCATATGTATTTCCTAAAAATTACAGTCTACAAAAGTTCAAGTCTAATGTCAACAAATATCTTCTTTCGTCTTCTCAACCCCCAGCCCAAGCACGGTACTAAGTACTATAGGTTCTAATACCTCTCGTGTTTGGGGTTTTCATAAAAAAAAAAAAAAAAAACAAATGAGTGATAGCCTATGAAACATATTCCAATGCAAATAAGCTGTAAATCGTGCAGAGGACTACACCAGCAAATCACTGCTTTTAGCCAACCTAGAAATATAGCATGCAAATAAGTATTGCATATTTCCATAATCCTTACTTGGCAGAAGTAGGCTTGCTAATTGCTTCTTCATGCCACATTGAAAGGAGTGCCTTTCAGTCTGTCAAATTAGTTTTAATCAGAATTTTGGCTACCGGTATATGACACAGCAAAATCACACAAATCTCTGTAAAATATAGAAATACAACATGTACTGTTTTTTATTCCATAGTACAGCACGTTTTCATAAAATGATGAAAAAATGCTTAACTTCTTGAGTTCTTAGATGCATGTGTAATATTCCCATATTAGGCATTGAGATTTGTGTGATTTTTTTTTTTTTTTTTTTTTTTTTTTTGCTACTAAGAGCAGGATGATTATTATAAGATATGAACAAGCTGATAAAAATATTATATCGAAATGGCTTCTTGAAAACTTTAATACTGGTACAAATTTTAAAATGTAATGTGACTGATTTGTTATCTTAAGTGACCTATACACTTACTAGATATAATCAATGTGATTATATCGATTATATCTAGTGGGTGTATAGGTAATTGATAATGACTTCACAACATTCCTTTAATGTGTCCACCAAAGTCTATAACATACTGTATATTGTTGATCACTGGTGAACCAGCTAATGAAAGCATTTCACTTAACTGTTGGGTACTTCTCTGATTAAGGTTAAAGTTAGTTCAGGTACTGTTAATGGGATCTCTCGTGAAAGACTGGCAAGTTGTCTGGATAAGAATTGTATAGAGACATCTATATGATTTAGGTGTAAGGCAATGTGGGGAAGTGGGGACAAAAGAAATGGTAGTGGAATTTTCACTTTGAAATGGGACACAAAACCAAGAGGGTGCATCAGTACAAACTTGTTGTATTAGGGGAGCTAAGAGAGACTAGATTTCAGGAGTTTGTTTGGTCAGATTACTAAATACCAGAATAAGCTGCTTTCCTGTGTGGTTAAGGTTAATAGTCTGGCAAAATTTAAGGGGCAGCTGGATTGGTACCCTTCTGGTAGTGAGAAGAGAGTGATTAGAGTGGATATAATTATACAGACAAGTATTTTTAAAAGCTGATGCAGCAATAGCCTGACTTCCTTGCATCTTTTGAATTTTGCTAATAACCAGAAACTGCCCATGTTAAGTTCATTGAATATGGAGGGCACATAGTCAGAAAATGATAGGGCATGTCTTGATTTCAGCCAATGTGCAGTAGGATACCATTGTGTATGGAGGTAACCTTTCCTGTTGCTTTTTCAGAGAAGATATGAAACAACCTGTGGTACCACACTGGTGTGTGTGTGTGTGTGTGTGTGTGTGTGTGTGTGTGTGTGTGTGTGTGTGTGTGTGTGTGTGTGTGTGTGTGTGTGTGTGTGTGTGTGTGTGTGTTCGATCTTTGTGCCATTAGTTACCCAAAGTATGGACCATGAATGAAATGAGTGATGAATCTAAACCAAACTTTCATGCTACAAAGGAGAATTTTCTAAGTGGAATGCAAATTTAATCTGACTATATGATGATACCTTTATTTACGCTACCTGACAAAGAAGTGTGCTTCATCTGTCTAAATGTTTTTTTTTTTTTTTAAATCATTCTTTATCCTCCTCCAAATTGGCTAGATATTGTCATGCAGAGTTAAATTGTGCATCTTAGTCATCTGCTTGAGCTTGGGAAATCTTATACAGAAACAGGCAAGTGTTTTATGAAGAGCTTGCCATACTGTAGATACAAGCAATGCCACCAGTTTGATGACAAATTTCTCTTGCACTAATAGTACCCTTTGAATTTCTGAATTTTTGACTCTTCTAAAGCAACGACGTCAGAAAGTTTTCATTATGGTATAAGGTCATCCTTTTTGCAGTTTATCACATGGGCAACCTGTGTCCCTAAATTTATTAATTGAGTTGCTCGTAGCATTATTTCAACATAAAACACGACAAAATTATGCATACAAGGATATTTCTATAGCACAGCTTTGGTATTTCCTCCTTGCATGTACTAATGCTTTACAGATTCTATTTTGTGAAGCATATGCTCTTGGATAAATGATTGGCTTGCTCCTTGCAAATTTTGACAAATAATTATCCTATACATTGTGGCATAAACTCAAACTGTGCAATTTTACATATAAGGCATTTATAACTTGAGTACATGTGTAATATAAGAACAATATCCAAATTTTTTATTCCTCTCAACAAGTACCTTGAGAGATATATGGCATTAAATCCCAGAAGATATTTTATAATAACCCTGTACTTTGCCATTTCCGTTTCACCTATCATCATCATCATCAGCCATTTTCAATCCACTGCAGGATGAAGGCCTCTCCAGCAACGTTCCAGTTCCTTCTGTTTTGAGCACTGGCCATCCATTTACTACCCACAAACTCATGAATTTCATCTATCCATCTCCGCCTTTGTCTTCCAGGTTTTCTTCTAGCTCCTCTTGGGTACCATTCTGTTATTTTCTTAGTCCATCTGTCATCATGTCTTCGAGCTATGTGTCCTGCCCAAGACCATTTTAGTTCTTTAGTTTTGATAAGAATGTCCTTTACTTCAGTTTGCTGCCTAATCCATGTGTTTCTCTTCTTATCTAACAGTCTGATTCCCAATATAATTCGTTCCATTCTTCGCTGTGTAGTTCTCAGCTTCTCTTCCATTCTTTTGGTGAGTGCCCAAGTTTCACTTCCATAAGTCATGGTGGGGAGTATACATTGGTTCATTATTTTATGTTTCAGACAAACTGGGATATTGCTCTTCAGAATGTGACTATATTTCCTGAATGCTATCCAACCAAAATTTATTCTTCTCTTGACTTCCAGCCATTTATCATTATTACAGTTAATAACTTGCCCCAGATAAGTATATGACTCCACCTTTTTCAATTACTGCTCCTTCAATCATTATTTCCCTTTCTGTAGCATACTTGTTCATCATTACTTTTGTTTTAGCCATATTCATCTTTAGTCCTAAATCCTTACTAACTGTGCATAACTGATTAAGATTTTCCTCAGATTCTTTGGGATCGTGGCTTGTGACCACAATGTCATCTGCAAATCGTAAATGGCTTAGGTACTCTCCGTTCACATTGACTCCTTTCTGCGACCAGTCTAATCTTCTGAAAGCTTCCTCAAGGGCAGCAGTAAACAGCTTCGGAGATATTGTGTCTCCTTGTCGAACTCCTTTCTCGATTTTAAATTTCCTACTGTCTTTGTCTAGTCTAATAAAGGAGGTAGCACTCTCATATATTTTCTTCAAAATCATAATATATGGGGGTATCTATGCCTTGTCTTTCTAGTGCCCGAAACATTGCCTTATGCTATATGGAGTCAAATGCCTTTTCATAATCCACAAGTGCCGGGCATAATTGTGTTTTATATTCATTTGCTTTCTCCATTAGCTGTGATATTACGTGGTTGATTCTTTTGGTTGATTCTCATCAAGTATTCTTTCTAATCTGTTAGTAATGACCCTTGTGAACAACTTGTAGATGTGGGATAACAAGCTAATTGGTCTATAATTTCCAATTTCTGATTTATCTCCTTTCTTATGCAGCAAAACTATGATTGCATTATTTCACTGCTTAGGCGTCACACCTTTTCTAATGCACTTTGTGAAGAGCCTTGCCAGTTTTTGTGTTATGTCTCTTCCTCCCAATTTTAAAAACTCTACAGTAACTTCATCTTCCCCCCGGGGCTTTCTGATTCTTCATTTTCTTCAATGCATGTTCTACCTCATCAGGAAGAATATCGGGTATGTCGTATGTGTTGGTACTTTGCAATCCATCATCCTCACTGCTGGCATCATTCTCTCGCTCCTTGTATAATTCTCTATAGTAGTCTTCTGCTATTTGAATTATGCCCTCTCTGCTGTTTATAAGTACACCATTGCTATTCTTCAGTTTCAGTATCATTTGTCTTTCTGTATTACTGCTCATGGCTGCTGATTTAAATCCTTTGTTTTCCCTTAATGTTTGTTCTACTTTTCTTGTGTTAAATCTTCTTATGTCCTCTCTCTGAGTCTCTTTCTAATGGCTTTGCATAACTCAGTATACTCAATTTTCTGTAGAAAAACACTGACAGGGAGAAATTTTACAGTAGAAAACAAAGAAATTCATTTGTCGTCTTCGGTTCATCATGACAAGTGTTTCTTGGCTAATTTTTTCTTCTTTGAATTTCTTTTTACCTATAGGTTTCTTAGGCTTTATCACTTTCAGAAAGTTGTAACATTCCTCGTCGATATCTTGGTCCTGAGCAGTCTGCAGAAGCTCAAACTTGTTCTTAAGTTCCAGTACATACTGCTTTTTGTCCTTTTCTGTTATCTCCAAGACCTTTGTATTATTTACTCGAGTCAGTTTTTTCCTTTCCTACATCTATATCAAGTGTACATCTTACCATTCTGTGATCAGTTCCAACATTTACCTTATTCAGGACGGTAACATCATTCACAATATATCTTCTGTTAGTGAGGATGAAGTCTATTTCATTAGTTGTTAATCCATTTGGACTCTTCCATGTCCACTTTCTGTTCACACTTTTCTTGAAAAAAAGTGTTCATTACTGACAGTCCTTGAGATTCTGCAAATTCCACAAGACTTTCACCTCTTTCATTTCTTTCACCAATTCCAAAATTTCCTATAGTTCCCCTTTCTGCACTGTTTTGTCTTTTTCCAACCTTAGCATTGAAGTCCCCCATAATAATAATAGTATAGTGGGTTTTCTGCTCATCTAGAAGACTCAATTTCGGTGTACATTTCTTCAACCTCTTCATCATCATGGCTCAGTGTTGGTGCATAAATCATAACCTTTAGCTTGTATTTCTTAGAAATCTTGAGTATTAGTCTTGACACCCTTGGTGATGTGCTTTTGAATTCCAAAATGTTGTTTTTAAAATCTTTATGGACCAGAAACCCAACTCCACCTTCACTCCTTTCACTGTTTCCATTGGTGTACAGCAGATTTCCACTTGATAAACTTATAAGTGATTCATTTCTTCTTCTTGTTTCAGCCAAACCGATGATATTCCAATTCACATTTTCTAATTCCTTTTCCAGCTCTAGTATCCTGTCTTCACCGATGAGTGATATTACGTTATAATAGGCCAAGTTCAGTTTCCGTGCATGGCAGCCTGATCGTACCCAGAGATTCTTAGCGCCCTCTGCTTCCACCTGATCCTCTTGCTGCCGTAAGAGGGGGAGTGAAAGCTGCAGGTTCATTTGTTTTGTCATTCTGTCATATGCTGGAGGGTTTGGTCTTTTCCTCTTCATGCTGACCAGGCGTCTTGAAGAGAACCAATCTACATGTTCGTTGCCACCTAAGTGACGTAACAGGGCTTACCATCGAGAAGGTGTGCATGAGCGGATTTTAGGGAGGCAGGCCAACTGGACTTCTCCTAAATATTCTGTGATAGAGAGATATTGGATCCATCAGTGTTTTAGGCTGAGTGTCTGATAACACAGGATACCTGTTCCCCTCACCTTTTGTACAGTTGAAACCTTAGTTTTCAGTTTGCAGTTACTGCTTTTGTTGTCACAGTTAACATGTGCCACAGAGTAACAAAGACTTTATTCATAGAAGTCTGGCATCTTGATATTTATTTGCATCATGGTATTTCCCCCACTGCAACTTTTTTTTTTCAATTGGTTTGGTTTACATTCACAGTGAGGTGCCACTTATCTGCCCTCTGAGGTAATAAACAAGAAAGCTGTATGGAAGAAACTGTATATGGATTGTTAGATATTTTTTGAAATCAGTTGTAAAAGTACCTTGTAATCCCATATAACCGATATGGAATTTCTTCTTAATTGTACTGTGTTTTTTTTTGTATTAAAATGGATTTTAAAAGATATTTAAATAATTTTAATAAATCCATTTTTTTTTAAATTTAAAAATTAAATCAGGGGGTGAAATATAGCCTTCCAACACCTCAATATTTCTTTTACTATAAATGTATCGTGTTTCATTTATGTTCTGAAAATTAAAAAGAAACTAAATGTTAATTGCAGATTGTACCTTCTTCTAAGCCTCCTCGCCTAACCCAGAAATCTCGGTCTTTAGACTTGCATACAGAAGGAATAGGAAATGTTGGAGATGATGAAATGGGACATGCTGAACTGCCTACATCTTTGAAGGACCATTCTTTTTCATCAATTCCTGTTCCAGTAAAGGATGTAGTGGTGTGTATTTTGAATTGGTTGTTTGCTTAATTAGAATTGATCCACTAAAATTGTAGATTACTATATATGCTGATACTTATTACTTCATTTTAAGTACACTAGACAAAAAAATTTTTACAGTAGAAAACAAAGTTTTTGATAGTGTGGCATTGGTCTCTCCACATTGTATGGGTGTCATTATGAATTGCTTCAGTGTTGCACAACAAACCCTTCTCAAAAGAGAAATGTAATGCTAGTCATTTTTAATGTGTGCAACCATTGAGGTAACTATTTCAAAGATTTCTTCTCTCTCTCTCTCTCTCTGATGGATGTATAGTTAAAGTTTCTGCATAGTATAGACCTTAAAGCTGCTTCTTCGTGTGATTTGACACATTGTGCTCCACCTAAAATATACCCATGATTAGAGCTTAATATACCGTGATCCCGAATACTGGTATTACCCCCTCCACTTTGAGACAGTTTCAAGCTCCCATGGGATTCAACTTCTACTCCAGACCGATAACATCTACCGTCTGTTTACCGAGCGAGCAACAATACAAATGCGTTACGGCAACGTACTTTTACTGATAAATTTCATTGAATTTTTGCATGCTTCTCATGTGGGCTTAGCCGTTTTTTCCACTACCTTTACTTCTTTTCCACTTCTTTACCTTAGCCGTTTTTTCCACTACCTTTAAAGGGTTATGAAGGGCTACTGAAAGAGATTGGCATTATTATTATAATTATTCATGGATCAACAGTCACTCTTCAGAATGTTGCCACAGTCATTGAGTAGAGTAACAGAATGAAACTAGTTATTTTCATATTTATGACTATTGTTCTTAAAATTCACTAATAAAAATATCAGTGATGCAATTACTATGTATCACAAATTTCATAAAAGATTTAGAAGAGATGCATATAGGTCAAATGGTATTCTAAACATTGATGTACATATATAGTTTTTATTCTGTTTTATTCACAAACATATATTTTTAATTTATTAGTAAGATCATTAGAAATGACTAGCTTTAAAACCTACTTTTTTTTTTGTTTTTTTTTTTAGCCCCATGTAAACCTTTCTGTTGTGTCAGAGACACCAGATGTTACAGTAGTTGAAGACACAGAATGTTCAGAGAAGGTAAGTGTACACCTAGGGTATATAAGGTAAATAGGTATATATATATATAGAATATTAAGGATAATATAAAGAATTATTAGAAAAAGTAAATCAATCAATAATAATACCATCAGGGACTAAGAAAACGCAAAAAAATAAAAAAAAAAAACTTATCGCTTTTTACTGACAATCTAGATGACTTCAACTGGGGCCAATCACCCAGAGTGAAGGCAAAAAACGACAAGAGGTTGTCTGTATCTGTGATGATCAATGTATGCTAAGTAATTTAAATCTAAACCAAATATAAATCAGTATAGGCCAAATATAAATCGAATGATGATAAAAGTTAAGAAAATTTAGAAATATTAGAATCAAAGGTAAGAAATATAAGTAAAATATAAATGTAAGCATATATTAATCATCGTTGACCCAACAGAGAACGTAATTTAATGATTAAAATAAGATTAAATATATAATACATACTACATATTGACCGTATCTAGGACATAATGTAATAGTCATCAAAATAATATGTGGTGCCCCCTATGTGATGGATACGGTAAAAATAAATAAATAATTAAATTAACGCATAAACATGCAGATAGTAAGAAGAAAAACTAAAGGAGTAGGAATAATAGAACCTGAACTCCACAAAGGCGAAAAATAGTGGTATAGATAAGAAATAGTTTCTCCTACGTCCTCGGATTGCCCTAATAATTTCGGAGAAATAAAAATAAAGAGTGTGGGACAGTTTAAAGACATTACAAGAAATGTCTTATATGATCGCAAACCCACTCCTATAGTAGGACCCTGAGCTGAATTTGCATGTTATCTCAGTGTGAACTTAAGTAAATTTAAATGAATTTAACTATATATTAAAAAAAAAAAAAAAAAAAAAAAATGATACACTGTAATTTGCAAGCCGGTGGGTACAAGTTTTCTACGCCATAAGACACCAAGAATGCAAAGTGTATCCCATGTACATATATACATGGCACTAAATATGACAATTATATTGAAAATTATATTGAAACAATAGGTTCAGAAAACAAATTTTTGAAATTAATTATGCTTATCGCTTTCCTGAAGTGATATTTCAGATAAGCGATAGGGAAATTATTATTAAAATATTATTTGTCATCTAGATTGTCGGTAAAAAGCAATAATTTTTTTTTTTTTTTTTTTTTTGCGTTTTCTTAGGTCCTTGATGGTATTATTATTGGATTGATTTACTTTTTCTAATAATTCTTTATATTATCCTTAATATTCTATAGACATTATGGGTGTATTGCATGATTGCTTGCAACTGCATTGACTCATAAATATTAGTTACATATTAGTTACAGTTATTGTCGTTTTAACTTTCTTTCTTTACTTTTTTATCAATAATTATAAATATATATATATATATATATATATATATATACACACCTTAAAGTTGAAAAAAATTTAATGGAGTAAAATGTCATAAATCTGGCAATGGAAAATTTATAATTCTCAAAAATCCAACACTTAAAATTAAAAAAAAAAAAAAATATATATATATATATATATATATATATATATAACAATAATAATCTAAAAATTACTCCAATTTACATGTATGTTAATGTGCTAAGTCACCTAAAACAACAGAACTTGATGAAGTGATGTTTTGGGTTACTTAATGCATCAATATATACATCACTCATGGCAAGTGGAATTCAATCAAGTGTGTTTACATTTGTAGCAACTGCATGTGTTTTTTTGTCACATTAGCATTAGCATTAGTAGAGGCATTTGATGCAAGAAAGCAAGCTTATGCAGCATCAGCCAAAAAAAAAAAAAAAAAAAGCCCACTTCCACTTCACCCCTCCGTTCGTTCAAAATACCTGTCCAGCTGAGCCTTAAACTTATTTAGGCTATCAACCTCCACCACAAGGGATGGAAGTCTGTTCCACCAACCAACCACCCGCTGGCTAAAGGCAAATTTCCGCACGTCTATCCTACATCTGTCTTTCCTCAATTTGAATTTATGCCCTCTCAGGTGATTTTTCTGAGCTAGAGGAAGAATCCCATCAGCATTGAGCATGCTTAAACATTCAAGGCTTTATACACCTCTATCAGATCACCTCGCTGGTGCCTAGTCTCCAGACACTGTAATTTGCAAAACTTAAGCCTTTCTTCGTAAGAGCACCCCTTTGTTCCATTCACTAATCTTGTTGCCCTTCTCTGTACTCGTTCCAGCAGCTCTACATCCTTCTTGAAATGAGGCCTCCAGACCTGTATACAGTACTCTAGGTGTGGCCTGACCATCGCCTTATACAATGGAATAATCACCTCCTTATCCCTGCTGGAAAAATTCCTGTATATCATTGACAATACTCCATGAGCTACTCTTGCAGCCCGTCTGCACTGCTCAGAGAACTTCATATCTGCCTGCACAACCACCCCTAAGTCCCTTTCATTCTCCACCACTGTCAGTGCAGTACCACAGAGTTGATACGTTGCTCTGGGGTTGCTGTTTCCCATGTGTAGTACTTTACATTTGTCAATGTTAAACTTCATTTGCCACCTCTCAGCCCATCTGCTCAACCTTTCCAGATCCTGTTGCAGCAGCATAGTGTCCGTAGTGTCCTTGACAACCCTGCCAACCTTTGTATCGTCTGCAAACTTGGACATTAAGCCGGATATACCATCATCAATATCATTTATAAATACAGAAAACAATAATGGACCCAACACTGAGCCCTGAGGGACTCCACTAATAACATCAGTCCACGATGAGCAGTGTCCATTGATTACCACTCTCTGTCTTCTCCCCCTCAACCACCCCTTTATCCATAGCAGCAATTTGCCTCCAATGTCACACTGCTCCAATTTGTGTAGCAGTCTTCCATGTGCAACAGTATCAAAAGCCTTTCTAAGATCCAAGTATATAATATCAAAGTTATTCCCTGCATCCAGTTCTTTTGTGACTGCATCATAGTATCCAATCAAGTTGGTCAGGCAAGACTTCCCCTTAACAAAACCATGCTGTGTCTGAGCTATAACTGAAGTCTTGTCTAAATGATCCTACAGTGCTTCTTTAACCAGTGCCTCCATTAATTTTCCTGGAACAGAAGTTAAGCTCACAGGTCTATAATTACTTGTGTCAGCCTTTGATCCTCCTTTGTGAATTGGGGTCACATTTGCACATTTCCAGTCTATGGGTACCCCTGAGTCCAAGGAAGCTCTCATAATTATGGCTAAGGGTTTGCTTACTTCCTTTGCTGCCTCCTTTAATATAACTGGATAGATCCCATCCACCCCGGGTGCCTTTCTTGTGTTTATCTTCAACAGTTTCTCCTCCACTTTACTCCCAGTTATTTCAAGATTCTGTAGCTTACTGCCAGAGTTGAATACACCTCTGGCATTCCCCTCGCTGAATAACTCCTCATGTGTGAATGTCGATGAAAAATATTCATTTAGTTTGTTGGCTACCTGAGCAGGATCATCAACACTTGACCCATGAATATCAAGTGGACCAATCTGATTCATCCCCTTCCTTCTAGAGTTTACATAAGTAAAGAACTCTTTGCTGTTTTTCTTTGCATCCCTTGCCAAGGATTTCTCGTAATCTGCCTTCGCCTGCCTAACCTCCTTTGTAACTTGGTTGCATATCAACTTGTATCTATCATAGGCTTCTGTGTCATGTGTTAATTTGTATGTATCTCATGCATTTTTCTTCTCTGCCATATGCCTCATTAGTTCATCTGACATCCATTTTGGCCTAAACCTTGAACAATATTTCTTAGTTGGTATGTAAAGCCTAGTAGCTTCCAAGATAAGTTCTTTGAATGCTTCCCATTTTGAATTTGCTGTTGGTAACATCATCAGTTGGTCCCACTGTATAGAATTTAAATACTGTCTCAGTCCATCGTAGTCGCCTTTACGGAAGCAATAACCCTTCCCTTTACCCCTAATGGTAGTTACCTCTTTGAGTAAATCCCACTTCAGCACACTGTGATCACTGCCACCTAGTGGTTCATTTATCTGCAGATTCTTAATGCATGAAGAATCACTGCTGATAATCAAATCAAGAGTATTACTCCCTCTAGTTGCCTCCCGAACATGCTGATGTAGAAAACAATCATCCAATAAATCCACAAAAGCCCTGCTAGTGTGTGAGTAACCAGCCCCCAAATTCCAGTCAATATCTGGGAAATTAAAATCTCCCATTATAAGACACTCTGATTTACTGGCCCACTCTATTTCCCTGTACAGTTCCTTATTATACTCATCAGAGTCATTAGGCCTATAGCACACTCCTACTCTCAATTTTGATCTCCCAATGTTTATGTCACACCAAACTGACTCCACACTGCACTGTCCAGCGATGTCGACTGGCTTCACTTCCTTGGTTTTTATGTGTTTCTTAACTAATAGCATAACCCCTCCCCCTTCCTATCCTGTCTATCCTTTCTGTAGACGTTGTACTCCCCAAATTGCAGTTCTGCATCCCTTATATCTGTGTGACACCACGTCTCTGATATCCCAACAATATCTGCCTTCGATGTTTTAAGCAATACCTCAAATTCATCAAATTTGTTTACTAAACTCCTAGCATTGGTGTACACGCAAGTATCCCTGCACCTGTTTCTATTCTTAGCTACCCTAACACAACCCATGTGTTTACTTGTACCGCAATGGCTCCCAGCAGTCTCTGAAATATCATGCATCTTGTTTTTCAGGCTTCTGCTCATTCTAATAGAAGCAGTGCAAGAATCTCTTTCACCTCTGCCAGTGGCTACTGTCAATCTATTGGTCTTTGTCTCCCCCCAAGCTAGCAGTTTTCCGACCCACCTAACACTGCCTCGATAGCATCAGCAAATATTCTTGCACCCTTTCTATTTAAGTGTATCCCATCCCTGTAGAAGCAATCTCTACAGGGATGGGATACAAAAGTACCAATTACATGCAACATGCATGTAATTGGTACTTTTATTAATTATATTTTTAAATGGCTTCAAAAAATCAAAATCTTTGTGTTTATGTTGCTAACTTACCATGTAGGTAGGTAAGTTTTTAAGCTAAAGTTGTTTTAGTCTAAAAACTTACCCCAAAATAAGTTACCTTAATAAAATTAAAAGCAACTTGCCTGTCCATGCCAGTACTGGGAAATGAAACTGTAGAATACTTTATCGGGCATTTTATTCTGACCAACATTAAAGGATAAGAGAAAACAAAAACAGTGATATTTAACTAGTGGTATCCAGTTTTGGAAGGGGGAGGGGTAAACATCATAGGCTTTGCAAAAAAATAAAATAAAATAAATTTTAAATATCTCTTGTAAATTTGTATGCATACTATCTACTGTATGTGGTAAATTTGCAATAATCATGCATTTAGGTTAATTTGTACTGAGAACAAATTAAATAAGTGAATGCACTTTACATTACAGTTATTTCTTACTGAAGACAGTTATACATAAAAATATTTCTGTCCTTCATATTTCCCAAAGATTACAAGCTACAGAAATTTGTCTAATGTCAACAAGTATTTTCTATCTTATCAGCCTTCAACCCATACACACTACTAAATAATATAGGTTCTAATACCTGTCATGTTTGGGGGTTTTTATAAATCTTCTACTACCTTTTGGAAGCTGATTACAGTAGTAGACTGAATCAGAAGGATGATTGTTTACTACAGTAATCAGTAATTTTAATTATAGTGATAGTCTTGATTATTTATGTCCATTTTTCAGTTGAAACTCATGCAATTACTATTTCATGAGTTTCAATATTTTTGTGCTGAAAGTAGCACAGATTTCATCAAATGCCAGTACATCATTTTCATATTTAAAATTTTTGTGGACAAGTTTCCAGTACTTCTTGATATCATGGAAGGTAAAGAAATAGTGAAGCAAGATGTTTTGAAGTATCAGTGCTGTAAATATCAGTTAAGGTGATTCTTGGAATATAACAAATAATCTCAGTCTTTTGCTTAACATTTTAAACAATACCTCATAGCAACGTTAGAGTCTGAGAAGATATTCACTGGCAAAAATTTCTCAGCTAAACTCTGGATTTTTAAGAAGTCTACTGGTATCTCTTGCTTTTTAACCAAAAAAAATATGAAATCTGCTTTCTGAAAGGCAAGGATTGACAACTAGGAGGAAAGGCGCCTCCATATCCAGGTGGGCAGGAGCAGCAGTGCGTAGCACATGCTTCTTGATTAGACCGGGGTTCGAGCCTGTGACATCCAAATACGGAGAATGCAGAAAGGTCAGGGAATGACCACCGCATATCCTCCAGAGCAAT
Organism: Mastigoproctus giganteus; assembly: GCF_048544385.1. NCBI lineage: Eukaryota > Metazoa > Arthropoda > Arachnida > Uropygi > Thelyphonidae > Mastigoproctus > Mastigoproctus giganteus. Next base: position 249,562,622 of record NC_143575.1, read on the forward strand.
ATGGCCTTAGTTGCTAATGCTCCTAAAAACCAAATAACAAAAACAACAACGAGGAGTAAATTATGGTGATGCTTATGAGCTTTCAAAATGCCCATCCTTGAGTGAATTGTCAGTGATGAAGCCTTCCTAATATGTATTGGTAAGATTTACAATCCAGCATATTTAAAATATTACTTATAAAATCACACCTGTTTAGGAATAGATTAAATTTTAAAAATTCTTAAAATTACCATGTAATCATGGTAATTATTAAGCAATTACTTAATTAATAACTTTTATTTAGGCAGCAAATGCAGCTGAAGAACAACAGTCAGCAAAGGACATCCATCTTGAAGATTCTAGTGAAGCACAAGAAGAAACAGAAAAAGCACTTCAAAAGAGGAGGTACATAATTGTAATTGGCTTTGTAACCCTAAGAGCTAGCTATATTGATTTATTTTATTACACTGCAGATTTATGAACTTCACATGTCCTGCAAATTCAAAGCAGCTCAATATTTTAATTAAATACTATATTTTAAATAAATCTTACTCTCAGGTTAACAGCTGCGAAGATGGTATATGGAATGAAAAATAATAATTTTTCCTCGTGCTGTGAACTTTGTATAATGTGTCAAAAAAAAAAAAAAAAAAAAAAAAGAAATTAAACTGTTTCTTCTGTAGTTCAGTTAAAATAATTATATTTTAAAAATATAATATTTATTTTGAAAGGGTGTTAAAACTTGAAGTTGTGACACTAAAAAAAAGGAATTTGCAGAGAAATATGAAAATGAATATATGCCTCTAAACAAATCTACCTAGTACCATGAATAACAAATGGGAGAGTCACAGATGTTCATGCTACCATGACCAAGGACTCAGAGTGATATACTGGTTTATAGATGCCTCCTAATGCTAAAGAACCGGATCATTAGTTCTGGACACACAAAGAAAGGTTCCATTTAGATGAGTACATCAGTGTTTGTAGAAATATTACCACCAGATGAATTCCCTTCTTGCATCTATCTGTTTATATAGATCAGTGTTTCCCAACCTTTTTCGATTTCCCAACCCCTGTTTCTTTGTATTTCTGTCAGCGACAAATTGTTGTTATTATTTTCGTACAACAGCTCTCCGCAAGTACTAAGGCCCACAAGCTACCTGCATTAAAATATAAGAATATCCAGGAGCTGAGGGATTTTCCCATATAATATATATTTTTTATGGGAATTGTCAGTTTCTCATGAGCAATGACGTAAATATTATAAAACAAAGTTATCTATCATACAAAACTACTTACAAGTGTATACATAACTGGTATTCATTTGCATTTAAACTATTCGTTTTTCTTATTTAATCTGATGATACATGCTAGCTATCATTTTCATAAAATTTCTCTCAATTAACAATATCAACTCTCTCTCTCTCTCTCTCTCTCTCTCTCTCTCTGTACAGCTACAAACATTAAACTAATTCAGTCTTAATCACCTCCTCATATTTCTCTTCACAACAGCATTCTGTAAGCTAACTTAATATTAATAATTCTACATATCTTTTAATTTAGCAATATCAATTTTCTTTATAACTTCAACCAATAAACCAACTCAATACGGAACATTTCCTTATTTCTCGTAATTTCTTCAACTTCAACCTTACTCTAAAACGGGGGGGGGGGGGTCAAACTAAAAATTCTGTAATAGCGTCTGATTAGATGTACATAGATATATTTTTGTAAACTACAAAATATTTTAATATTAAAATATATTAACTAAGATTAAAACAAAAAGCACATGCCAGTAGAGCGTAAGTATAAATGAACCATACATAATAAAACAAAACAAAAAGAAGGGGTGAAGAAAAAGGGTGTCGCAGAAGGAATGCTCCTAAAATAACTTAGAAAGACCGAAGTGTACAATACCCAAATTGTTGTAGATAGCGTTTGTCTCCTTTTTAGTGATATTTCGCATAATTTGGACCTAGTGCCATCAGAGGGATGCCGCTCAATTTTCAATTAATTGACATTTTCTAAAATACTGTATATATTTTGGCATTGTACATTTCGGCCTTTCTAAATTATTTTAGGAGCGTTCCTTCTGCGATACCCTTTTTGTTTAGTTTTATTATGTATGGTTCGTTTATATTTTCGCTTTACTAGTTTGCCATTCTACTGGCATGCACTTTATTTGTTTTAATATTAATTATTATAAGCAGCAGGTACTGGAATGTGCGTCAATGCAGCTGCTGTGTTTGCAATACTAATTTTCTTTTTCTTTTGTTACTTTCATGATAAATTTTCTCAATTTTTAATTAGTTGATGTTTTGATTCTATTGAAATATATTTACTCTTAATATATATTAACATATGTTAATATATTAAATAATAATATATTTTAATAGAATTAAAACATTAACTATAAATGTTTTGATTATAAAAACTTAATACTGAAATATTTTATAACATAAGAATGATTATATGATTTCAGTGGTTTGCAATAAAAAATGTTGAAAGGAGTTTGCGAGTCAGAAAAGGTTGGGAACTGCTGCTCTAAAATAATCTAAGCATCCTTTCCAATTCAACATATCAGAGAAGAGATATGTTGAATTGGAAAGGATGGGGTTCACGGTGGTGTTCCTTTGTGAGGATTCCTCTTCCATGGAGTGCGGCAATTCTTTCTTCTTAGTTGAACTCTGCCATATAGATTTTCCAGTACTGTCTTATTTCAGGAACAGTTCTCTGTTAATACTGAAAGCAATTACCACAGGAACAACAGAACCCAAGAGCAACAACCCCCTCTTTTCCAGCGAAAACCTTATTTATTTCCTTCTCATTTACTCATCTCCGCCTATCTAATGTAAACCTGGCCCAATCATGGTGTTATTTAAACTCACTCTTCTCATACATCAGTAACTCTTTCATCTTTTACCTCTAGATCACGTGCTGACAATGCCTTTGATTTTGAACTGCTTCATACCAATGCCCTTTCCCAAAATGCACTAAGTATTGCATCCTCAAATAGCGGTGTAATAGAGGGATTAACTACTGTTCTGAAGCTTTTAATTCTGCCCAGAAACGATAGGAGGGAGTACATGATGAAAGCCTTGTCAATCAATTTTGGACCTGGAGGGAATGTGCAAGGCTCAAGGGGTAGACTTTTTTTCAGCGTGGTCAGTGCTTGTTAACAGGAGAGACTGCTTCTACAGGGATGGGATACACTTAAATAGAAAGGGTTCAAGAATATTTGCTGATACTATCAAGGCAGTGTTAGGTGGGTCGGAAAACTCCTAGCTTGGGGGGATTTACAGACTAAAAGGTTAAAATTAGCCGCAGGCAGAGGTGAAGGTGATTCTTGCACAACTTCTATTAGAATAAGTAGCGACCTGGAGCGAGGGGTGCTGGGGGTTTCAGGGACTGATGGCAGTCATCGTGAACAGGTGGGTATATGGGATGTGTCAGGGTAACTAGCAATAGGTGCATGTTTGCTGCATGTATACCAATGCTAAGAATTATAGTAAATAAATTTGATGAATTGAAGTGTTGGTCAAGACATCAAAGGCGGATATTGTTGGGATATCAGAGACATGGTGTCACACTGATATTAGGAATGCAGAATTGGAATTTGGGGAGTACAATGTGTACAGAAAGGATAGACAGGATAGGAAGGGAGGAGGTGTCATGCTGTTAATTAAGAAAAACATAAAATCAAAAGAAGTGCATCCAGTTGATATAGATGAACAGTGCACTGTTGAGTCAGTCTGGTGTGACATAAGCACTGCGAAAGCAAAAATAAGAGTAGGAGTGTGTTATAGGCCTAATGACTCGAATGAGTACAATGAAAAATTGAACAGAGAAATAGTGGGCTAGTAAATCAGAATGTCTTATAATGGGGGATTTTAACTTCCCAGATATTGACTGGAACTTGTGGATTGGTCACTCACACACTAGTAAGACTTTTGTGGATTTATTGGATGATTGTTTTCTGCAGCAGCATGTTCGAGAGGCAACCAGAGAGGGTAATACTCTTGATCTGGTTATCAGCAGTGATCATTCGTGTATTAAGAATTTGCAGATAAAGGAACCACTAGGTGGTAGTGATCACAGTGTACTGATGTGGGATTTACTTAAAGATATAATTACCATCAGGGGTAAAGGAAAGGGTTTTTGCTTCCGTAAAGGTGAGTACGGTCTCAGACAGTTTTTAAATTCTGTACAGTGGGATCAACTGACGATATTACCAACAGTAAATTCTAAGTGGGAAGCATTCAAGGAATTAATCATGGAAGCTACTAAAAGTTTCATATTTCTTAATAGTTTCCTATTAAGAAATATTGTTCAAGGTTTAGGTCTAAATGGTTATCAAATGAACTAATGAGACTTGTGACAGAGAAGAAAAATGCATGGAATGCATATAAATTATCAAGCGACTCAGAAGCCTATGGCAGATATACGCTAGTCTGTAATCAGGTCACAAAGGAGGTTAAGCAGGCAAAGGCAGATAACGAAGAAATCTTTGGCAAAAGATGCTAAGAAAAACAGCAAGGATTTTTTTACTTTTATAAACTCTAAAAGGAAGGGGATGAATCGGATTGGTCCACTTGATATCGATGGTTCGACTGTTGATGATGCTGCTCAGATAGCAAACAAACTGAATGAGTATTCTGCATCTACATTCACACAGGAAGAGTTATTAAGGTTTGAAAATGGCAGAAGGTTATCAAATTGTAGCAGGGTGCTTAATGATTTTGTAATAACTGAGAGCAAAGTGTAGGAGATATTGTTGAAGTTAAACATAAGAAAGGTACCTGGGGTGGATGGGATCTATCCAGTTATATTAAAGGAGGCAGCAAAGCAACTAAGCAAACCCTTAGCCATAATTATGAGAGCATCCTTGGACTCGGGGGAGGTCCCCACAGACTGGAGATGTGGAAATGTATCCCCAATTCACAAAGGTGGATCGAAGGGCGACACAATTAATTACAGACCAGTTAGTTTAACTTCTGTTCCGGGTAAAATAATGGAGTCACTGGTTAAAGATGCATTGCAGGATCATCTAAACAAGACTGCAGCAATAATTCAGACACAGCATGGGTTTGTTAAGGGAAAGTCTTGTCTGACAAATTTGATAGGATATTATGATGTGGTTACAAAGGAACTGGTTGCAAAAATTATTTTGATATCATATATTTGGATTTCAGGAAAGCTTTTGACACTGTTGCACATGGAAGACTACTGTACAAATTGGAGCAGAATGGTATTAAGGACAAACTGCTACAATGGATAAAAGGATGGTTGAGTGGGAGAAGACGGAGGGTGATAATCAATGGGTGCTGCTCTTCGTGGAGTAATGTTATTAGTGGAGTCCCACAGGGTTCGATGTTGGATCCACTGTTGTTTTGTATATTTATCAATGTTATTGATGAAGGTATATCAGGCTTAGTGTCAAATTTTGCAGATGATACAAAGGTTGGCAGGGTTGTTAATGACAGTAATGGCAATGTGCTACTGCAACAGGATCTAGAAAATTTGGGCAGATGGGCTAAGAAGTGGCAACTGAAGTTTAACCTTGACAAATGCAAGGTACTGCATATGGGTAGAAGTAACCCCAGAGAAACGTACCAACTGTGTGGTACTACACTTAAGGTGGTAGAAAATAAAAAAAGACCTGGGAGTAATTGTGCAGTCAGATATAAAGTTTTCTGAGCAATGCAGACAGGCTGCCAGGGCAGGTCATGGGGTTTTGTCAATGATATATAGGAATTTTGCTAGCAGGGAAAAGGAGGTGATTGTCCCTCTGTATAAGGCAATGGTCAGGCCACACCTTGAGTACTGCGTACAGGTCTGGAGGCCTCATTTTAGGAAGGATGTAGATTTACTTGAGCTTGTACAGAGAATGGCAACAAGATTGGTGAGGGGAATGAAGGGATCCTCTTACCAAGAGAGGCTTAAGTTCTGCAAATTGCAGTGGTTGGAGACTAAGCACCTGTGCGGTGACCTGATTGAGGTGTATAAGGCCTTGAATGGGTTGAGCACGCTGAATTCTGAGGGATCCTTCCACTTGTTCAGATTACGAACCTAAGGGGGCATAAATTCAAATTAAGAAAAGACAGATGTTGAATAGATGTGCGGAAATTTGCCTTTAGCGAGCGGGTGGTCAGTTGTTGGAACAAACTTCCATCTGTCGTTGTGGAAGTTGATAGATTAAATAAATTTAAGGAGGAACTGGACAGGCATTTGGAGGAAATGGTGTGGTTTTTTTTTTTTTTTTTTTTTTTGGCTCATGCACATAAGCTCATACTCTTGCTTTCTTGCATCACATGCTACTACTACTACTTTCGGCAGCTGCCATGCTATTGTTCACCATATTCCTTAAGTACCCTACCAGGCCTACTCCTACTAATGGAAATATTTCTGTTAGAATGTTTTCTTTATTCCTTAAGTGCTTTACTTCCACACACTACCTACTGAGAGAAATACATCTGTAAGACTATGTCTTACAGTTTCATGACGATTTTAGGTTTCCATTATTTGTATTGTGTATAACAATCCCACAGTTACAAATTCAGTAATAATAATGATTTATTGTTGTCGATTTTATAAATTTTATATGAATAAATCATAAACAATTTTTAAATTAGTACCGAAAAACCGGTATTTTTGTATCAATACCAGAATTAGAATTGCTGAAAAAAATGACCGGGATCCCGGTATTGTAAGCCCTAAGTGCAGCTTCTTCTTCTTACAAAAGAAGAAGCTGCCCTAAGTGCAGCTTCTTCTTTTGTAAGGTCAGGGAAGTATCACTGAAATTCCTTTTCAAGCTATTCAAGGTGCCCAGTAATCTCCTCCTTTAAATCCTCATCCAGTTCACCTTCAGATTCCTCTACCACACTGCCGAGTTTTTCAAACATGGCAATGTTTCCAAGATTTACTTTCTGACTCCAGTTTTGCATCTTGGACCGAAGATTGTCTTTAAATTGGATGATGTCTGTTTCCTTTCCCTGAAGTTTGAGGTTCAGCTTATTTAGCTGGTCTAAAATGTCTGCTAAGTAAGCAACTCTTTTCTTCCAAGCTTTGTCATTAAAGTAAGCCACAAGGTCATGTTTCCCTTACACTTCTAGGAACAACTTGATTTCATCTTTTAACTCAGAGACACGATTGACAACATTTCCTTTCGACAGCCAGCATACAGCAGTGTAGAAAAGAAGAACCTCATGATCAGCATTCAGAGTTCTTTAAACAGACGGGTGTTGAGGGCTCCAGATTTGATGTAATTCACAGTTTTGATTAGAGAATCAAGTACCTCTTGCAGAGGAGCTGGAAGTTGTTTGTTGTTTGGTTTTTAGGAACGTTAGCAACTAAGGCCATATTGCTCCGGGATATGCGGTGGTCATTCCCTGACCTTTCCGCATTCTCCGTATTTGGTGGTGACGGGCTCGAACCCCGGGCTAATCAAGAAGCGTGTGCTACGCACTGCTGCTGCTCCTTCCCACCTGGCTACGGAGGCGCCCGGAGCTGGAAGAGTCTTACTGGCAAGAGCATATCGGTGAATCATGCATTGAATGCCCTTTGTTTGGGGAACAAGTTCTTTCACTTTTGTCTGAAAGCCCAACTTTTACCCTAGCATAGCTCCATCTGTACAAATCCCACAGACAGTTTTTACACTGTAGTCCTCCAGTTTCAAAAAAGGTATTTATTTTCTCCATAATATTTTCACCTTTTGTAGTAGTTTCAAGTTCACTACAAAACAAACTTTTATTTGGTGTCATCTGAATGAATATATTTCACAAAGACAAGCAACTGGGCCGACCGGGCTAGCCAAGTGGGTAAAGTACCTGCCCGGCAACCCAAAGGTCGCGGGTTCGATTCCCGCCTCGGGCTTGGATCAAAGTACTGCAAAAACCTTGGGAGGTGCAATATGGCCACAGAAGCCGATGCGCCAACAACTACCAAATCAAAAAAAAAAAAAAAACAAGCAACTGAGAACATGAACTTACGTCTGTTGATTCATCAACTTGAAAAGAAAACAATGGAGAGACTTTGATTTCATTCAAAACCTGCTCTTTCATATCTATGGACATATGTTATTGGACAGAGATATTTGTCGAATCTTTATCTCGCTGGCTTCCCCAAGAATTCACCATCTTCAACATGTAGTTTGATGACCATTTCTCCAGTCGTGTAAGGTTTTTTTTTGTTTGGCAATTTCCAATGCGACTTCATATGATGCTTGCACTGCTGCTGTGCTCTGTTGCTGAAAACTTCCTGTAGGATCAAGTCTCTGATCTGAGACCAGTTTTCTGGCATCTAAAGAAATCCAAATCCTTTTTAGTATATTCTGAATGCTTTGTCTCTAAGTGACATTTCACTTTAAGGTTTCATAGATTCAGCACTGAGACCGACATTGCACAAAACGCATTGTGGCTTCTCTATGCCATTGCTGATCAAGGTAGTAAAGTCAAATTTTAGATAGTCTTCTGAATATTTACATTTTTTTCTCCATGGGTAGGGATTTACCACGGACTGATGAGGACCTACTGACGCTCTTTAGATTTTAGAAAGTGCATGCAGTAGCTAACCACGCTCGACAGTGAGTGGCTGGTTTCTATCATGGCGCCAACTAAAGATGGTTGACTATTGGCAAACTAAGTTTGCATTAGACGGCCCATTGTAGACATTATTGAATTACATCATTGCAAACATGGTGGCATCTCCATGATCAGAATAATCACCTGAGAGGGCATAAATTCAAATTGAGGAAAGACAGAAGTAGGATAGATGTGGGGAAGTTTGCCTTTAGCCAGCAGGTAGTTGGTTGGTGGAACAGACTTCCATCCTTTGTTGTGGAAGTTTATAGCTAAATAAAATTTAAGGCCGAGCTGGACAGGTATTTGGAACGAATGGAGAGGTGAAATGGGAGCGGGTTTTTTTGTTTTTTTTTGGCTGACGCTGCATAAGCTTGCTTTCTTGCATCATATGCCTCTACTAATGCCAATGCATCAGCAAAACATACAGGATGACCTTCAACTGCGTTAAGAGAGCAACTCACCTTTATTTGGTGGTCCTTATTCGACAGTCTGTTATTCACACATCGAGACAACGATTAAAAGTGAATTTTGCATTTGGTGAATATTTTTTTTTCAGTTTACTATTTGTAACATAGAATTTTATTCTAATGATAACACTGCATTTGTATATTCTGTTTTTAGGGAGTGAATCAAGGTCTGCCGCAGTGGAAATTTAAAAAATATTAAAGGCACCATAGCAAATATAATTAAAATAATATAAAATATTTAATATGTATGAATTTTTTTTTTTTTTTTATGAAAACCCCAAACACGAAAGGTATCAAAACCTATAGTACTTAGTACCATGCATGGGTTGAAGGAGAAGTATGGGGCAACGGAATGCCGGAAACTTTGCTCTAGAGACTAAACATGGGTTTCACCACTTCAAGCCTCCAATAAGCAAAGTGGTGGTATTTCACCGGTTGATGAAAGTCATCTACCACCTTTGAAGACTTTTAATATTTTTTAAGTATCCACTGTGGTGGACCTTAAGTCACTTCCTTTCATTTATCAAAAAGCAGGGTTACAACCAGTAGTAGAATATTGCAGTTTGGTCATATGCCATATTGAAATAAATAAGTGTTGAAAACCTTCATGGTGAAATTTCCTATAAAAATAATTGCAACTACAAATAACCATGGTATAGATGGTTTTCTGTGAGTCTCACACAGTGCATTGCCTGTCTTTGGGCTTTTCAAGAAGCTCTCTCTCTCTCTCTCTCTCTCTCTCTCTCTCTCTCTCTCTCTCTCTCTCTCTCTCTCTCTCTCTCCCCCCCCCTGCCCACAGTATTTTAAGTAACACTATATTCCGCATAATTATCTTTATACACTTTATTAGGTACACCTGCCACTTTTCATGAGTGGGGTTCTTCAGCAATAACATAACATGTTTGTACTGTGGAATATAAAGCAAGTTGGGCAAATACATAATACATAGGGGTGCCATACATAGTTCAGTGCAAATAGGTAAGGCAAAAGATTTTGTACCAACTGAACATGGTATAGTAGTTGGCACCAGGTGTGCTGAATTTTGAATATCTCAGAAACTGCAACCCTGCTTGGGTTTTCACATACAACTGTCTTGGGTTCATTGAGATGATCTGCTAACCAAATAATTGGTTAGAGGATCATCATTGGTTAGTGCCAGTGATTGTTTCTGAGGTTGGAAACAGCTTGATGTAAGCATCAGTGGAGAGACCGACAAGACATGTACAGGGTAACAAAAAGGCCAGTCAAATAATAATCCACTACAACAATGGTAACCCAAATAGGCATTTCAGAGTGCAGAATTCGTTGTACATCACAGATTTTGTATTGCAGCACACGACCAAACTCAGTTCAACTCCTATCATCAAAAAAAAAGAAGGTACAGTAGGCTCAGGAACACAGAGAAAAATTTTTAAAAATGTTTCCTGGTATGACGAATTACAGTTCCTACTGTTTTTTGCTGATCAGAATATGGGGTAAATGGCATGAGTTTGTTTTGCCCCATCCTGCATGCCGACAGCAGTACAGGGACGGGATGGGTGTTTTTGTGGTGCATATTGGGCCGCTTTTTATCACTGAAGCAAAATTTTGGCACCACAGGTTATCTAGAAATTGTTTCTGACCACACACACACCCCTGTGGGACCTGCTTTCCAACACTATCCCATTCTGAAGGTTAACAATGAATTACAAGCCTTTGCCCTCCTCTTGTGGCCACTTTCTGTCTGAGGATGTTACCTGTGATCCCAATACATTCCAGCTTTTGTAGCAGTCTCTTGTGTGAGACTGAGACAAATGCTCCAAATCCAAATTAGTAATGTTAAAGTTATTCCTGCTGCATTCAGCATATTATGACTAATGACATCATTGACATCATAACTTATCAGGTTAGTTAACCTTTCTGGTGTGTGTGAGAGAGAGTGAGAGAGATTTCAGGGTTGTTTTAAATAATGTGTCTGTTCGTATATGAATAGTCTTGAAGTATTCCAGTAATTGCTGCCATCCCTTATCTGTGTTTTAAAGTAATTGTAGGCATAGTTTATTATAGATAGCAACATGAAATTGCTTTTAAAATCAGAGGAGGAGATTGTGGTTGTCAAACATTGTCTGATTTTGGCTTACAAAAGCTAAATTTCTCTGAAATTTAGAGCCAGAAGTTGATGATATTAAATCAAATGATGCATAAATAGATCTAGAGGATAGTGTTATATCAAATAAAGTGAGAGAGATTTCAGGGTTGTTTTAAATAATGTGTCTGTTCGTATATGAATAGTCTTGAAGTATTCCAGTAATTGCTGCCATCCCTTATCTGTGTTTTAAAGTAATTGTAGGCATAGTTTATTATAGATAGCAACATGAAATTGCTTTTAAAATCAGAGGAGGAGATTGTGGTTGTCAACCATTGTCTGATTTTGGCTTACAAAAGCTAAATTTCTCTGAAATTTAGAGCCAGAAGTTGATGATATTAAATCAAATGGTGCATAAATAGATCTAGAGGATAGTGTTATATCAAATAAAGTGGCAGACAAAAAAACTGCATCACTTGTGAATTTTGTAAATAATGTGTTTTGTGCTGCATTGAAATGGATCTGTTAGATGAGATATATATCTCTGTGAATGAAATCCAATAAAAAGACTTCACCTGATATATACCTAATTGCCATAAATATCTTCCCAAAGGGTAAAATGCGTAATTAATGGAAATATGAGAAATCATGCAAATGGCAATTATGACAACCAAACATACATTTTTTTGCATTTATGTGTACAACTTGAAATGGCAAGTTAATGTTATAGTATTTAAGTACTGTAAATCAGCAAAATAAGTCCTCGATATTTTGTTGTTTCTCCTTGAGCTGCAATTACAGCATTGCAATGAGCTGGCATAGAGTTAATCAACTTCTGGATATACAGTTTCCCAATTTCATGGTACCACACCCTTACAATTCTCTCCTGTATGGTGAAAGAGGCCTATGCGCTCTGAATTCATATTATTGAAATGAAAAATTATAATTCCTCAGAGCGGTTAATACTAGAATATACATATAGAGAATGGTTAGTGTACAAAAGATATATATATATATATATATATATATATATATATATTACGGATAATATAAAGAATAAGCAAATAAATCCAACAATAATACCATCAGGGACCTAAGATAACGCAAAAAAAAAAAAAAAAAAATTATCGCTTTTTACTGACAATCTAGATGACGTCAACTGGGGCCAACCACCCAGAATGAAGGCAAAAAACGACAAGAGGTTCTCTGTTTCTGTGATGATCAATATATGCTAAGTAATTTAAATCTAAACCAAATATAAACCAGTATAGGCCTAAAGTAAATCGAATATAAATCGAAAGATGATAATAAAATTTAGCAATATTAGAATCAAAGGTAAGAAATATAAGTAAAATATAAATGTAAGCATATATTAATCATCGTTGACCCGACGCAGAACGTAATTTAATGATTAAAATAAGATTAAATATATAATACATACTACATATTGACCGTATCTAGGACATAATGTAATAGTCGTCAAAATAATATGTGGTGCCCCCTATGTGATGGATACGGTAAAAATAATTAATTAAATTAAATTAACGCATAGAGAAACATGCAGATAGTAAGAAGAAAAACTAAAGGAGTAAGAATAATAGAACCTGAACTCCACAAAGGCGAAAAATAGTGGTATAGATAAGAAATAGTTTCTCCTACGTCCTCGGATTGCCCTAATAATTTCGGAGAAATAAAAATAGAGTGTAGGACAGTTTAAAGACATTACAAGATATAAGTTGTGGCTCGGGTATGCCCGGGATCGCAAACCCGTTCCTATAGTAGGACCCTGAGCTGAATTTGCATGTTATCTCAGCGTGAACTTAAGTAAATTTAAATAAATTTAACTATATTAACAATATATTAAAAAAAAAAAAAAAAAAAAAAAATGATACACTGTAATTTGCAAGCCGGTGGGTACAAGTTTTCTACGCCGTAAGACACCAAGAATGCAAAGTGTATCCTATTTACATATATACATGGCACTAAATATAACGATTATATTGAAGATTATATTAAAACAATAGGTTCAGAAAACAAATTTTTGAAATTAATAATGTTTATCGCTTTCCTGAAATGATATTTCAGGTAAGCGATAGGGAAATTATTATTGATCAACTTGCCGTACAACACTGTTAAGCCCGCTGAACAATTTTTATTACTATTGCAGATATAAGCAATCCTTAGACATTGTGACAAAATTATATTAGCATGCACTGATTTTGATATATTAGATTTCCAATTTGTAAGGCTTACTACGTTAAAATTGAATGCATCTCTTTTATCATATACGTTTACGTCTATATTATTATTATGCAATATTTCTATATGAAGATCCAGATAATTTGCTATGGTATCAGAACTATTAGTTTTTTCCAATACAAGTTCTACTGGATATAATTTACTGTAATCCTGGACAAACTGTGGACAATTAAAAACACATATATCATCTACGTATCTATATATAAGTAGGTTATCTTGGAATTCTCTTTCTGTATAATGTAGATAAAGGTTTGCGATTATGCTTGATGCTGGACTTCCCATAGGGGTGCCAGTGACTTGCAAATATAACGATGTTCCGTCATATACATAGTTATTAAAAATGCATAATTTTATTAGAGTATCCCAATAGGTTAAATCAACCTTTATAGCATTTTTATTTTCTAAATATAGTTTCTGGAGGACGACTTCTAAGTTATCAAGATTAATGCTCGTAAATAGACTGTTAAAGTCAAATGTTTGTATTTGATGAATATTGTTATTTTTTAGAGCATTTATAATAGGTAAGTTATTATAATAGTTTTATTTAAGTTATTTAATATAATTTTAAGTAACTTTTCTAACGTTTTTCCAGGAAATTTAGCATAACTATCTCTACATGATGTTATGAATCTAAAAGCAATCGGTGTTTTATGAAATTTGGGTATGCCATATATAAATGGAAATTTTAGGTTATTATACTTTAACTTTAATTTTTTATGCAATGCAATTAATTTTTTGATTATTATATTATGGGAAGATGCTATCTGTTTATATGTATGGCTAGACTGTAGTTCATTTTTAATGATTTCTATATAATATGATTTACATATGATTGCATAATTACAAGCAGCTTTGTCAACGGGAGTAATCACAAAATGTTCATGTATATCTTTGAGCTGCCTATTTATTGATTTACATATGATTGCATAATTACAAGCAGCTTTGTCAACGGGAGTAATCACAAAATGTTCATGTATATCTTTGAGCTGCCTATTTATTGATTTACACATGATTGCATAATTACAAGCAGCTTTGTCAACGGGAGTAATCACAAAATGTTCATGTATATCTTTGAGCTGCCTATTTATTGATTTACATATGATTGCATAATTACAAGCAGCTTTGTCAACGGGAGTAATCACAAAATGTTCATGTATATCTTTGAGCTGCCTATTTATTGATTTACATATGATTGCATAATTACAAGCAGCTTTGTCAACGGGAGTAATCACAAAATGTTCATGTATATTTTTCATGTATTTTTTCATGTATATTTTTTTCAGAAAACAAATTTCAAAAATTTGTTTTCTGAACCTATTGTTTTAATATAATCTTCAATATAATCGTTATATTTAGTGCCATGTATATATGTAAATAGGATACACTTTGCATTCTTGGTGTCTTACGGCGTAGAAAACTTGTACCCACCGGCTTGCAAATTACAGTGTATCATTTTTTTTTTTTTTTTTTTTAATATATTGTTAATATAGTTAAATTTATTTAAATTTACTTAAGTTCACGCTGAGATAACATGCAAATTCAGCTCAGGGTCCTACTATAGGAACGGGTTTGCGATCCCGGGCATACCCGAGCCACAACTTATATCTTGTAATGTCTTTAAACTGTCCTACACTCTATTTTTATTTCTCCGAAATTATTAGGGCAATCCGAGGACGTAGGAGAAACTATTTCTTATCTATACCACTATTTTTCGCCTTTGTGGAGTTCAGGTTCTATTATTCTTACTCCTTTAGTTTTTCTTCTTACTATCTGCATGTTTCTTTATGCGTTAATTTAATTTAATTAATTATTTTTACCGTATCCATCACATAGGGGGCACCACATATTATTTTGACGACTATTACATTATGTCCTAGATACGGTCAATATGTAGTATGTATTATATATTTAATCTTATTTTAATCATTAAATTACGTTCTGTGTCGGGTCAACGATGATTAATATATGCTTACATTTATATTTTACTTATATTTCTTACCTTTGATTCTAATATTGCTAAATTTTATTATCATCTTTCGATTTATATTCGATTTACTTTAGGCCTATACTGGTTTATATTTGGTTTAGATTTAAATTGCTTAGCATATATTGATCATCACAGAAACAGAGAACCTCTTGTCGTTTTTTGCCTTCATTCTGGGTGGTTGGCCCCAGTTGACGTCATCTAGATTGTCGGTAAAAAGCGATAATTTTTTTTTTTTTTTTTTTTTTGCGTTATCTTAGGTCCCTGATGGTATTATTGTTGGATTTATTTGCTTATTCTTTATATTATCCGTAATATTATAGATATTATGGGTGCATTGCATGATTGCTTGCAACTGCATTGACTCATAAATATTATTTACTTATTATTTACAGTTACCGTCGTTTTAATTTAATTATATATATATATATATCTTTTGTATACTAACCGTTCTCTCCTGTAGCTGAATCTTACTATTGGCTTCTTGTGAGCAATTTTAGATGACATTATGTACCAGCAATTTTTATAGGGTTTATATCTGGACTGTTGCCAGGCCAGTCCAACACTGTTATGCTAGCATTTATGAGGTATGACTTCACCTTAAGGGAGAAAAACGAGGGAATACATTGGTGTAAGTATGTTTTAAGCCTTGTGAGACAAGACGAGAAACTCATCATTAAATCTAACTAGCATAAAACTTACCAATTTTGCTGCGTGGCAAGGTGCTGAGTCCTGTTGAAAAATGCAGTTTTGGACATCTGTGTGGTGATTCCTAATAACACGTTTCAGGCACTCCTCCAAGATAGCAATGTAGGTTTCTGCATTCACAGTTTCGTTAGTAAACTTAATTTGCCCCACCCGTTTACTTGTTATTCATCTCCAGACCATCTGACTGGTGGGGAACTTTACAGTCTTGCTTCCGATTTTTGTCTTCTGACTTATCGCTTCACATCCAAGCAAGTCATGCAGGTTGAATTTTGATTCATCAGAAAAGATGAAATATCCATCATGAAATATGCATTTTAGCCCAATAGGTCGCTTCTGCCTCATTTGTTGGGTCAACACCAGAGGCCATCTCAAAGTCCAGTTTTAGATCAGGAGCACTAGAATGGGAATTATGAAGCCGTTTCAAATATTGATCTTGGGAAGGTGTAGTCACTCTCTTATGGCCTGGTCCAAGTCTTCTCTTCACATCACCAGTTTCACACTTTAATTTCAGCATCCGGGATACTGTTGACTGGCGGCAGTCTATTTTATCAGCAATAGCACGCGTAGAAAGCCTGTCCTGGATCGGAGCAACAGCTACACTTTTTTTTCTTGGTGTCAACTGTGAACCTATGGTGCCATGCGTACACCTCCACAAAACAGGTTACTAATGAGCATATATACCCTTCCAATGCTGTATTTATAGAAATGGCTGATGCAATACCTTGCAATTACTGTCTAATGAAATAGAAGTGTTATCTGATGCGATATCTTGGCTTTATGACAAACAAAATGACTGTAATCAAACAATCTTATACGTTTCACTACAAATGTTGCCGACCAGGCTAGCCAGGTGGGTAAAGTGCCTTCCCAGAAACCCAAAAGTCGCGGGTTCGAATCAGAGTAAAATGCAAAAACCTTGGGAGGTGCATTATGGCCACAGAAGCCAATGCGCCAAAAAAAAAAAAAAAAACAGAAATGTTACTTTTTTTAAGGTGATGCAGTTTTTTTGTCTGCCACTGTAAGTGTTATAACAAGTTGGGTTTTTTTTTAAACAAATTTTTCTACAATTTGTTTTAACATTTTTAAAAATTTTTATTTTATTTTTTTACAATAATTTTATTCTGATGTTGGTCAATTAAGTCAGTATAAATCAATATTTACATGCATTTATATATAAAACTTTCATTTTTTATAAATTTTAAATGGCTTGTATAGTAACTCACTCTGCAGAGCCAGCCCCTAATGAAAAATTCACTACTCATGGCCTATACATATTCAAGGAACTCACTCCCAAAAGGATTAAAGTTTAAGAGTTTTTTCCTCTACAAAATTATGTTGTGTTCTCTTAAGAAAACTCATTATCTCTGATGACCCTGTATTGCATTCTTAGTCCTCTATTTCCTCTCCCACTGAAATCAGACTGAATCATCAGTGACTTCAGTGGTAGTGAAAACTGAGGAAAACTCAGAGAATTACTTATAAAACTTTAAAAATTAAAACTATAAAATAATTGTAAACCACGGAGACACAGAAACAAATGTAACTGAATCTTAGATTCAAATTTTCTCTAAAGTCAGGGAAATTTTACTGCTTTTATGGCTCACCTAGACTTATATCATGTTTAAAATTAGTTGCAATCTGAATAGATTCTCTTTAAAATATTTATAAATGTTAACCATTTTGTGAATAAAGTTCTCCTGTATATTCAAAACTTAGAAAGAAAATGTTAACTTTTTTTTTTACCATTTCTCTCTTTCATAGATTTGTGCTTTTGGAACTGGTAGAAACAGAAAAGGATTATGTGAAAGATCTTGGTACTATTGTTGAGGTGAGATTTTAAAAAAATAAATTTTTTTCATGTTTGCTTCCCCTGACATGTATATCCATTAAACAGCACCTGGGTGATGTTCCATGACACACATATGTAGTCCATTCTTAAGTTGTGAATTATTGAGTGCTGTAAAAGTAAAGGCACATGAAATTAACAATTGCTCAAAATCAGCACATTAATTAATAAACTCTGTGCTGTAATGACCTGGTACACAGTTTTATTTGTTCTTAGCCTTTGTTGAGATTAGTTTATACATATGGAATATTCTTTTGATAGAATTTAGAGGTTTGTTCTGATTTACAGAGCTCAGCCTAAAAGTAAATGTTCACTTTTAGCTATGTGGTGCATTATAGCCATTCGATGTTTTTGCACCATAAAAACCAAAAATCATCACCATCTTTTAGTTATAAATTCCAGACATTTCAATTATTTATTTTTAGAATAATTTTCTGAAGGTTGAGGAGCTGCTCCTCAACATTCTGAAAATTATGATATGTGGGATACGCCCTAACACCCTTTCAAATACAGCCACTCCCCAATTAACATAAGGGTTGCATTCCACGGAACTCTACGTAAGTCAGATTTTACGTGTCGGAATTTCCCCCATGCTTGTGCAGCACTCGCAGCTGTGCTCACTGCATCGATTGAATCAAAAAAAAGAAATGTTCAATAAACATGTGAATAGAATTATTTATTATTTTTATTCAATTTTTTTATCTCATGCACAGAAAAAATTACAAAACCATGCATTTAAAAAATTTTTTAATTATAAAATTACAAAAAAAGAGAGGAGACAAGCATAATGTCAGTAAGTTTTTTACAGCTCGAGCATCGTTGCCGGAATCAATGTCTTCAGGTGATAAGTATGCCACTGCAGAGGTTGAGGGCTGTGGAGATTTAGAAGGGGTCAGATGCTCAACCTTGTGAAGAATATACCAGTGGATGACTGGACAGTGGCTTTTTTCTTTTCATCGTAAATTTCTTTGTAGCAAGCAAGCATATAATTCACCCCTCTGTTAACTTTTAAGAATCGTTTGCTGTCGGAATCCATCTTCTCAAACATCGCCATTGCTGATGCAATTTCATGAAATGCCATTGCCATCTCTCTGGTGAAGAAGTGGCTCAGCTCCTCATTTGGTTCATCTTGAGCTTTGTCAGCATTTTCTTCTTGCACTATCACTGCCTGCAAGTCAGTAAGTTCTTCGTTAGATAATTCCTTCTCTTCTTCCTCTATTAACTCCTCCACGTCTTTGGCAACAACCTCCAACTGAAGTAGCTCTTCAACCTTTACAGTCTTATCTGTAACCTCTTCATTAGATTTGTCTTTTTCAAACCCTTTGAAGCCTTTTACGTGCCACGGGCATATTTTCTTCCATGCGCCATTTAAACAAGTTTTAGTTATCTCCGCCCGGGTCTTATTAATGTTTAAGATGACGTGGTAAATATTGTAAGATTTCCAAACGTCTCTTAATGTAAAATTTTTTTCACCATCTACTGCAGACAATGCCTGAGCAAATGTTGTGCATAAATAGTATGCTTTTAAATTCGAAATAACACCCTGATCCATGTGGTTGGATGAGTTTTTGTTTGTTTGTTATTTGGAGCATTAGCAACTAAGGCCATATTGCTCTGGGATATGCAGTGGTCATTCCCTGACCTTTCCGCATCCTCCGTATTTGGTGGTGACGGGCTCGAACCCCGGTCTAATCAAGAAGCGTGTGCCATGCACTGCTGCTCCTTCTCACCTGGCTACGGAGGCGCCTGGTTGGATGAGTGAAATCATGTTTGGTGGTAGAAATATAACTCTCACATTCACATTGAAATCATCTAGATGCATAGGATGTCCAGGAGCATTATCTAATGGAATGCAAAATCTTGAAAGGAACGTCATTGTCTTTACAATATTTTTAAACCTCGTGAATGAAGCAGCATTTAAACCAATCCTCAAAGAGAGATATCTTTATCCATGTTTTCTGTTTCGATTAGAAATGCACAGGTAGGGGGCCTTTATTGATACCCTTAAATGCACGAGGATTTCCAGAATGGTACATAAGCAGTGGAATTAATCTGTAATTTCCTTCTGCATTAGCTCCAGGCAAGAGTATGGCCCTATCTTTTGAAATCTGGCTTTTTTTTTTTTTTTTTTCTTTTTTGGCAATGTATGCTCAATCTGGCATTTTTATCCAATACAGAGCAGTCTCATCAACGTTAAAAATTTGCTGCGTTGAATAGCTGCTTTTATCAATAATTTATTCCAACATATCACAAAATTTCTATGCAGCTGGAGAATCTGCACTAGCAACTTCATCGCATACTTTAATATTTTGGAAACCAGTGCAATGCTTGAACCTATTAAACCACATGTTGCTTGCCAAACTTGGCTTGGGGTTCGCTGTACTTTTCCTTAATATCTTCATAAATACTTCTTGCTTTTGCTTTGAATGGCCATTGGACTCAGAGGCACTTGCTTCTGAATCTGATTTTCCATCCATATTATTAATAGCTGTTCCATCTTCGATATTGCACCTGAACATTGTTTTGTGATCACTGTTAATCTTAAGTGTGTTGATTCTTTAACACATTCTTTTATAGGCACGCTGTCCTATAAAATAGTATTCACAGTTGAAGCAGTGAAAGAATTGGTGCTCCTCGACTCGACACAGTCGGAAACAATTATGTGGCGATGCCACAGTGAATTCGTGGACTGTTGCAAATTATCCCCTGGCATATACTGCCGTGAAGGGAATTTGTCTCTTACCAATGTAACATTTATGTATCTTGGTAGGACAAATAAACTTTGTCCTGCTTCTTACTTCTTAATCATTTTCATCTTCATTTCTAAATCAGTTTTGTTTCCTGGCACTGCCAGCACTTGCACTTTCCATTGGTCCGTTTTCCTTCATCATTGTAATACGTAAATAGGAATGAAGAGAAGATTCTGAAAATTTATGTTTTTTATATGATTGAAGATTTCATTGAAGGGGAACTCATTTCACCATAATACCGTAATGTAAAAACCCACAGAATTACAGTTATTGGTATTATCGCAAATGCAATAAGATTGAGTTTACTACCCATTTGTAATAGATTGCGCTAACAGAAAAGCCCAATAAACCGGAAAGTGCAAATTGTTTTTGTTGTTTTATGGTAGTGACCTCCAGAAATGTGTTTTAGAAAAATACCACAAAGGCGTTCAAAATTGATTCTTATAACAGAACATATGATAACGATGAAAGTGTAGTGCAATTTCCATTATTAAAATGACCTTTTAGAGAGATAAATAGCTTAGTTATATAATGAAAATTTCAACTTCCGAGGCCTTGGAACGAATTACCAAAAAAAAAAAAACAGTGTTATTGGGTTCACATTGCGATATTTTCACGATACCTCCATTTATTCCTATGGGATGCAAAATACGTTTCCGCAATTTTTTTAAGTTTGCACTGGCTGGCAAAAACATAAAGTCGAATTTCCGTAAGTTGAGTATTACATAAGTTGGGGAGCTCCTGTATATGGCAGCAAACACGTTAATTTCGCTATTGATAGAGCTGGTACCTGAAAAAGCCTTATGCTAAATGAAATTTTGTTCACTAAAATGCATTTTCTAAATTACTTCCATTATATAACAAAGCAGCAGCAGAAGGATAAAAAAAATTTTATTTGTAAGCCTAATTGAAAATTGTACCCATTTCTGCATTCAATTTCTATTTTGGTCCCTTTAATGGCAAAATCCAACTTTTGGCCTGTAAAGCTTGGGCTTATGTTTGCATTAGAGATAATATTGATGTTTTCAATGAGTCATCAGTAAATTGCTGTTGCTGTTTTAATATAAATATCATCACCAAAAGGTGGATCTGCTATTCACTTATTGATTTAAGGTAAAGTCACCATCACAACAGCTGTTTCGAGACTAACCAGTCTCTTGTGAGATGGTTGAGTGGCATTTAAAAAAAAAAAAAAAAAAAAAAAAAAAAACTTCATTAATTCAATATTGGATAATTTTATGATAATCTAAAGTGATTTCAATTGCCCTGCCACACAAATAGAATTTTATATGAATTTCAATACAGTTATTACAAAATATTGCTAATTGTCAATTCTAACATAAATTGGGGTTCTATCAACTGTTTAATATCAATTAATTGAAAATATTATGTTTTTATGACAGAACATACTTTAGACCTTTTGCAGGAGGCAAGCAATTGTTTGTTTCCCATAAACAGTTACCTTCCTCTCCTCTCCATAGGTACATTCTAGAGCACAACAGAACAGTAGGACTTAACTCATAGGCATTTATTCATTGGAGTTTCTTTGTATTGGCAGACAATACAAAGCTGGAGACAAAAAAATAATAATAATAAATAAAACTTCAAGTAGCAAGGATATTCCAAATTTCATCGTCTGCCCTGTTCACATATGCGAGGATGAATCTGTAGAATCTGAGTATCAAAAAAGAAGGGACAAACCCTTAAAAATGAATGCAAGGTGAAAAAAATGTACACTTTGCAGAGGACAAGTAATTTTATGAAGGATAAACGACATACCATTTTCTACTGTATTGAAAATAAAGGATACCAAAGTAGCATATAAAATGTGACTTAACTTCACCTGCTCAACGAATGACTACAGCACTCCAGTAAACAGTGTGGTGATTGGATGATCCATAATAATATTAAAATCAGTTTCCTAACATGTAGATTTAATTTAATCAACCTTAAATACTGTGGGTAAGTAGCAGAAATTAAATTCTTTTCAGATTTCTCAGTCAATATAATTAATGCAATCTGATGATTAGGCCTAAATTACACTACAGTTTATATCAGAATCCTTGTTAAAATTCACTTTTTGCAAAATTTTTCCCACTTGCTGATTTCTTCTGGCTGAAAATCAATCTTTATTAAAAAATTTCCTCATTTCTGAAAGTTTAGTAGTAGTAGCAGTGGCATTTGATACAAGAAAGCAAGTGTATGAGCTTATGCAGCATCAGCCAAAAAAAAAAAAATCACACCATTCCCTCCAAATGCCTGTCCAGTTCCTCCTTAAATTTATTCAACCTATCAACTTCCACAATGACAGATGGAAGTTTGTTCCAGCAATTAACCACCCGCTGGCTAAAGGCAAATTTCCGCACATCTAATCTACATCTGTCTTTTCTTATGAATTTATGCCCCCTTAGGTTCGTAATCTGAACAAGTGGAAGGATCCCATCAGAATTCAGCGTGCTCAATCCATTCAAGGCCTTATAGACCTCAATCAGATCACCGCGCAGGTGCCTAGTCTCCAGCCACTGCAATTTGCAGAACTTAAGCCTCTCTTGGTAAGAGGATCCCTTTATTCCCCTCACCAATCTTCTTGCCCTTCTCTGTACACGCTCAAGTAAATCTACATCCTTCCTAAAATGAGGCCTCCAGACCTGTACGCAGTACTCAAGGCGTGGCCTGACCATTGCCTTATACAGAGGGACAATCACCTCCTTCTCCCTACTAGCAAAATTCCTATATATCATTGACAAAACCCCATGACCTGCCCTGGCAGCATGTCTGCATTGCTCAGAAAAACTTCATATCTGACTGCACAATTACTCACAGGTCTTTTTCGTTTTCTACCACCTTAAGTGTAGTACCACACAGTTGGTACATTTCTCTGTGGTTACTTCTACCCATATGCAGTACTTTGCATTTGTCAAGGTTAAACTTCAGTTGCCACTTCTTAGCCCATCTGCCCAAATTATCTAGATCCTGTTGCAGTACACACTGCCATTACTGTCAGTAACAACCCTGCCAACCTTTGTATCATCTGCAAACTTCGACATTAAGCCTGATATACCTTCATCAATATCATTGATAAATATACAGAACAACAGTGGGACTCCACTAATAACATTAGTCCAAGAAGAGCAGCACCCATTGATTACCACCCTCTGTCTTCTCCCACTTAACCATCCTTTTATCCATTGTAGCAAATTACCCTTAATACCATTCTGCTCCAATTTGTACAATAGTCTTCCATGCGCAACAGTGCCAAAAGCTTTCCTGAAATCCAAATATAATCCAATATAAGTACATAATACAGTTGATGAAATACTACATAAGATTCATCGTAATCATTTGGATTTCGCATATGCATCTTCAGTGTGTAATATTTGGCAAATGTAGTCAAGCAAATTGTGACTATAGTTATACTGTAGGGTAATATAAACGAAAAATTCAGTGGATTTATTATTTGTGAATATATAAAATTCTAATGATTATGAGAACAGATTATAATTATTATCCAGTATCTTCTTAGATCTGTGTACATTAACTATCTTACAAAAGTTTCGGTTAATTATATAAAAAATTTTAATACTGAAACTCTTTATTATAGGGTTATATGGAATTGGTTCGAGATGGTGAAATTCCCATTCCAGAGGATTTAAAGCATGGCAAGGATAAAATAGTTTTCGGAAATATTGAAGCAATTTATGAGTGGCATAGAGAGTATGTTAACAGTTATTAACTTTGTATTCTCTAAGAATAGGTGCAAAGCTGAAATTAAATGGATTTTTATGTTAGAAAGTTTTCTCAAATTATTTTACTCAAATGCCTTAAACCAAATTTTTTTTTCTATTTATTTATTTATTTATATTTTTGTTTATTTCATTTATTAGTAAATAGTTTTAAAGTGACAGAATGATGGAAGAAGACTTTTGCCTTCTTGCATCATTCTGCCACTTTAAAACTATTACTAATATTAATGTCTTACAAATATATTTATATATATTGACTGGTCATTGATTCTGCCAGGGATTCTCAAAACAGAAGTCTAGATGCTATCTGTTTGTAGAGTTTGTGATAAATAAAATTATCACATCCAAAACTCAACAGCAGAAGTTTGACTCTGTGTTTGCTCAGTAACAATAATGTCATAACATTTTCCTAAGCTGATCATTGCCACACAGCCATTTGAAGGTTTTGATTTTATGCTCAAAATGAAAAAAAAAAAAAAAAAAAAGAACTCTGTCATCAGATATGTGTGGGTGCCTCCCTAGCCAGGTGGACAGGAGCAGCAGTGCGTAGCACACACTTCTTGATTAGACCGGAGTTCGAGCCCGTAACCACCAAATATGGAGGATGCGGAAAGATCAGGGAATGACCACCTCATATCCCTGGAGCAATATGGCCTTCGTTGCTAATGCTCCTTAAAAAACCAAATAACAAACAATAATCAGATTTACACGTTCGCTACCAGTGATGCTTTATAACAGAGCCCTTTCATCCCTTCAGCTTCAAATCTAATATTGGACATCATAGTACTAAATTTGATTATACATAAAACTGATTGATTGAAGAGTCAATCAGTTTTATGTATATTTCAGTCTGTGATCTGGGTGCAAAGCACCCAGACTAATTAAGGTATTGTACAAGCTAATATGGTGGCTTTGCCATTTCCTTCTGTTCTTGTGTCTTTTGTGTGTGGACTGCCCCCAGAAATACTTGTGGAGTGGGGAGAGAACTCTGCTGCACTTATTGAGCAATAAAGTCATCTGGGAAAGTGATGTATGGCCAATTTCTCCATGAATTTATTTAACTGACAATTGCCCAGCAAGGTTACATTAGGCAAATTACTGAGTGCCTTATCAATGATGGGTGAAGTATGATCAAAGCACAAGCTGTGACTAGTCAAAGCAGCTACCTGTGATTAGAAAACAGGGTCTGGAAAGCTTACTGCATATTGACAAATGGCAATGCTACAAAATGCAAGTTTTCCTAACTATTACCATACTGCAGGTGGTTTTTTTTTTCTTTTGTAGTCATTGTTCTTAAACATTTACAATTTCCCTGTGTTCACATGTATTGGGAACCTAATTTTCCTTTTTTCCTATTAAACCAAGATTTCTGCATTCACAGCAGTTTTTAATAGCTATTAGTCATGCTCCCATTATGCATACAATGCTTTTTTTTTTTCTTTGCTTTTTTTTTCTTTTTCTTTTTTTCTTTTCTTTTTTTTTTTCTTTTCTTTTTTTTTTTTTTTTTTTTTTCCTTATCTTATTCATTGTTTACATATATAAGCAGCATGTTAATGGCAAATATAATGCCTTGCACTTCTCTCATTCATTATTTATGGTATAGTAGCCAGTAATATACCTCTTGCTCTACAGAGGATTATTAACAAACATAATAGTACGTTGCCTGATTAATCACAAAGGTATGTTGTTTTCAGTGATTTTCTAATTAGGGAGTATTCACAAATTAGGTAACAAAGGAGATCAGCCAAAATATTATGTATCATAACATTTTGGCTGATCTCTCCTCCATATAGATAGGTGGGTTCACACAAATATCACATAACATAATATAAAATATTGTGAATTGGAGTTGATTTCATAAAAGAAAAAGGAAAACTTATCTTTCTCATCACTTCAGTCATATCTATCATTGAAAAGTATTGATTGAAAGTTGGATTATTCTGTAGAGTTTTATAAATCTAGCTAATATTAGTTTAATATTTTCAAGTTTTATAATTAATTACCAAATAGGTGCGACAGCATACAAAGGATCCAAAAAATGTAAATTGAAGAAACCTATTAGCATAATGCAAATATGAATTTTAGTGTGGTTTTGACCTTAGGTTTGTATCATTGATTGTGTTAGAATTGAAGTGATATAACTTAAAAAAAAAAAAAAGGAAATCATTTTATGGTATAATATTTTGGCAACAGGAATACACTGGAGTCCCTGAATGCTGTTGCTGTCATTGTGACAGAATGGATCTCCATTGCAGACAAGCCCTTTGAACACAGATATTTTCTGTTAATAGCACAGCAGACATTCATTACAGATATGCCGCAAAAAGAGAGGGGAAAAAAATATATACTGTTGTTAATATGCAATGATAATGGTAATTTCTAGACCTAAAGCTTCAGGAATGTTTTAGTGATTAGAATTAGTAGAGGCATAGAGGCAACAAAGCAAGCTTATACAAATATAGCATCAACCAAAAAAAAAAACTTTTCCATTTCACCCACTCACTCCAAATGCTTGTCTAGTTCTGCCTTAAATTTATTTAAGTTGTTGACCTCCACTATGACACATAGAAGGTTGTTCCAACTGTCAACCACCCACTGGCTAAAGAAAAATTTCTGCACATCTATTCTACAATTATCTTTCCCTAATTTGAATTTATGTCCCCTCAGGTGAGTAATCTGGGCAAGAGGAAGAATCTCATCAGCATTGGGCTTGCTCAAACCATTCAAGGCCTTATACACTTCAATCAGATTACCTCACAAGTGCTTACTCTCCATACAATGCAATTTGCAGAACTTAAGCCTTTCTTGGTAACCACAACTCTTTGTTCCATTCACCAATCTTGTTGCCCTTCTCTGTACACATTCTAGCAGCTCTACATCCTTCCTGAAATGAGGCCTCCACACCTGTATGTATTCTAGGTGTGGCCTCACCACTGCCTTATACAAGGGGACAATCACCACCTTATCCTTGCTAGCAAAATTGGGGTTACTGCTACCCATATGCAGTACTTTGTAGTTGTCAATGTTAAACTTCAGTTACCACCTCTCAACTCATCTGCTCATTTTTCCAGATCCTGTTGCAGTAGTGTACTTCATTACTGTCATTTAATAACCCTGCCAACCTTTGTATCATCTGCAGAGTTGAATATTAACCCTAATATACCTTCATCAATATCATTGATAAATACAAAAAACAGCAAAGGGCCCAACACCGAACCCTGTGAAACTCCACTAATAACATTAGTCCACGAAGATCAGTGTCCATTGATTACCACTCTGTCTCTTCTCTCACACAACAATCCTTTTATCCATTGTAGCAACTTGCCCTTAATGCCATACTATTCCAATTTGTACAGTAGTTGTCCATGTACAACAATATCAAAAGCTTTCCTAAAATCCAAGTATATGATATCAGAATTATTTTTTGCATCTAGTTCCTTTGTGGTATCATAGTATCCAATCAAATTTGTCAGACAAGACTTTCCCTTACCAAACCCATGCTTTGTCTGAATATAACTGCAGTCTTGTCTAGATGATCGTGCAGTGCTTCTTTAACGAGCGACTCCACTGTTTTCCCTGGAACAGAAGTTAAACTGACAGGTCTGTAATTAATTGTGTTACCCTTCAATCAACTTTTGTGAATTGGGGACACATTTGCACTTCTCCAGTCCATGGGGACCTCCCCTGAGTCCAAGGAAGCTTTCAAATTATGGCTAAGAGTTTACTTGCTTTCTTTGCTGCCTCCTTTAATATAACTGGATAGATCCCATCCACCACAGGTGCCTTCCTTATGTTAATCTTCAACAATTTCTCCTCCACTTTACTCTCAGTTATTACAAGATTATCTAGCTTACTGCCAGAGTTTAATACACCTCTGGCATTCCCCTCCCTAAATAACTTCTCATATGTGAATGTAGATGCAAAATATTCATATAGTTTGTTAGCTACCTGAGCAGGATCATCAACAGTTGAACCATCGATATCAAGTGAACCAATCTGATTCATCCCTTTCCTTCTGGAGTTTACATGAGTAAATAAATCTTTGCTGTTTTTCTTTGCATCCTTTGCCAAAGATTTCTCATAATCTACCTTCACTTGCCTTACCTCCTTTGTGACTTGATTATAGACAAACTTATATCTACCATAATTTTCTGTCACCTGATAATTTATGTATATCCCATACATTTTTCTTCTCTGCCATGAGTCTCATTAGATCATCTATCATCCATTTAGGCCTAAACCTTGAACAGTATTTCTTAGTTGGGACAAAAAGCCTAGTCAAAGATTACTTCTTTGAATGCTTCCCATTTAGAATTTGCTGTTGGTAACATCATCAGTTGATCCCATTGTATAGAATTTAAAAACTGTCTGAAACTACTGTAGTTATCTTTACGAAAGTAAAAACCCTTCCCTTTACCTGTGATGGTAGTTACATCTTTAAGTAAATCCCACATCAGCTCACTGTGATCACTGCCACCTAGTGGTTCCTTTATCTGCAGATTCTTAATGTATGAAGAATTACTGCTGACAATCAGATCAAGAGTGTAACTCCCTCTAGTTGCCTCTCAAACATGCTACTTCAGAAAACAATCATCCAATAAATCCACAGAAACCTTGCTAGTGTGTGTGTGACCAACCCAAAAGTTCCAGTCAATATCCGGGGAAGTTAAAATCCCCCATTATAATACAATTTGATTTACTGCCCCAACAAACAACTGTACAGTTGTTTGTTGTACACTTGTAGAGTCATTAGGCTTATAACATAGTCCTACTCTCAGTTTTGCTTTCCCAGTACTTATGTCACGCCAAACTAACTCAACATTGTTGCATTGTCCACCAATATCAACTGAATGCACTTCTTTAAATTTTATGTGTTTCTTAACTAACAACATAATCTCTCCTCCCTTCCTATCCTATCTGTTCTGTACATTGTACTCCCCAAATTCCAATTCTGCATTCCTTATATCTGTGTGACACCATATCTCTGATATTTCAAAAACATCTATCTCTGTTGTCTTGACCAACACCTCAAATTCATCAAATTTATTTACTAAACTCCTAGCATTGGTGTACATGCACCTGTTCATACTCTTAGTTACCCTAACACTGCTCTTGTATTTACTTGTTTCGTGATGATTACCGGCAGGTCTGGAAATCTCCCAGCACCTTGCTTTCCAGGCTGCTGCTCATTCCAATAGAAGCAGTGCAATAATCACTTTAACCTCTGCCTGCAGCTACTGTTAATCTATTAATCTGTGAATCCTCCCCCAAGCTAGCAGTTTTCCAACCCATCTAATGCTGCCTCAAGCATCAGCAAATATTCTTGCACCCTTTCTATTTAAGTGTATCCCATTCCTGTGTATCAGTGGGCATTTTATTACCTGGGCTAATTTTTAGTACAAATTAAGAACTAATTTATTACCAATTTTAAGTGAGATCGGAACAAAAATTTATCTTTTTCAGTGTAATTTGAGTTTTCTCTCTTTCTTTTGTTTTTTTACTGATGTATTCGCTAAAAGTTGACTGTTATGATAGTACCCATCAGGTGTGCCTCTTGAATAAATAAAAGGCTTGTAATTATTTATTCAAGAGGTATAAATTATTTTATTTATTTTATTTATCGACAAATAAAGTAAAAAAAAAAAAATAAAATAGATGACTAATATTGAAGTAAACGAACAAAAATATATAGGGTAATTCTTAAATGCTTCCTTTGGAAAATAACTTGAGAGGACAAATTTCTGTAATATATATATATATATATATATTTTTTTTTTATATATATTTATTTATTAAGATAACCTTGTTTATCCTAATCTCAATAATCAAGATTAATTTTTTATGTAAATCTCTGGCTTGTAGCAGTGAAAGGATTTGTATACTGGCATGTGCTAAAGTTTCATGAATACAATAAAGAGTTTTTCTTCATATTTGTGTTTGATTGCACAAATATGTGGCCTATTTGATTGAAATGAGTTGTAGCTATATGTGCAGTGCACAGTGACTCACTGCTGACATAGTCTCATCTTAGATAGTCACAGCAGAAGTCATGTATCATTTTGTACTCTAGTATCGCTGTTTACATTAAAAAAAATAAATAAATAAAATACCCGTGTACTGTACACGGGTATTTTTTTCATGTGAATGGTGATTCGAACATCAGTGTACACCACTGTGATTTTCCAGTATTGTGCGATAAGAATACAGACATTGCTGACAATGTCTGCATCATCTGGTTCACATGTCCGAACCACTGAAGTTGTTTTTTTGTAGATCTGCTCTATTATTCTGCATTCAAAATTTAGATCTCTCCTTACTTGTTCATTAGTTTTATGTTCTCTCCAATTTGTTTTATTGATTTTCCTTAGACATCTCATTTCAAAAGATGGAAGTCTGCAACTCTGCATTGCCAAACTCCAGGACATCCTGGTGTTTGGCAATGGCGTGAGGCACATAGAGTGAAAACATCTTGCAAATCAACTGAATCCCATAAAGGTTTGATGGGATTGATGTCAAGGGAATCTGGTGGGCAGGGATTGCGAAATGCTTGGGTATGATCCATGAACTGTTCCTATGGGTCTTTTGATACCGGGCATTGTATTGTAAAAGAAGTCCAGTCCCATCTGGATACACTATCACAGTGTAGGGCAAAATTTGGTCCAAAACAATGCTAAGATAGGATCTGGCGGTAAGGGTGTGTTTAGTGGGAATGAGGGGGAGTTAGTGATGTCCATGAAAACATCCTGAAAACTATGATACTTACTAACCTGTTTTCTTCCAGCCGTGAAGTTTGCTCATTGTCAAATACACACCATTCCATTGGTATGATGGAACTGTCCAGGAACAGTTCTCCCGTGCCCACTGCAGGCAGAGATGTCAATGGCGATTGGTCAACATATGCACATGAACAGGTTGCTCTTGTGAATAGGTCTACTGTGTAGACCTATTCACAAGAGCATCTGATGGATGGTGTGCTCAGAAAACGTTTCTCAGTGTACCCTGGTTGTAGTCTGCCATTAATTAAGAGATCATGAACCATTTGTTGTCCTGGACAGCATGTGCTATCTACCATTCACCTCAACTATCAACCAGTGGTGGTCTCCCCATACTGACATGGGTGATTGTGTATCCCTCTTTGGATCATTTCTACCACACCTTCACTTCAGTGACCCTCAGACAGCTGACACTGCCTGTGGTTGCTGAGATTGTGGTCCCGTCTCTTCCTAGCACTGCAAATCATTCCCTTCAAACTCTGCCAGATCCTTCCCTTTCCACATAGCATGGGCTTTGTACTGACAAACTGACAGGCACTACTCTTGCCATCATTGTATACGCTGCACTGGTTGGTGACACTACTTCTAAGTGCTGTAGGAAGATCCATTCATGGAGACAGGGGTTGGTCATAATGTTTTGGCTCTTGAGTGTATGTATATGAAATATGCTTCACAAGGTATGAAATCCTGCATAATCTCTCTCTTCCTTATGAAAAAAACATCCACAAGAAACCGTTAGTAATCTTCACTGTAATAAGCTTGCCTCTACTGCTGCTCACATGATAGGGACTAACATATAGGCTCTGTGCATTACAGGTACTACATTCCTGTATTTTTTTTTATGCCACTTCTGAAGCTCCTAGAAGATTTCCCCTTGATCATGTGTGTGTATTTCCCCCATCTGCTTCATGATACCTCGTATGTTGTCACCAAAGCATAAGTGAATTTATCGGCATTTTTTGCGGTGGTGGATTGAACGTTTGGGAAGAGGGGGAATCCAGCACAACAGGTTTATACAGGTGTAGTCACTAGATGTGAAGCTTGAAGAGCCTCTGTAAAGGTATTGTTTATCCTACAGAAGTGTACACATTTATGTGAACCTGTAACAATGACACAGGATACACAATGCAAGAACTAGAAAAAACTATAGATCTCTTAAGACCAACCACTGCATATGGGCTTAGGGTGGTGACTTTACATACCTAGCATAATTCTTTTCATCATCATCATTTTGCTCTTCCATTTGGCACGAGTTGAGTCCCTATTTTGATATCGACTTTCATTGTTGCAAGTCTCTTGAATTTAGCATCATTTGTTGATAGTTCTGAAAGCCTGTGTTTTCCTTTAGGCATTGGAGCCATTCTCTTTTGGGTCTTCCTGGTGGTCTCTTATCTCCAGTTCTTCCTGTCAGTACTACATTAGGCAGCCTGTGTTGTTTCATCTGGTTCATATGTCCAAACCACTGAAGTTGTTTTTTGTAGATCTGCTCTATTATTCTGCATTCAAAATTTAGATCTCTCCTTACTTGTTCATTAGTTTTATGTTCTCTCCAATTTGTTTTATTGATTTTCCTTAGACATCTCATTTAAAAAGATGGAAGTTAAAAATGTGAATAAAGCACTTGATAGATAATTTGTATAATTTTGCCACTATAACTTGATTCATTTGCCCTCTAAGGTCTTTTCCTTCAGGGAATGTCCTTAAAATTCATCTATAAAATGTGTTTTTATTTGTGTGCTCATTTTTA
The DNA here is from genome assembly GCF_048544385.1 of Mastigoproctus giganteus. Classification (NCBI taxonomy): domain Eukaryota; kingdom Metazoa; phylum Arthropoda; class Arachnida; order Uropygi; family Thelyphonidae; genus Mastigoproctus; species Mastigoproctus giganteus. The sequence goes on from NC_143575.1 coordinate 249,595,522, forward strand.
TATGTCATTTTATTTTAACAGTTCATTTTCAGCGGAGTTAGAAAAATGTTTGGAAGAACCAGAGAGATTAGGTCTACTGTTCCGACGCTATGAAAGAAGGCTCAATATGTATGTTGTATATTGCCAGAACAAACCAAAATCAGAGTATATTGTTTCAGAATATCTAGAAACATATTTTGAGGTAAAAAAAAAATTTTTAACTTTGCTTATATTTTTGTTATACTAAAAAAAACCTTATAAGTAAATTAATAAAATTCTGTAATACTCCTGGATAGCCAAGGCCAGAAGAGTTTACAATTCCATTATAACTGTTTTATTGCAGCCAATTTACCAGCGTAACAGTAAACATTGAGCCATGCACGTTTTGTGGTAGCATATGAATTTAATTTTATAATATGTGAGTCAGCATCCACATATGTTACCTCATTATTGCAACCAACAAGCAGAATAAAAGCAGTTTAACCCTGCAATGTTGATTACCCAAGTTAGTTTGAGAAATAACACTCATACTGCATTCCATTTTTTTCTGTCTATATTGCCAGAGACATTGTTGCCTCTCCTGTGACAGAGCTTGGGCTGTTTAGAAATAACTACATTATACACAAGCTTACCTCAAGTAAATAATATTATTTTTAATTGAATATCACCTGGTAGGTGAATCTATGATTTATTAAAAACTTGAAGGCACTGTTGCAACCAATTTTTTTCCACACAAAATTATTGTGAACATTTGATATAATAGACGTCCTGGCATGCAAATTCCAAGTATCCAATAGAAATCAATCTACCACCTCTGTAAAGTGGTAGATTGATTTCTATTGGATACTTGATGCCTATAAATTATTCATGCCTATAAAAATACAAGTTGCAACCACATCACTTCATTCCCATTTTTTTGGCTTGCTCAGTGAGATAGCCACATCTCTAGTACTCAGGATGGCAAGTCAATATCATTTGGATGATTCTTTGAAATTTCAGGCCATTGGACAAATTAATCTATGGAAGCAGTTTCAGGAGACAGGAACCATTAAAAGAAGAGCTGGACAAGGTCTCCCAAGGGCTATGTCGACTAGAACAAACTGCTGTCTTCTAACAGTCACCAAACCCTACGATGTCCTGTCATCAACTGTCTCTTGAAGTTACTTCGGCTACTGGTGAAACACTTCCAACTGGACTGTGTTAAGAAGGCTCAATTCAAGTGGTCTCTACACAAGGAAGCCAGTGGTTTGTATCCAATTAACCCCAAACCACAGCAGAGCTCATCAAACCTGGTGCCATGAACATGCGACTTGGAGCCCTGAAAAATGGGGTACATTTCTGTTCTCTGATGAGTCCCATTTTAGCTACAAACAGATTTTAGATGTTATTTCGTCTGGAGACAACGAGGAATGCAGTACCATCTCTTCAATATCAGAGAAAGGGACACTTATGGTGGAGGTGGTATTCTCGTGTGGGGTCAAATAATGGTCAATGGCTACACTCCTCTTCATCTTTTTGATAGGGTACCATAACTGTATAGGGGTACTGAGAACAGATCTTCAAAACCTATGTGCAACTTTTTAGGGGTGCAGTTGCCCTAGATTTTCTTTTCATGCACACAAAGCCATTGCATATAGAGCACAAGTTGTGGAGGAATATCTTAAAACTGAAGATATCCAACAACTGCTGTGGCCAGCATGATCACCAAACTTGAATCCAATTGAACATGTATGGGGATGCCCTTGGGTGTCACATTGCATGCTGATAGATTGGCGCCTCCGTAGCCAGGTGGGAAGGAGCAGCAGTGCGTAGCACATGTTTCTTGATTAGACCGGGGTTCGAGCCCGCCACCACCAAATACGGAGGATGCGGAAAGGTCAGGAAATGACCACCGCATATCCCGGAGCAATATGGCCTTAGTTGCTAATGCTCCTAAAAACCAAACAACAACAGCATGCTGATAGCCAACTCCTTGATCATTTGGTGAGCTAAGGTGTGCACTGGTGGAAGATTTGTTGCCACAGAATCTTATAAATGCCATTATATAAAGCATGTCAGGCTTGTTCACTGCTGTTAAGCTTGTTTAGCTGTCAGAGGAGAACAGTATTTTTGAGCATCTTGTATTTTTTACTTCTGTAATGTGACCTTTATGGTAATGCTTATACAACCTCTATAAATGTTCCTTATACCTATCTGACATTTCTTGCTGTCTCCTCATTTCATCATTATTCACAGCCATACCAAATTTTGTTCTGCTTCATCGCAAGCTTCACAAGTTATGCTGGTGTTGTTGTGCCCACAGGAGCCGTGCTCTCTTGTTCTTCATTTATAACAAAGGTACGAGATGTGGCTGTCGGCTGTTGTAGCCCATTCGTGACAAAGTGCAACTAGTGGTCCATTGCCATATTTTGTTCTGCTCACCAAGGTTGTAGTCTGATGTGATGCGCAACGTTGTGGCCCGTCTGTTTTCTTGTACAATTCTAGCCATCCTCCTTTGACCTCTCTCATCAACAAGCGATTTTCTTCCACGATTGCCTTTGAGAGGATGTTTTCTGTTCGTTGCACCATTCTCAATGCACACTTGAAACTGGGATGTGTGAAAATGTTCAGGAGAACTGCCGTTTCAGAGATGCTTTGTCCAGCACATCTTGCACCTACTACCATTTCACGTTTGAAGTCCATTAGATCACTCCTTTTCCCCATTCTTGCTACACTTTGTATGCTTAACTGATACTCGAAAGGTTGTTCTGCTGCATTTATATCCATAACTGTGGTCATGTAACTTGCATGTAACACAAATGTTTTGTGGGACAAAACATTTGTGTTCACAGCAGGGGCATACCTAATAAAGTGGCAGCACAGTGTATATTTATTCAGATACAAATGAAAGTGAGAGCTTTAAAATTAACTCTTCTCTTTGTTCTCCAATATTTTAAATTGTTCATTTGCCAGACTTGTACCACTAGCTCATTTCTTCATGTTTCAGTATCAGTATTATCATTGTTTGATAGTACTACATTGTTTCATGCCCGTTTTTCAACCTGATAACTCAGTATCATACAGTTCATGCAGCCACAAGTATAAATAACAAATAATAGTACAGAGAGAGACCTCATTTAATATCTCTTCACTTCAAATTTACAGAATTTAAAGGTGTAAAAAAAGAACAGAAAAAGAGTATAATGGTATCTATTCTGTTTGCCAGTAAGCCAAATTCCCCTGAAAGCAAACTTACTTTCTTATACTGTGTATTAGTTTTATGCAGACAGAATTCCAAACATTAATATTTTCCCATGCCATAAATAAATTTCATAACAATACAGCCACTACCCGACTTACGTAAATTTCGTGGTTGCATTCCGCGGAACTCTATGTAAGTTAGAATTTCCCTAAATGCTTATGCGGCACTCGCAAATTTCAGTGAAGCAAAAAAGAAATGTTCGACGGCCATGTAAATAGAATTATTTATTCAATTTTTTTTTTATCTCATGTGCAGGAAAAATTACAAAAGTGTACAAAATTACAAAAATTTCAAAATTATAAAATTACAAAAAAAGAGAAGAGACAGGCATAATTCTCTGCAAGTTTTACCTTTCGAGCATCGTTGCCAGAATTAACTCTATAACTGATACGCATGCTGCTGCTTAAGTTGAGGGCTGTGGAGATTTAGAAGGGGCTTTTTCCAACACATTGCAAAATTTCTTTGCAGCTGCAAAATCAGCACTGGCGACTTCACCGCATACTTTAATGTTCTGGAAACCAGTGCAATGCTTGAACCTATTAAACTACCTGTTGCTTGCCACAAACTTGGCTTGGGGTTCGCTGTACTTATCTTCATAATACTTCTTGCTTTTGCTTGAATGGCCATTGGACTCAGGGGCAGCACTTGCCTCTGAATCTGATTTTCCATCCATATTATTAATAGATTTTCCATCTTCGATATAGCACCTGAACGCTGTTTTGTGATCACTGTCGATCTTAAATGCGTTGATCCTTTAACATGTTCTTTTACATGTGCACTGTCCCTTAAAAACAGTATTCGCTGTTGAAGCAGAAAGACCTAATTCCGTGTAATAAATGACAAACTTTGTCCTGCTTTGTACTTCTTAATCATTTTCATCTTCATTTCTAAATCAGTTTTGTTTGGTTTCCTAGCACTGCCACCACATGCACTTTCCTGTGCCTCCGTAGCCAGGTGGGCAGTGCGTATTACACGCTTTTTGATTAGGCCGGGGTTCAAGCCCATGACCACCAAATACGGAGGATGTGGAAAGGTCGGGGAATGACCACCGCATATCCCCGGAGCAATATGGCCTTAGTTGCTAATGCTCCTAAAAACCAAACAACAACAACAACATGCACTTTCCGTTGGTCGCTTTCCCTTCATCATTGTAATAAGTAAATAGGAATGAAGAGAAGATTCTGAAAATTTATTTGGTTTTTATATGATTGAAGGTTTCAGTGAAGGGAACACATTTCACCATAATACTGTAACGTAAAAACCCACAGAATTCCAACTATTGGTATTATCACAAATGCAATAAGATCGAGTTTACTACCCATTTATAATAGATTGCACTAACAGAAAAGCTCAATAAACTGGAAAGTGCAAATTGTTTTTATTGTTTTATGGTCGTGATCTCCAGAAACATTCTTTAGAAAAATATCAACACAGGTGTTCAAAATTGATTCTTATAACAGAACGTATGATAACGATGAAAGGGTTATTGAGTTCATGATACAATATTTTGACGATACTGCCATTTATTCCTAGAGGATGCAAAATACGTTTCAACGATTTTTTTAAGTTTGCACTGGCCAGCAAACACATAAAGTCGAATTTCAGTAAGTCGAGTTTTTCGTAAGCTGGGGAGTGGATGTATTTCAAAAATAGTTTCAGGTGGTGACCATCTGATACACTGCACCCCCGCTTTACAATATTAATCCATTCCAGAAACACCATCATATTGTGAAAATATCATAATGTGAACCCAATAACACATTGTTTTTTGGTAATTCATTCCAAGACCTCGGAAGCTGTAATTTTCACTATATAGCTAAGCTATTTAACTCTCTAAAAAGTCATTTTTATAATGGAAATTGTATGAGTTTTATATAAATTTATGTCAAATAAGCACAACACAAAAAACCACTTCAACCAAAGGATGCAAAAACAAAACACGTGGACAAGTTTACAAACGTTGCTGTTGGCTTGAGAGGAATGATCATGTGGTCTGGTCAGAGACAATCTTAAATCGAAATAAGTAGGCACCGGTTAACATGATCACTGGTTAGTAGAATCAACGCTTAGTGATTTATAGAATAAAATTCTATAAAGTAATTAAAAATCGCAAGTAATTATAGACCTGTTCTGTTCCAGGAAAATTAATGGAGGCACTGGTTAAAGAAGCATTGCAGGATCATTTAGACAAGGCTTCAGTTATAGCTCGGACACAGCATGGTTTTGTTAAGGAAAAGTCTTGCCTGACCAATTTGATTGGATACTATGATGTAGTTACAAAGGAACTGGATGCAGGGAATAACTTTGATATTATATATTTGGATCTTAGAAAGACTTTTGATACTATTGCACATGGAAGACTGCTGCAGAAATCGGAGCAGTGTGGCATTGGAGGCAAATTGCTGCTATGGATAAAGGGATGGTTGAGGGGAAGAAGACAGAGAGTGGTAATCAATGGACACTGCTCATCATGGACTAATGTTATTAGTGGAGTCCCTCAGGGTTCAGTGTTGGGTTCATTGTTGTTTTCTGTATTTATAAACAATATTGATGATGGTATATCAAGCTTAATGTCCAAGTTTGCAGACGATACAATGGTTGGCAGGGTTGTTAAGGACACTAATGACAGTATGCTGCTGCAACAGGATCTGGAAAGGTTGAGCAGATGGGCTGAGAGGTGGCAAATGATGTTTAACATTGACAAATGTAAAGTACTACATGTGGGAAACAGTAATCCCAGAGTATCAACGCTGTGGTACTACACTGAGTGGTAGAGAATGAAAAGGACCTGGGGGTAATGGTGCAGTTAGATATGAAGCAGTGCAGACTGGCTGCAAGAGTAGCTCATGGTGTCTTGTCAATGATATACAGGAATTTTCCTAGCAGGGATAAGGAGGTGATTATTTCCTTGTATAAGGCAATGGTCGAGCCACACCTTGAGAACTGTATACAGGTCTGGAGGCCTCATTTCAAGAAGGATGTAGAGCTGCTGGAACGAATATAGAGAAGGGCAACAAGATTAGTGAATGGAACAAAGGGTTGCTCTTACGAAGAAAGGCTTAAGTTTTGCAAATTGCAGTGTCTGGAGACTAGGCACTGGCGAGGTGATCTGATAGAGGTGTATAAAGCCTTGAATGGTTTGAGCATGCTCAATGCTGTTGGGATTCTTGCTCAGAATAATCACCTGAGAGGGCATAAATTCAAATTGAGGAAAGACAGATGTTGGATAGATGTGCGGAAATTTGCCTTTAGCCAGCGAATAGTTGGTTGGTGGAACAGACTTCCAACCCTTGTTGTGGAAGTTAATAGCCTAAATAAATTTAAGGCTCAGCTGGACAGGTATTTCAAATGAATGGAGAGGTGAAATGGGAGTGTGTTGTTTTTTTTTTTTTTTTTTTTTGGCTGATGCTTCATAAGCTTGCTTTCTTGCATCATATGCCTCTACTAATGCTAAATTTCAAAAAATCAGTTCAAATCATTAAAATGCACTACACTTTCATATGTTTGGTTATAAGAATCAGTTTTTAACACTTTTGTGATATTTTTCTAAAGCACATGTTTTTAGAAAAACTTTAGTTTTACTTTATGCAAATAACAATGTGTATCATGTCACACAGCTGTATCTCTCTAGTACTTTACAAGTTAGCCTGGGCTATAAGCATACATCCGGAAAACCAAGAAAATATCAAATGACTTTTTCTTGGTTAATTACAAAAACGTTTACTAAAAAATGATTTTGTAGTTAACGTTGTTTGACACTAAATCCTTGATTTCTGGAGGTCACTACCATAAAACAATACAAACAATTTGCAGTTTCTGGATTATTGAGCCTTTCTGTTAGTGCAATCTATTATAAATTGCTAGTAAACTCGATCTTATTGTATTTACAATAGTACTGATATCTGGAATTCTGTGGGTTTTTACGTTACAGTATTATGGTGAAATATTTCCCCTTCCATGAAATCTTCATTCATATAAAAAACAAATAAATTTTCAGAATCTTCTCTTCATTCCTATTTTTTAACCTTTGTAAACTTGTTATTTCGTATCTCATTTGTGTGTGCTGTGTTCTTTCTTTTTGATTGCTTATCTTTTTTACTGTTTTAAATTTTACAACTCAAACATATATATATCAATGAAAAGAAATGTCAATTAGTATGTATATATTACATTATTAATTAAGCTATGTACATAAGCATAAATTTGTTTTTATTTTGCTAACCTATGGAAAATATTCTTCCAATTTTCACATAATTTGGTTAATTGGTAATGTAATAAAATATAAATTTGTGATCTTTACTTTTATAGCCTGTGGATAACATTCCTCCTATTTCACTATTAGAATCACCGTTTAATAGAATTTAAATTCAATTCGCAAACATGATCACAATAACCAGCCCTTACCACATTAGAATCAGTAGAGGCATTTGATGCAAGAAACCAAGCTTAGACAGCATCGACAAAAAAAAAAAAAAAAAAAAAAACCTTCTCATTCATTTACTCCAAATGTTTGTCTAGTTCTGCCGTGAATTTATTTAAGCTGTCAACTTCCACGACAGATGGAAATTGGTTCCAGCAATCAACCACCTGATGGCCAAAGGCAAATTTCTGCACATCTATTTAGTAGTGTCCTATCAATCTTTCCTCATTTTGAATTTATGTCCCCTCAGGCAATTAATCTGGAAGAATCCAATCAGAATTGAGCTTGCTCAAACCATTCAAGGACTTATACGCCTCAATCAGATCACCTCGCACCTGCCTATACCCCAGATGCTTCAATTTTCAGAACTTAAGCCTTTCTTCGTAAGAACAACACCTTTGGTGGTAGTAGTAGTAGTAGTGGCACATGATGCAAGAAAGCAAGTGTAGGAGCTTATGCAGCATCAGCCAAAAAAAAAAAAAAAAAAAAAAATCACACCATTCCCTCCAAATGCCTGTCCAGTTCCTCCTTAAATTTATTTAACCTATCAACTTCCACAACGACAGATGGAAGTTTGTTCCAGCAATTAACCACCCGCTGGCTAAAGGCAAATTTCCGCACATCTATTCTACATCTGTCCTTTCTTAATTTGAACTTATGTCCCCGTAGGTTCGTAATCTGAACAAGTGGAAGGATCCCATCAGAATTCAGCGTGCTCAACCCATTCAAGGCCTTATAGACCTCAATCAGATCACCGCGTAGGTGCCTAGTCTCAAGCCACTGCAATTTGCAGAACTTAAGCCTCTCTTGGTAAGAGAATCCCTTCATTCCCCTCACCAATCGTGTTGCTCTTCTCTGTACACGCTCAAGCAAATCTACATCCTTCCTAAAATGAGGCCTCCAGACCTGTACGCAGTATTCAAGGCGTGGCCTGACCATTGCCTTATACAGAGGGACAATCACCTCCTTTTCCCTGTTAGCAAAATTCCTGTATATCATTGACAAAACCCCATGACCTGCCCTAGCAGCCTGTCTGCATTGCTCAGAAAACTTCATATCTGACTGCACGATTACTCCCAGGTCTTTTTCATTTTCTACCACCTTAAGTGTAGTACCACACAGTTGGTATGTTTCTCTGGGGTTACTTCTACCCATATGCAGTACTTTGCATTTGTCAAGGTTGAACTTCAGTTGCCACTTCTCAGCCCATCTGCCCAAATTATCTAGATCCTGTTGCAGTAGCACACTGCCATTACTGTCATTAACAACCCTGCCAACCTTTGTGTCATCTGCAAACTTCGACATTAAGCCTGATATACCTTCATCAATATCATTGATAAATACACAAAACAACAGTGGACCCACCACCGAACCCTGTGGGACTCCACTAATAACATTAGTCCAAGAAGAGCAGCACCCATTGATTACCACCCTCTGTCTTCTCCCACTTAACCATCCTTTTATCCATTGTAGCAACTTACCCTTAATACCATTCTGCTCCAATTTGTACAGTAGTCTTCCATGCGCAACAGTGTCAAAAGCTTTCCTGAAATCCAAGTACAGGCATACCTCGAATAACGAATAGGATGCGTTCCACGAAATTACTTCGTTAAGCGAAACTTCGTTTTCAGAGGTAAAAATACTATGGCCAGAATAGGGATACGTTCCTACGTAAAGGAAATGAAAAGCTTTTTTTTCGAACAAAGAAAAGTTTTATTAAATAAACATTCAACTTACATACAAAGTGAAATCACATTTTAAAATATGAGTCTAAAGTTGATTGCTTATGCTTTTTTTCTCTTTCATTTAACAATTGCCTATACGGAGTTATTGCATTTAACACTGATCGCTTAACAATAAAACTTCTTCCTAAATCAGGATCATTTTCACTAAAAAAATTTAAAACGTTTTCAATGTCATTTAAGCACCTTTTTAAATCTTTGTTTGTTAACACTTTTTCGGCAGGAACTTCTTTAACTTCGTCTTCATTATCTTTGTCTTCGTTGCTAACAAGGTTTTCTAAATCTTCCACTGAAAAACCATCATCTTCTGCATTCAATAAATTTCTAACATCCTCTTCATCGACATTTTCGAAACCTATTGATTGAGCCATCTGGATAACTTCATTTCTAATTTCTTGGATGCTGTTTTCTTCTTCTAGTACAACTTCTGACCATATTTTGCGCCAAACTCCATTTAAGCATTTCTTAGTGACTTCTTTCCAAGAACTATCAATGTTTTCAATTGCCTTTTTAATGGTGTAGTTTTTCCAAAAAGTTTTAACTGTCATTTCCTCTTTATCCTCTAGTTCAGTTAAATTGCTTAATGTTCGAAGCAGATAATAAGCTTTAAATGATGCTATCACTCCCTGATCCAATGGTTGAATCAGAGAAGTTGTGTTTGCTGGAAGAAACACAACTTTGACAGGAATGCATGTGTCCAACGTGTTAAGATCAGTAGGATGTCCCGGAGCATTGGCTAACAACAAAAGAGCTTTTTCTTCAAAGTTGTTTTTTTGACAATACCGTTTTACTTCAGGACAAAAGTGGTTAACAAACCAATCAGTAAATAACTCCTTGGTAACCCACGCTTTTCTATTTGCTTTCCATATTACAGGTAAATTCATTTTTATGTTACCTTTTAACGCCCTCGGATTTTCTGAATGGTAAACTAATAACAATTTTAATTTATAATCGCCAGAGGCATTTGATCGAAAGAGTAACATTAAACGGTCTTTAGCTGCTTTGAACCCAGCAGCTGGTTTTTCTTCAATAGAAATGAAACTTTTTGTTGGTAGCCGTTTCCAGAACAAACCGCTTTCGTCAACACTGAACACCAAATTTGGTGGAAAATTTTCACGTTCATTATTTCCTTTAGTTTTTCTGAAAACTTATTTGCGGCTTCTCCTGTTAATTTTACACTATGAACCCTGGCCCGTTTTTTAAATTTCTCGAACCAACCACGAGAAGCCCAAAAGGTTTCCGTAATTTCGTCAGTTTGTTTAGATTTCAGGTGATTAAACTGGAATATTTTTTTTATGTTAAATGGGGCTTGAAATTGCGGACTTCGTTATATCGAAGCTTCGTTATCAGAGGTAACGTTAACCGAGGTATGCCTGTATATGATATCAAAATTATTTTTTGCATCCAGTTCCTTTGTGACCACATCATAATAACCAATCAAATTTGTCAGACAAGACTTTCCCTTAACAAACCCATGCTGTGTTTGAATTATTGCTGCAGTCTTGTCTAGATGATCCTGCAATGCATCTTTAACCAGTGACTCCATTATTTTACCCGGAACAGAAGTTAAACTAACTGGTCTGTAATTACTCGTGTCACCCTTCGATCCACCTTTGTGAATTGGGGACACATTTGCACATCTCCAGTCCGTGGGAACCTCCCCTGAGTCCAAGGATGCTCTCATAATTATGGCTAAGGGTTTGCTTAGTTGCTTTGCCGCCTCCTTTAAAATAACTGGATAGATCCCATCCACCCCAGGTGCCTTTCTTATGTTTAACTTCAACAATTTCTCCTCCACTTTGCTCTCAGTTATTACAAAATCATTAAGCACACTGCTACAATTTGATAACCTTCTTCCATTTTCAAACTGTAATAATTCCTCACGTGTGAATGTAGATACAAAATACTCATTCAGTTTGTTTGCTATCTGAGCAGGATCATCAACAGTCGAACCATCGATGTCAAGTGGACCAATGAGATTCATCCGCTTCCTTTTAGAGTTTATATAAGTAAAGAAATCCTTGCTGTTTTTCTTAGCATCTTTTGCCAAAGATTTCTCGTAATCCGCCTTTGCCTGCCGAACCTCCTTTGTGACCTGATTACAGACTAGCTTATATCTGCCACAGGCTTCTGCGTAACCTGATAATTTATATGCATCCCATGCATTTTTCTTCTCTGTCACAAGTCTCATTAGTTCATTTGATAACCATTTAGGCCTAAACCTTGAACGATATTTCTTAATCGGTATATAAAGTCTAGTAGCTTCCACGATTAGTCGGGATTGGTCCCCTCACCAATCCCGTTCCCCCTTCTCTGTACTCGTTCCATGAGCTCTACGTACTTCCTAAAATGTTACCTCCAGACCTGCAGACAGTACTCATGGTGTGGCCTGTCCATTGCCTTATACAAGGGGATAATCAACTCCTTATCCCTACTAGAAAAATTCCTGTATATCATTGACAAGACACTATGAGCTAATCTTGCTGACTGTCTGCACTGCTCACAACAGTTCATATCTGACTACACAATTACCCCCAGGTCTTTTTCATTCTCCACTACACTGTGTAGTTCTACACAGTTGATATGTTACTCTAGAGTTACTGCTACCCACATGCAGTAATTTGCATTTGTCAATGTTAAACTTCAGTTGCCACCTCTCAACCCGTCTGCTCAACTTTTCCAGATCCTGTTGCAGTAGTGGACTATCATTACTGTCATTAACAACCCTCCCAACCTTCGTATAGTCTGCAAATTTAGACATTAACATTGTTATATCTTCATCATTAGGCGCTTCCATAGCCAGGTGGGAAGGAGCAGCAGTACGTAGCACACACGTCTTGATTAGACCAGGGTTCGAGCCCATCACCACCAAATACGGAGGATGTGGAAAGGTCAAGGAATGACCACCGCATATCTCGGAGCAATATGGTCTTAGTTGCTAATGCTCCTAAAAACCAAATAATAACAACAACAACCTTCATCATTGATGAATACAGAAAACAACGATGAACCCAACACTGAACCCTGGAGAATTTTACTAATAAAATTAGTCCACGAAGAGCAGTGTCCATTGATTACCACTCTGTCTTCTCCTACTCAACCACTCTTTTATCCATAGCAGCAATTTGCTCTTAATGCCATATTGCTCCAATTTGTATAGTAGTCTTTCATATGCAACAGTATTGAAAGCATTCCTAAAATCCAAGTACAGTCTGTCCTCGTATAGCACGATAGTTGCGTTCCTAGAAACCCTCGTGCAATGCGAAATCGTGCAATATAAACAACAGGCCCTATGGGAAAAGTAGGGTTAGGTGCCGACCACCCAAGATTGAACACACATTTGGAACCAAAACATTACCAAACAATAAATAATCGGGTAATTTTAATCGTTATAAAATACGTTAAGTATTTTATAACGATTAAAATACGTAATAAAAATATTATAATAAAGGATTTTTAGTATTTTTTAATACTAAAAAAGTATTTTTTACGAATAAAATACGTATTTTATTCGTAAAAAATTTATTATATTAAATAAAATAGTCGTAATAAAATACTTAGGTATTTTATAATACGTAAGTATAAATTATAATACGTAAGTCGTAATAAAATATTGCTAATGCTTTTGCTTCTATCGTAAGCAAACTTGCTTTTTGTTTGATTTTCTATCCAAACAGATGACAGCCGTTCCATCTCTTCCAATTCTTGTGTCTTAATCTAATGGATTTTAATTACACTGAGTTGTTCCTGCTATGAAAGTTGTTTTTATTTTCTCTGCATTCTTTGTAATTCTCGGCGTTGCCTGATTTATTTCTATAGCACGTGCAATATCACATGGCCTTTCATTTCGCTCAAAGCGTTTCACAATTTCATATTTTTTCTCTATCGACAGAGGCGGACAGAAGCCTTACGGGGGAAACCACGGTGGGCCGGAGGCCGGTGTGATTTTGGCCATAAACCGTAGTATGAGGCCACTATAAATTTTCCCGGTTAAGAATTTTTGATCCAGTCCGCCTCTGTTTATCGTTATTGCTTTTGTTTTTCTCTGTGAATCTGCAGTGTCTTCACCAGGACACTTCCTTTTCACACCTTTTAAGTATTTTACTAATTTTTAGGGAATAAAGCACAATTACAAAATGAGGAGGCACGCTTGATACACATAAACAAAGCTGCGCGCGTATAGCAACTGAATAAACAACACCGTAAAGGCAGAGATACACTATTAACACCTCACATTTTACTAAAGCACATTTCTGGGGGTTACTACCATAAAACAATAAAAACAATTTCCAGTTGCGTTTCTGCTAGTGGATTCTGTTATAAACTGGTAGTAAACTCCATCTAATTGCATTTGCTATGTATATCGATAACTGGAATTGTGTTGGTTTTTACGTTATTATGGTGAAATGTGTTTCCCCTTCACTGATATAAAACACATAAATACATTTTCAGAATCTTCTTCATTCCTATCGTGTTGCGTTCAGTTGAGGTGATTCCGCGTTCGACTGCCATTTCTTGTAAACACAAAGGCGAATCGTGTATAAGCGAATTCGGTTCGTGTTATATAAGATATCGTTCCCCTATTTATAAATCGTGTATGATCGAATTCGTGTAATGTAAACACGTGTTATACGAGGACCGACTGTATATGATATCAAAATTAGTTTTTGGATCCAGTTCCTTTGTGACCACATCATAGTATCCAATCAAATTGGTCAGATAGGACTTCCACTTAACAAACCTATGCTGTGTCTGAACTATAACTACAGTCTTGTCTAGATGATCCTGCAACACTTCTTTAACCAGTACCTCCATTAATTTCTCTGAAACAGAAGTTAAACTAACAGGTCTGTTATTACTTGTGTCAACCTTTGATCCTCTTTTGTGAATTTGTGATACATTTACACATCTCCAGTCCAATGGGACCTCCCTTGAGTCTACAAGGAAGCTCTCATAATTATGGCTAAGGGTTTGCCTATTTCATTTGCTGTCTTCTTTAATATAAATGGATAGATCCCATCCACTTCAGATGCCTTTATTATGTTTAACTTCAACAATTTCTCCTCCACTTTGCCCCCAGTTATTACAAAACCATTTAGCTCCATACCAGAGTTTGATAAACTTCTGGAATACCCCTCACAGAATTTCTCATCATGCATGAATGTAGATGCTAAATACTCATTCAGTTGGATCAATCTGATTCATCCCCTTCCTTTTAGACTTTACATAAGTAAATAATTCTTTACTGTTTTTCTTTACATCTGTTGTCAAAGATTTCTCGTAATCTGCCTTCGCTTGCCTAACTTCCTTTGTGACTTGATTACAGACCAGCTTATATCTGCCATAGGCTTCTGTGTCACCTGATAGTTTGTGCATACCGTGTATTTTTCTTCTGTCACAAGACTCAGTTCATCTGACATCCATTTAGGCCTAAATCTTGAACAGTATTTCTTAGTTAGTATTAAATGTCTAGTAGCTTTCAGGATTATTTCTTTAAATGCTTCCCAATTAGAATTTGCTGTTGATAACATCATCAGTTGGTCCCACTGTATAGAATTTAAAAACTGTCTGAGACCACTGTATTCACCTTTATGAGAACAAAAACCCTTCCCTTTACTGCTGATGGTAGTTACATATTTGAGTAAATCCCACATCAGCTCACTGTGATCACTGTCACCTAGTAGTTGCTTTATCTGCAGATTCTTAATACATGAAGCATCACTGGTGATAATCAGATCAAGGATTGAAGATTCTGCTGTAGAAAACAATCATCCAATAAATCCACAAAAGCCTTGATAGTGTGTAAGTGACCAACCCACAAGTTCCCGTTAATATCTGGGAAGTTAAAATCTTCCGTTATAATACAGTCTGATTTAATCGCCCACTGTATTTCCTTGTGCAGTTGTTCATTGTACTCATCAGGGTCATTAGGCCTATAGCACACTCCTACTCTCAATTTTGCTTTTCCAGTGTTTATGTCACACCAAACTGACTCAACACTGCATTGTCCACCAATGTCAACTGTATGCATGGCTTTAGATTTTGTTTTTTAAGTGCAAACATAACCTCTCCTCCCTTCCTATCCTGCCAATCCTTTCTATACACATTGTACACCCCAAATTGGAATTCTGCTCTAGTTGTCACCTTTATGAAAACAAAAACCCTTCCCTTTCCCCTGATGGTAGTTACATCTTTGAGTAAATCCCACATCAGCACATTGTGATCATTCCAGTGGAAGCAGTGCAAGAATCACTTTGACCTCTGCCAGCTGCTACTGTTAATCTATTAGTCTGTGTATCAGCTAGCAGTTTTTCCAACCCACCTAACACTGCATTGATAGCATTAGCAAATACTCTTGCACCCTTTCTATTTAAGTATATCCCATCCCTGTAGAAACAGTCTTTCCTGTTAACAAGCACAGACCATGAAAAGAGTTCAACCCCATGACCCTTGCATAATCTCTCTGGGCCGAATTGATTGACAAGACTCTCATCATATACTTCTTCCTACTGTGTCTGTGCAGAATTGCAGACACTTTCAAATGTAACCCTAACTCCCGTGACTTTTTTCAACATTGATTTCTACTTGTTAAGTAAGTCTGCAGATCTCCCACACTTAATGTCATTAGTCACATAATGTCTAGTGAATGGTATTCTGTTATGAGAGTCCATCATAAAGTGTTTTGATCGTACCGTGACCCAATCATAATATGGGCGTCCGCTGTGTTACTAAATGGTATTATTAGAGTATTTTAACTGATTTAAAATAAACTGATATATTTGCTATTGTTTATGTGGGTGGGGGAGCATGGTTATATTGCTAATGCTATTGAAATGAAAAAACACTTAAACCACAAAATAAATACAGGCAGTTCCTGCCTTTCGAGTTAAGGGTTTACAAGTTTTTTTTTTTTTTTTTTTTTTTTCAAGTATCAACTATCAACAAAATCAAAAATATGAACATTAATTGCAAAGAATGAATGTTAAACATTCATAAATACCTCATTTCAAACCACGTGCGTGATTATACAATACAGTGTAACACGCTTTACTATATTAATCCGTTACCATCGTATCGTGAAAATATCGTAATGGGAACCCAATAACATATTGTTTTTTGGTAATTCTTTCTTGGAAGTTGAAATTTTCTCTATATAACTATCTAAAATGTTGTTTTTATAGTGTAAATTGTATTAGTTACCAATTCAAATCATTAAAATGCATACACTTTCATTGTTATCATATGTTCTGTTATTAGAACCAATTTTGAATGCCTTTGTGACATTTTTCTAAAGCACGTTTCTGGAGGTCACAACCATAAAACAATAAAAACAATTTGCGCTTTCCGGTTTGTTGGGCTTTTCCGTTACTGCAAGCAATTATAAACGGGTAGTAAACTTGATCTTCTTGCATTTGCGAAAATACCGATAGCTGGAATTGCGTGGGTTTTTACATTATTATGGTGAAATGTGTTTGCCCTTTACTGAAATCTTCAATCGTATAAAAAACATAAATAAATTTTTAGAATCTTCTCTTCATTCCTTTTTTTTTTTTTTAAGCTTCATAAACTTTTTA
Source organism: Mastigoproctus giganteus (assembly GCF_048544385.1). Lineage (NCBI taxonomy): Eukaryota > Metazoa > Arthropoda > Arachnida > Uropygi > Thelyphonidae > Mastigoproctus > Mastigoproctus giganteus. The sequence continues at coordinate 249,612,478 of NC_143575.1, forward strand.
TTCCATGTGAATCATGTTAGTTGCAATTTCTTTGTGCCGTTAAAAAATGCTTATGCATGCAATCATGAAATTTATAATTAAAAGAGATTATCTTGGAAACAAATGCCTCTCGAAACATTTCTGAAGAAGACGACTCCTTGTGCAACAAACCGAGTGCCGAGCCAACAACGAGTGATAAATGAGTGCGTATTTAGTCGACGATGAAGAATAAACACATTCTTTAACATTTGTAAGTCATAAATAATTTCTCTATTATTATAATTTGCTTGATTTTACAGGCTACATTTTCATTTCTTTGGATAAATCAACCATTGTTTAAACATAAACTAATTAGCTAACTTATTTCATTGTTGATAACGTAACCCTTTTTTTTAACATTATGTCTATGGGAAATAAATTCCTGCTTTATGAGTGCGTGCTAGGAATGAATTAACTCAAAGTCGGGAACTACCTGTACAGCAAATTAATGCCATTAATAGGGTTATAGATAAAGCAAGATTCTATTCAGTGTTATCCACTCCAGTGGACGTAATTGTGCAGTGCAGTTCTCTGAGCAGTGCAGACAAGCAGGTCATGGAGTTTTGTCAATGATATATAGGAATTTTGCTAGCAGAGACAAGGAGCTGATTATCCCATTGTATAAGGCCAATGGTCAGGCCACACCTTGACTACCTATACTGGTCCAGAGGCCTCATTTTAGGAAGGATGTAGAGTTGCTAGAATGAGTACGGAGAAGGGCAACAAGATTGGTGAGAGGAACAAAGGGGTGCACTTACGAAGGAAGGCTCAAGTTCTGCAAGTTGCAGCAGCTGGATTGTTATTGTTATTTGGTTTTTAGGAGCATTAGCAACTAAGGCCATATTGCTCCGGTATATGCGGTGGTCATTCCCTGACCTTTCCGCATCCTCCGTATTTGGTGGTGACGGGCTTGAACCCCGGTCTAATCAAGAAGCATGTGCTACGCACTGCAGCAGCTGGAGAGCAGGCACCTGCGAGGCGATATGATCGAGGTGTATAAGGCCTTGAATGGTTTGAGCAGGCTCAATGCTAACGTCATACTTCCACTTGCTCAGATTAAGAACCTGAGGGGGCATAGATTCAAATTGAGGAAAGACAGTTGTAGAATAGATGCACGGAGGTTTGCCATTAGCCAGTGGGTAGTTAATTGCTGGAACAGACTTCCATCTGTTGTTGTGGAAGTTGATAGCTTAAATAAATTTAAGGCTGAACTAGACAAACATTTGGAGTGACCAGATGAGAGAAATGGGAAGGTTTTTTTTTTTTTTTTTTTTTTTTGACTGATGCTGTATAAGCTTGCTTTCTTGCATCATATGTCTCAACTAATGCTAATGATCCCTATATCAAAACAAAAATTAAAATATAAGAGAAGAGAAGGGGAAAACCAAAGCAACACCTACCTCCAGAAGAGCAAAGGCATGACTCCTCACCCAATGAGTCATAATTCCCACAGCACCAAACAACAAGTGCTATTTAAACAATGACACAATTGTTTACACAAGTGCTGGTGTCCCTTTGAAGAGATGGTGCTTCTAAGCTCCTTATTTCTATTTTGTACTGTTTTGTGTTATTATTTAAGTAGCACTTATCTCTGTTGGGGTTAGTATGTCTCTTTGGGTGAGTAAGCATGCTTTCACAGGTAAAAAAATGGAGTCACTGGTTAAAGATGCATTGCAGGATCATCTAGACAAGACTGCAGCAGTAATTCAGACACAGCATGGGTTTGTTAAGGGAAAGTCTTGTCTAATAATTTGATAGGATATTATGATGTGGTTACAAAGGAACTGGATGCAAAAAATAATTTTGATATCATATATTTGGATTTCAGGAAAGCTTTTGACACTGTTGCGCATAGAAGACTATTGTACAAATTGGAGCAGAATGGTATTAAGGGTAAGTTGCTGCAATGGATAAAAGGATTGTTAAGTGGGAGAAGACAGAGGGTGGTAATCAATGGGTGCTGCTCTTCTTGGACTAATGTTATTAGTGGAGTCCCACAGGGTACAGTATTAGGTCCACTGTTGTTTTGTATATTTATCAATGATATTGATGAAGGTATATCAGGCTTAATGTCGAAGTTTGCAGATGATACAAAGGTTGGCAGGGTTGTTAATGACAGTAATGGCAGTGTGCTACTGCAACAGGATCTAGATAATTTGGGCAGATGGGCTAAGAAGTGGCAACTGAAGTTTAACCTTGACAAATGCAAAGTACTGCATATGGGTAGAAGTAACCCCAGAGAAACGTACCAACTGTGTGGTACTACACTTAATGTGGTAGAAAATGAAAAAGACCTGGGAGTAATTGTGCAGTCAGATATGAAGTTTTTCTGAGCAATGCAGACAAGCTGCCAGGGCAGGTCATGGGGTTTTGTCAATGATCGGCGCCTCCGTAGCCAGGTGGGAAGGAGCAGCAGTGCGTAGCACATGCTTCTTGATTAGACCGGGGTTCGAGCCCGTCACCACCAAATACGGAGTATGCGGAAAGGTCAAGGAATGACCACCGCATATCCCGGAGCAATATGGCCTTAGTTGCTAATGCTCCTAAAAACCAAATAACAACAATAACAACAATTTGTCAATGATATATAGGAATTTTGCTAGCAGGGAGAAGGAGGTGATTGTCCCTCTGTATAAGGCAATGGTCAGGCCACGCCTTGAGTACTGCGTACAGGTCTGGAGGCCTCATTTTAGGAAGGATGTAGATTTACTTGAGTGTGTACAGAGAAGGGCAACAAGATTGGTGAAGGGAATGAAGGGATCCTCTTACCAAGAGAGGCTTAAGTTCTGCAAATTGCAGTGGCTGGAGACTAGGCACCTGCGCGGTGGTCTGATTGAGGTGTATAAGGCCTTGAATGGGTTGAGCACGTTGAATTCTGATGGGATCCTTCCACTTGTTCAGATTACGAACCTAAGGGGGGCATAAATTCAAATTAAGAAAAGACAGATGTAGAATAGATGTGCGGAAATTTGCCTTTAGCCAGCGGGTGGTTAATTGCTGGAACAAACTTTCATCTGTCGTTGTGGAAGTTGATAGGTTGAATAAATTTAAGAAGGAACTGGACAGGCATTTGGAGGAAATGGTGTGAATTTTTTTTTTTTTTTTTTTTTTTGGCTGATGCTGCATAAGCTCATACACTTGCTTCCTTGCATCACATGCCACTACTACTACTTCTACTACTACATCCTCTGGATATTGTTTTGGTTTTTTCCCCGTTCTCTTTTATTTTTTATGTGTTTATAATTTTATTTTGTTTTTGTTTAGAAATAGGGGCGATTAAGTTAACTGGTGCAGAATGGCACCTTGCCTTGTCTATAACTCTATTAACAGCATTAATTTTCTGTATTTTTTCATGGTTTAAGTGCTTCTTAATTTCAATAAACTGATATATGGACAGTGTTTATGAGTCATACTATCTGCTTATTCCTTGATTCGATATGGTGCAAAGCTACCATCCGTGGGATTATGACTGAATGCCTTGATTCAGTCGAGATAACCAACATTTTGGATTTTTGATGTTTTTTTTTTTTTTTTTTATGGAAACCCCAAACACGAAAGGTATCAAAACCTATAGTACTTAGTACTGTGCATGGGTTGAAAGTTGAAAGAGAAAGTATGGGGGGGGGGATGCCAGAAACTTTGCTCTAGAGACTAAACATGAGTTTCACGACTTCAAGCCTCCAATAAGCAAAGCGGTGGAATTGCACCCCAAGCCTCCAATAAGCAAAGCGGTGGAATTGCACCCGTCGATGAGAGTCATTATAGCTTATTTATTTTTTACTGTTAGTGTAAATGCATCATCTGTATACATTATCAGAAAAACAAATTGTTTACTACAAAATACATGAACATTGTGAAGCACATCACCACAGATAGCTGCAGTACTACATTATAAATAAACAACACCCCCAAAAGCATATTGCTTTGTATTTGTAATGGATGCCATTATCCAGGCAGCCTTTTTGATGCTTATTGTCTCCTCATTGATGGATAAGTAGGCATTCATCAGTATGGGACCTGACAACCCATTAATGATATACACTGTGTGCTGCCACTTTATTAGGTACACCACTGCTGTGCACACAAATGGTTTGTCCCACAATGTTGCAAGTCACATGACCACAGTTGTGGATATTAATGCAGTAGAACAACCTTTCTAGTATGAGTTAAGCATACAAACTGTAGCAAGAATGGGGAAAAGGAGTGATCTAACAGACTTCAAACATGGCATGGTAGTAGGTGCAAGATGTGCTGGACAAAGCATCTCTGAAATGGCAGTTCTCCTGAACTTTTCATGCACCTGTTTCAAGGGTGTATCGAGAATGGTGCAATGAACAGAAAACATCCTCTCAATGTTGCTCCTGTGGAAGAAAATTGCTTGTTGATGAGAGAGGTGGGAGAAGGATGGCTAGAATTATGCAAGCAAACAGAAGGGCCAAATTGTCGCACATCACATCAGAATACAACCTTGGTGCACAGAACATATCGCAAGGGACCACTAGTTGCACTTTTTCACGAATGGGCTACAACAGCCGACAGCCACATTGCATACCTTTGTTATTAATGAAGAAAGAAAGAGAGAGAGAGAGAGAGAGCACACCTCCTGTGGGCACAGCAACACCAGCACTGGACTATCGAGGTTTGGAAAACAGTTGCTTGGTCTGACGAGTCGAAGTTCCTGGTGCATCATGTTAATGGAAGGCTCAGAATTTCATCATGTTAATCAGAAGGCTCAGTTATGGTGTGGGGAATGTTTTCTTGGCACACATTGGGTCCATTGATACCCATAGATTCACGTCTGAATGCCACATCATACCTAAACATTGTTGCTGACCAAGTGTATCCATTCATGTTGTGACAGTTTATCCTCAGTCAGATGGACTTCCAGCAGGATAATGCACTGGTGCACAAAGCTCGAATCACCATGGAATGGTTCCAGGAACATGACAATCACTTTTCTTTTGGGATGAGCTGGAAAGGGCTGTTCGCTGCAGGCCTGCCCCTCAGTCGAATCTCAAGGAACTGTGTGACACACTCAAGTCTGCATGGTACTCCATTCCTGCAGAATGTTTTCAGCATCTTCTTCAATCCATGCCTAGACGAATTCAGGCTGTTTTGAAGGCTAAAGGGGGGCTCAACACACTACTAGGTAGGTGTACCTAATAAAATGGCAGCAGTGTATGTCTACAGTATGAGAAATGGGAAAAGTGCCACTGCTATAAATCTGAAAATGAATCATTTATGTACATTATCAAAACAAATTTTTTTGTGTTGTTAGGTCTTGCAGGTGTCTGATTTATCCACTGATGAGGTACCACTATGTATCTAAATAGCCATTTTAGAAGTGACATATTACTAATAAAGAGCAGCATATTTCTCCTTTGGGGGAAGTGCTATTTATTTGTAGCGTAAACTTGAAGGAACTTAGTGATTTGCTTTACAACATAAAGTTTTTTATAATACTGTTTATAAAAAATAATTCACATGCTAAAACAATATAGCATTTGCAGTCATGAAATAATATGAATTCTTTACATAGTAGCACAAAACTATTGTAAGTGCAACGAATGAATTAAAGTGAATTCCATTCTTAGAAATTTAAAAATTATACCTTAATCATTGTAGTTGCAACTTTGCTCCATCATTATAACCTAATTACAAATGATATATATATATAATAGTTAGTTTTGAAAAACTTTTTTTAAAGGAAGCAAGACAGAAACTTGGTCATAAACTTCAGTTACCTGATTTATTGATAAAACCTGTCCAGCGCATAATGAAATATCAACTTTTACTTAAGGTAAGATTGATGTTAATACTTGTGAGATATTTCCTTATTTCTTATTTAGAGTATTGTATTTTAATAATAAATCAGGCCTCCGTAGCTGAGTGGTCAGGAGCGGTAGTGCAGTAGCACACGCTCTTTGAGTAGACCGGGGTTCAAGCCCCTGACTGCTGAATATGGTCGATTTGCCAACCCGCGCTGGACCAGCGTGGCAGATTATAGTCCATTTCCTTCAGCATGAATTGTTGAGGAGGCTACCATCCTGCAGTGGGTTGATAATGGCTGCACTTTACCTTTTTTTTATTTTAATAAATTCAATAAAAGAGAGTAACTTTCCATATGAAATTATTAATTTGTAATTAAAATTGATAATAATTGCTAGTTTATATTTCAGTAAGGTGTTTAACCCTTTTCAGAGTATTTACAAAGGCATTAGCAAAGGCACGTGATGCAAGAAAGCAAGCTTATATAGCATCAGCCAAAAAAAAAAAAAAAAAAAATCCCTTATTTCACTCATCCACTCACTACAAATGTTTATCAAGTTCTGCCATGAATCTATTTAAGCTATCAACTTCTACAACGACAGATGGAAGTTTGTTAAAGCAATCAACTACCCGCTGGCTAAAGGCAAACTTCCACACATCTATCCTACAACCATCTTTTCTCAATTTGAATTCATCCCTCTCAGGTGATTATTTTGAGCAAGAGGAAGAATCCCATCATCATTGAGCATGCTCAGACCATTCAAGGCTTTATACACCTCTAACAGATCACCTCGCCGATGCCTAGTCTCCAGACACTGTAATTTGCAAAACTTAAGCCTTTCTTCGTAAGAGCAACCCTTTGTTCCATTCACTAATCTGGTTGCCCTTCTCTGTACTCGTTCCAGCAGCTCTACATCCTTCTTGAAATGAGGCCTCCAGACTTGTATATAGTACTTAAGGTGTGGCCTGACCATTGCCTTATACAAGGGAATAATCACCTCCTTATCCCTGCCAGAAAAATTCCTGTATATCATTGGCAAGCCACCATGAGCTACTCTTACAGCCCGTCTGCACTGCTCAGAAAACTTCATATCTGCCTGCACAATAATTACCCCCAGGTCCCTTTCATTCTCTGCCACTGTCAGCATAGTACCACAGAGTTGATATGTTACTCTGGGGTTACTGTTTCCCATATGTAGTGCTTTACATTTGTCAATGTTAAACTTCATTTTCCACCTCTCAGCCCATCTGCTGAACTTTTCTAGATCCTGTTGCAGCAGTGTACTGTCATTAGTGTCATTAACAACCCTGCCAACCTTCATATCATCTGCAAACTTGGACATTAAGCCTGATATACCATCATCAATATCATTTATAAATACAGAAAACAACAATGGACCCAACACTGAACCCTGAGGGATTCCACTAATAACATTAGTCCACGAAGAGCAGTGTCCATTGATTTTTTTTTTTTTTTTTTTTTTTTTTTTTTTTACCACTCTGTCTTCCACTCAACCATCTCTTTATCCATAGCAGCAATTTGCCTCCAATGCCACACTGTTACAATTTGTGCAGCAGTCTTCCTTGTGCCACAGTATCAAAGGCCATTCTAAGATCCAAATATATGATATCAAAGTTATTCTTTGCATCCAGTTCCTTTGTGACTACATCATAGTATCCGTTGAAATTGGTCAGACAAGACTTCCCTTTAACAAACCCATGCTGTGTCCAAGCTATAACTGAAGTCTTGTCAAGATGATCCTGCAATGCTTCTTTAACCAGTGCCTCAATTAATTTCCGTGGAACAGAAGTTAAAATAACAGGTCTGTAATTACCTGTCTCCCCCTTTGATCCTCCTTTGTGGATTGGGATCACATTTGCACATCTCAAGTCCATGGGCACCTCCCCTGAGTCCAGGGAAGCTCTCATAATTATGGCTAAGGGTTTGCTTACTTCCTTTGCCACCTTCTTTAATATAACTGGATAGATTCCATCCACCCCAGGTGCTTTTCTTATGTTTATCTTCAACAATTTCTCCTCCACTTTACTCTCAGTTATTACAAGATTATCTCGCTTACTGCCAGAGTTTAATACACCTCTGGCATTCCCCTCCCTAAATAACTCCTCATGTGTGAATGTAGATGCAGAATATTCATTTAGTTTTTTAACTACTTGAGCAGGATCATCAACAGTTAAACCATCAGTATCAAGTGGACCAATCCCTTCCTTCTAGAGTTTACATAAGTAAAGAACTCTTTGCTGTTTTTCTTTGCATCCTTTGCCAAAGTTTTCTCATAATCTGCCTTCGCCTGCCTAACCTCCTTTGTGACTTGGTTACAGACCAGCTTATATCTATCATAGGCTTCTTTGTTACATGTTATTTTATATGTATCCCATGCATTTGTCTTCTCTGCCACATGTCTAATTAGTTCATCTGACATCCATTTAGACCTAAATCTTGAACAATATTTCTTAGTTGGCATGAAAAGCCTAGTAGCTTTCAAGATTAATTCTTTAAATGCTTCCCATTTAGAATTTAGACAAGATGTATGCAACAGTGGATCCTTCTAGGGGCCCAATGGCTAAATGGTCAGAGAAACAACAGAACATAACACTACGCAACAAACCACTCTCCACACACTTTTTAAATCTCTGGCCTCCATATAGCTCTCTGTCACATGTACAAAGAATACAACACAGTGATGGGGGAAACCCCTGGTGCCGTCAGACAACTAACACACTTTGTCCCTGGACTTTGGGCGCCTCCGTAGCCAGGTGGGAAGGAGCAGCAGTGCGTAGCACACGCTTCTTGATTAGACCAGGGTTCGAGCCCATCACCACCAAATACGGAGGATGCGGAAAGGTCAGGGAATGACCACCGCATATCCTGGAGCAATATGGCCTTAGTTGCTAATGCTCCTAAAAACCAAATAACAACAACAACAACCCTGGACTTTGTATTGTAGGGGGACCTTGTAGCAACCATAATTTAAGTAAATTTTGAACTTTAGAAAGATTATGAAATTTAAATTTACAATATATTACAGAATTTATATTAACAAAATATTGCAGTATTAAACTGTTGACAAAACTGAAATTACTAAAGAAGTTAAATTTAAACTACCGAACGAAAGTTACGAAATTCCCGCCAACATATCAATAGCAAAGACTATCTGAATATTAAACTGTAGCTTTCCAAATACTTTACAAATTTAAACTTACAATATACTACGAAATTTAAATTTACACATAGTTTTTTTTTTTTTTTTCAGAAATTATACTGCTGACAAAACTTCTAACCATGGTGAAATTAAATTTAAGCTACCCAACGAAAGTTAAAAGTTCCCACCAAAATATCAGTAGCAAAGGCTGTCTGAATATTAAGCTGTAGAAATACAAAAATGAAGTAACCTATGTGACTATAAGAATTCAAACTATATATTAACTACAGTTTAGTATATTAAAAAATATATATAACATCAAAATTATTTCAAAAACTGACCTGCAATGAAGAGCTTTGGAAATATGCAGTCACATGTGTATCCTCGATCTCAGAATGTGGTCCTATTCCCCAGATCCTAGGCTCACTATATAAGGCAATTGTAAGACCACGTTTGGAATACTGTGTTCAAGTATGGAGACCTCATCTGAAAAGAGACACTGAGCTTTAAAGGGTCCAAAAACAAGCAACTCACATTTTCAGATTGGCAAAAGGGTGATCATATGAAGAAAGACTATATATGTGGGCAACAGAGATTGGCAACCAGGAACCTCAGAGGTGACCTGATTGAGTTTTATAAGTTTCTGAGAGGGGTTAGTAAAATGAAAAAAGGTGGAATTTTTACTGTTATAGAGAATTCCTGAACTCTAGGGCATAAATTCAAATTAACAGGGGAAGAGGTTTAGACTAGATTGTGGGAAGTTTTCTTTTATCCAGCGAATCATTGATTGCTGGAACAGGTTGCCTTCACAGTTGAGGCTGACAGATTGAATAAATTCAAAGGTCAACTGGATAGGTACCTATGTGAGGAGAGAAGCAAATAATTTGTATTTTCTGCTTCTCCTCCTCACCTGGCCAGTTCAACAAAAGCCTGTGGCTTCCTTGCACTATATGACTATTACTATAATCTTATCATTAAGCTGAGGTCAATCTCTTTGCTGTTAAGTTGCCAAAATTAGCATAGCTAATATTAGATCATTATTCTTGAATACTGTGTAAGCTAATTCTTCACAGAATGAACTGTTACAAATGCAAATAATACAACTATTATTTGTAGATGTTTTTAGCTTACATGTAAATTTTTTAAGTGTGAGGGGAAATTTGTACGATTTACATTGATTCTCTTTTTCCCAGCTTCTTTGTATCTTTTCTAAATATATCCTTTATTGAATTTTGACTTAATTTTGTAATATTTTTGAAGGAAAATAATTTTATGTGCAAAATATCAATTTGTTTGAAAATTATGAATTTCGAAGTGAAGGTGACCATTTTTTGGAAAAATTAAACAGAACATTTTCATTGCTCAGCTTGATTCAAATGATATATAATACATCCTGGTGGCTTTAGAACAATTTCTTCAACTGCTACACGACAATGAATAGTTGGATAGAAGAAAAAAAGAAATTGCTTGAAAGTGCCGATTACTATTTTAAATAAAATGGTTATGCACTATAGCAGGATCAGAAGTTAATTTTCTTCCCTGTCCACATTATAAAATATGTAACTTATTACAATCCAGATCCCTTTTTTGGCATAAAATTTAAATGCCAAATAACTATCACTATATAACCACTTATGATTTCCTTTTATTAAAGAACACATTCTGTGTTCTTTATTAAAATTATTAATATTACAGAATGTGAACAATGTATTAATAATATTACAGAATGTGAACAATAATGCTATTGATATAAAGTACAGTCAATGTTGTTAAATGTCACAGATGAGATTAAGGGAACTTAGAATAATGCAAAGCATAAAATAATTACTTTATAACAAATTATTGACTTAGATCACACCCAGTCAGTGAAAAATCATTGGTAGCCTGCCAGATGGTGACCTCTGCATTAAAACATAAAAAATGTAAAGACAGTTTACATCTTGTCACAGAGCAAATGCTATATAGAGTGGGTATACTTGGTTATGTTAAATTTATGACCATTTCATTTTACTTTAGGACATTTTAAAATATACAGAGAAGGCAGGACTTGAAGATGAAGCCCAGAACTTAAGGAAAGCTGTTCATATTATGCATGTAGTTCCAAAAGCTGCTAATGATATGATGAACGTTGGCCGCTTGCAAGGATTTGATGTAAGTAAATTAACTTTGAATGCCTACCAACTTTTTCAATTTTCTCAAAAGATTTTTGGTAGTTTCATATCTTTTAGTTTACAAAAAGCAGTAACACATTGAGTTCAGTTTGGGGCCCCTAGGGAATCGTGGATCTGTATTTGGATGCATTTTTTGACTTTATGGGCCCCAAAATATTGGAGCCTTAGGCACATACCTGTGCATAAATGGACCACACTCATGGAAACTCACTTTTCTTGATTTCACTCATGTTTTTTAATAGACATATGTTTTACCTTTTTCAAATACTGTTGAATATATCAACATGGACTTCAGAGTTGCAAACAAATGACTCTTTTCACCGTTAATATAAAGTATAGCACAATACTGAGTGCATGTGGTATGGGTTTTGTTTTAGCATTGTGTAACAGTGGAATCTCCATATCTTGTGTGATTTGTACTCTTATATACAGTAAACTGTAAAATTTGACACTTTACAATCTGGAAATATTAAAGCAATATTTTGGCTGAAAAATTAGATCAAAGGACAAGACGGTCTTGCCAACATGTAATAATTTCACTAGCTTTTAGTACTAGCTTTTATTTATTTTAAATGATTACAGACTTTAGTTCAGCTGTTAGTGCTTAATATTCATTGAATGTGCTTCTCCAAATGCTCTGGATTTTAGAGTTTACAGTACCTGTCTATTTTTTCTAAAATATATTTGGTTAATTCTCCTAAGTATTTTCTCTTGCAAAAGTTATTGGAAACATGCAGCTTACCTGAGAATTGATTTTATTTTCTCTGAGTATTATTTTTCTCCAAATGTATTGACTGTCAAACACTCTCATTAAAAAAATAATTCTTCTACGTAGAGAATCAGAATCAGTGCCAAGATGAGTAATATTTTTAGCCAGAAGATAGTATTAATGCAGTGAACTAAGTAAATGTTCTAAAATTTTGTCGATTCTCATTGTGCCTCACAATAATAGAGTGTGAGTGTATTTTCGGTCTTGTTAAAAAGAACAAAATGGAATTCAGATTGTCTGTGTCAAATAAAACTTTAATTTATTTTACTATTAAATTTAGGTTTTGTTATTAACAGATTTTAAATGCAGATTTCTTAAAAAGTAAAGAAGCCTTCTACTGCTACTTAGTACTAAACATCAAAACAGTAGGTGAGGAAACTGTATTTTTATATAATCAGTAAAAATATTTTTATGCTGGTTACAGATATGACTAAGAAAGACTTCATTAACCTAAAATATAATTAGATAATTGAACAATCTTATTTCAAACTCAAAGGGTAATAATTTCTTCAGAGTGGGTTTAGCATGGGAAACTCCCTCTTTCCCCTTCTAGCTAAAGGTTTTTGAAAAACTTCTGAGTCGAGGGTTCTTTTCATTTCTCCCTGCCTTCCCAATCTAAGGTTGAAATATATGAATGATATTCTTGTTATTTAGGGACATGAAAGCAATTCTTTCAATAGTTTCATATATCTCCTCATCTCCCTAGACAGAAGTATCGAGTAGCTTTTCAGAAAAAGAAATAAGCCATTCTATTTCTTCTTTGAATGTAGTTTCATCCAATGAATCCCACAAGATACCAAATCAGTGTTGTATTTTCACTTGAACCACCTTATAAGTGTTAAAATACAATGAATGTTAAAGCAGATGTGCTTATTTTCTCACTAATTTCTAGAATAATTACAATGAGCCCTATGCATCTGTCATAGAGAGAGGACTTACAGAAGGAATCAAGATGTCTTAAAATGGTCTCTCTCTCTCTCTCTCTCTCTCTTCTCTCTCTCTCTCTCTCTCTCTCTCTCTCTCTCTCTCTCTCTCTATCTATATATATATATATATATATATATATATATATATATATATATATTCCTTCTCCCATCAACAATAACTATTTCCAGCTTTTGTGTGATAATAATCATCCATAAAACAGTATCTTTCCTTCCCTCTGTGATCACCCAAATTATATTTATTTTATTTATTTATAACTGGCTATATATATATGTACAGGGTGTCTCAAACATACACGGCATAACTTCAGGAATGAGTTCCTCATATGTAGACAATAAAAATATTTTATATCAACATAGCATCGTTCCGGAAGTGCTTTATTTCCAAGTTTTGGTCTATCTATGACACTTAACTGTTCACATCACCTTATAGTAATTGTACAAAATGTCCACCTTCTTCCTGAATACAGGCCTCACATCAACGTCTCATGGACTTGTGAAGATGATGCTAAATTGCTGGCATGTTTCGTATTGTGTCACAACCTGCCACAATTCAATTGCAGAGAATTTCCACATCAGCTACTGGAGTCGAATACACCAATGACTTTAAATGGCCCCACAAGAAGTAATCTAGTGGGTTTAAATCAGGTGAGCATGGAGGCAGTTGGTCCAACTCTACCTATCCACCAACCAGGAAACCTTCGATTCAGGTAATTGCGGGCTAGGTGGCTGAAATGTGCAGTCGTGCCATCGTGCATGAAGTGTGCTTGTTGACGAATGATCAGTGGCGTGTCGTCCAAGAAATCAGGCATGTTGTTTTCCAGAAAATTTCTGTATGCCTGCCCTGTGAGTTTGTTTGGAAATACATGGGGTCCAAATAACTTATCACCAAAAACACCCACCCAGATGTTGGGGCTGAACCGCTGTTGGTAATGGATGGAAGAATTCCACGTGGGTTTTCATACATGCTGATTGTTAAAGTTTTGGATTCCGTCTCGTGTAAACCATGCTTAATCTGTGAATATCACTAGGGCAGGAAAGTGAGGAGTTGTACCACACTGCTGCAAGAACCACTGCCAGAACATTACTCGCGCAAGGTAATCTGCTGGTGACAAGGCCTGTACACATTACAGATGGTAAGGATACGTTTGGTGTTCTCGTAACTCTCTCCAAATAGTCCAACATTGAACAGCCAGTTGCATTGCTATTCTGCGTGTGCTGATTCCAGGAGTGGCATGCACAACATCCAGAATCTCCTCCTCTACTTCAGGAGTCATAGATCTTGGTCGTCCTCTGTTGGCAGCACAAGGTGTAAAGGTCCCATGTTCACAAAGGCAGCGATGGATACCTTCAAACGTTTTCTTTTGTGGTACAAACGATGAGCCTCCAGAGCATTGCCGTCCGCCAAACCGTACGTAAAGTGCATACCCACTTGCTCCTGATTTGAGTACATGATCGGAATGGAAAACCACTAGATTCTGTCAGTACCTTGTGATGAAGGAAATCACCTGTGGGAGATAAGACATTCCAGTTAATAACTCGGGAACCAAGCATTTCTATGTTGATATAAACTATTTTTATTGTCTACATATGAGGAACTCATTCCTGAAGTTATGCCGTGTATTTTTGTGACACCCTGTGTATATATATATGTGTGCCAATTGTTGTTCCATCCTTGGCTGGACTTGAAAATTGTGGTCCTTCAGCCACATATATTTATCTACTTATTATTTTTTTCTTTAAAATGACTTCCACCCTACTGAAGTCCTGGGCAGACACAAATCACAACTCTGCAATTTTTAGAAAATTCCAAATTCTAGGGTGTGTAAACAGTAAGTTAGCAGAGCATGAAGAAAACCCAAAATTTACATAAATAACAAATTTTAATGAAGCCCATAAAAAATAATTACATATATACACATACAGATTCCAAATTTAAAATTTCATATAGGAACTCTAATATAGTAATTCAATATCTCACACACATTTATATATATTAACTGTACTCATTCATATTTATCACCTTACATTCATCATCAGCCATTTTCAATCCACTGCAGGATGAAGGCCTCTCCAGCAACTTTCCAATTCCTTCTGTTTTGAGCACTGGCCATCCATTTACTACCCACAAACTCATGAATTTCATCTATCCATCTCCGCCTTTGTCTTCCAGGGTTTCTTCTAGCTCCTCTTGGGTACCATTCTGTTATTTTCTTAGTCCATCTGTCATCATGTCTCCGAGCTATGTGTCCTGCCCAAGACCGTTTTAGTTCTTTAGTTTTAATAAGAATGTCCTTTACTTGAGTTTGCTGCCTAATCCATGTGTAATGGATAATATAATTGTAATGGTAATATAATTCATTGTATTAATTACAATGGTAATTAATTGTAATGGTAATATAATTCGTTCCATTCTTCGCTGTGTAGTTCTCAGCTTCTCTTCCATTCTTTTGGTGAGTGGCCAAGTTTCACTTCCATAAGTCATGGTGGGAAGTATACATTGGTTCATTATTTTATGTTTCAGACAAACTGGGATATTGCTCTTCAGTATGTGACTATATTTCCTGAATGCTATCCATCCAAAATTTATTCTTCTCTTGACTTCCAGCCATTTATCATTATTACAGCTAATAACTTGTCCCAGATAAGTATATGACTCCACCTTTTCAATTACTGCTCCTTCAATCATTATTTCCCTTTCTGTAGCATACTTGTTCATCATTACTTTTGTTTTAGCCATATTCATCTTTAGTCCAAAATCCTTACTAACTGTGCATAGCTGATTAAGATTTTCCTCTAATTCTTTGGGATCGTGGCTTATGACCACAATGTCATCTGCAAATCGTAAATGGTTTAGGTACTCTCCGTTCACATTGACTCCTTTTTGCGACCAGTCTAATCTTCTGAAAGCTTCCTCAAGGGCAGCAGTAAACAGCTTCGGAGATATTGTGTCTCCTTGTCAAACTCCTTTCTCGATTTTAAATTTCCTACTGTCTTTGTCTAGTCTATTAAAGGAGGTTGCACTCTCATATATTTTCTTCAAAATCATAATATGTGGGGTATCTATGCCTTGTCTTTCCAGTGCCCGAAACATTGCCTTATGCTGTATGGAGTCAAATGCCTTTTCATAATCCACAAGTGCCGGGCATAATTGTGTTTTATATTCATTTGCTTTCTCCATTAGCTGTGATATTACATGAAAGTGATCCATAGTTGAGAATCCTGTCCTAAAGCCAGCTTGCTCTTTCGGTTGATTCTCATCAAGTATTCTTTCTAATCTGTTAGTAATGACTCTTGTGAACAACTTGTAGATGCGGGATAACAAGCCAATTGGTCTATAATTTCCAATTTCTGATTTATCTCCTTTCTTACACAGCAAAACTATGACTGCATTATTCCACTGCTTAGGCATCACACCTTTTCTAATGCACTTTATGAAGAGTCTTGCCAGTTTTGTGTTATGTCTCTTCCTCCCAATTTTAACAACTCTACAATAACTTCATCTTCCCCTGGGGCTTTCCGATTCTTCATTTTCTTCAATGCATGTTCTACCTCATCAGGAAGAATATCGGGTATGTTGTATGTGTTGCTACTTTCCAATCCATCTTCACCACTGCTGGCATCATTCCCTCGCTCCTTGTATATTTATATTATATTATTATTATTATTATTATTATTATTATTATTATTAGCCATATGGTGCAAGGAAGCCAGAGGCTTTTGCTGCACCAAAAAAAAAAAAAAAAAAAAAAAAATTTCTGAATTACCCCGAGAGAGAGAGAGAGAGAGAGAGAGAGAGAAGTAGAAGGGAATCACCAAGAAAAAGAAGAATGATGATATCCAGCTCAGGATCCCTGGGTGTGCCAAGCCCAAACTCACCAGATGTGAGCCCCTTCTTCTGCTATTTGAATTATGCCTTCTCTGCTGTTTATAAGTACACCATCGTTATTCTTCAGTTTCAGCATCATTTGTCTTACTGTATTACTGCTCATGGCTGCTGATTTAAATCCTTTGTTTTCCTTTAATGCTTGTTCTACTTTTCTTGTGTTAGATCTTCTTATGTCCTCTCTGAGTCTCTTTTTAATGGCTTTGCATAACTCAATATACTCAATTTTTTCCTTGTTAGTATTTATCTTGCTCTTCATTTTTTGCCTTCGGTTCATCATATCAAGTGTTTCTTGACTAATTTTTTCTTCTTTGGATTTCTTTTTCCCTCTAGGTTTCTTGGGCTTTATCACTTTCAGATTAGTGGTCGGCTTATCACCTTACATTAGTGGTCTCTTACTTATTACAATCTTTGGCACTAATGACATAAGTGTAGAAGATCTATGGATTTACTTAACAAGTACAGGTCAATGTTGAAAAAAAGTCACAAGTTAGAGTTAAATTTGAAAGTGTCTGCAATCCTGCCCAGACACATTAGGAGGAAGTATATGAGCTTTGTTAATCAATTCGGCCATGGAGAGATTATGCAAGGCTCGTGGGGTAGAATTTTTTTCAGCGTGGTCTGTGTTTGTTAACAAAAGAGACTGCTTCTACAGGGATGGGATACACTTAAATAGAAAAGGTGCAAGAATATTTGCTTGCTATCGAGGCAGTATTAGATGGGTCAGAAAACTTCTGGCTTGAGGGGGATTTACAGACTTAAAGATTAACTGTAGCCGCAGAGAGAGGTGAAAATGATTCTTGCACTGCTTCTATTGGAATGAGCAGCATCCCGGACAAGCAAGTTGCTGGGGATTTCGGGAACTTCAGAGAGTCGTGAAACAAGTAAATACATGAGCTGTGTTAGAGTAACTAAGAGTAAGCACAGGTGCATGTATACTTGCATGTACACCAGTGCTAGATGGATAGTAAACAAATTTGATGAATTTGAAGTGCTGGTCAAGACATCAAAGGCAGATATAGTTGGGATATCAGAGACTTGATGTCACACAGATATAAGGAATGTGGAATTGGAATTTGAGAAATACAATGTGTACAGGAAGGATAGACAGGGGAGGAGGGGTGATGCTGTTTGTTAAGAAACACATAAAATCTAAGGAAGTGCATCCAGTTGACATAGATGGACAGTGCAATATTGATTCAGTTTGGTGTGACATAAGCACTGGGATAGCAAAAATGAGGGTAGAAGTTTGTTATAGGCCTAATAACTCTGATGAGTACAATGAACAATTATACAGAGAAATAGAGTGGGCCAGTAAATCAGTGTCTCTTATAATGGTGGATTTTAACTTTCCAGATATTGACTGAAAATTGTGGATTGGTCACTTGCACACTAGCAAGTCTTTTATGGATTTATCGGATGATTGTTTTCTACAGCAGTATGTTAGAGAGGCAACCCGAGGGAGTAACTCTTAATCTGATTATTAGTAGTGATTATTTGTGCATTAAGAATTTACAGATAAAGGAATCACTAGGTAACTGTGATCACAGTTTACTGATGTGGGAATTACTTAAAGATGTAACTACCACCAAGGGTAAAGGGAAGGGTTTTTGCTTTCGTAAAGGTTGACTACAGTGGTCTCAGAGATTTAAGTTCTATTCAGTGGGACCAACTGATGATGTCACCAGCAGCAAATTCTAAATAGAAAGCATTCAAGGAAGTAATCTGTGAAGCTGCTATGCTTTTTGTTTCAGTTAAGAAATACTGTTCTAGGTTTAGGCCCAAATGAATGTCAGATGAACTACTGAGACTCATGGCAGAGAAGAAAAATGCATGGGATGCATATAAATTATCAGGCGACACAGAAGCCTATGGTGTATATAAGCTAGTGTATAATCAAGTCACAAAGGAGGTTAGGCAAGCAAAAGCAGATTATGAGATATCTTTGGCAATAGATGCAAAAAAAAACAGTAAAGTCTTCTTTACTTATATAAACTCCAAAAGGAAGGGGATGAATCAGATTGGTCCACTTGATGTCAATGGTTTGACTGTAGATGATCATTCTCAGATAGCTGCCAAACTAAAATGAATGTTTTACATCTACATTCACACAAGGGGGTATTCAGGGAGGAGAATGCCAGAAGTTTATCGAACTCTGTTAGGGAGCTAAATGGTTTTTTAATAACTTAGAGCAAAGTGGAGGAGATATTGTTGAAGTTAAACATAAGAAAGCACCTGGGGTATGGATGGAATCTATCCAGTTATATTAAAGAAGGTGGCAAAGAAGTAAGGGTGAACACAAGTAATTACAGACCTGTTAGTTTGACTTCTGTTCCAGGGAAAATAATGGAGTCACTGGTTAAAGAAGTGATGCAGGATCGCTTAAACAAGACTTCAGTAATAGTTCAGACACAGCATTGGTTTGTTAAGGGGAAGTCTTGTCTGACCAATTTGATTGGATACTATGACGTGGTCACAAAGGAACTAGATGCAAAAAATAATTTTGATATCTATACTTGGATTTTGGGAAAGCTTTTGATACTGTTGCACATGGGGAAACTACTGTACAAATTGGAGTAGTATGCCATTAGTAGTAGTAATGTAGGCATGTGATGCAAGAAAGCAAGCATATAAGCTTACGTAGCATCAGCCAAAAAAAAAAAAAAAAAAAACAATTTCACTCATCCATTCCCTCTAAAAGTTTGTCCAGTTCCTCCTTGAATTTATTTAAGCTATTAACTTCCACAGCAACCAATGGAAGTTTGTTCCAGCAGTTAACCACCCTCTGGCTAAAGATGAATTTCTACAACTGTCTTTCTTCAATTTGAATTTATGCCCCCTCAGATTCATAATCTGAGCAAGCAGAAGAATCCAATCAGAATTCACCATGCTCACCCATTCAAGGCCTTATACACCTCAGTCAGATCACTTCACAGGTGTCTAGTCTCCAGCCACTGTAGTTTGCAGAACTTAAGCCTTTGGTGGTATGACCACCTCTTCATTCCCTTCACTAATCTTGTTGCCCTTCTCTGTACACGTTCAAGCAAATTTACAACTTTCTAAAATGAGGCCTCCAGACCTGTATGCAGGAATATGAGCACGCCTTGAGTACCCAAGAGGGACGAATTCCATAAGGAATTCGTCCCTCCTGGCCAGACTGTCAACACAAAGCTCTACTGTGGTGTCCTGGGTCAGTTAAGGGAAGCCATCAGGAGGAAACATCCAGAGAAGTGGCACACAAAGAACTGTGTCCTTCATCATGACAACACACCAATTCGCACACCTCTTGCTGTGGCACGGTTTTTGGCATCCAAGAACATTATAATCGACTCCCCATTCCCCTTATTTTTCCAGATTTAGCCCCCTGCAACTTCTTCCTCTTCCCAAGAATGAAATCAAGGGTCGAAGATTTAACAGCATAGAGGATATTTAAACTGAATCGCAGGTGGTGCTGACCACTATGATGAAGAAGGACCTTCAGAACTCATTCAAATCATGGGAGAAGTGCTGAGATCCGTCTTTACAGTTTCAAGCAGACTACTTTGAAGGTGACAGTGGTGAATAAGACCCAGGATGAGTCTAATTTATTTTATAAATACATTTCAGGAACTTTTGGGTATCACCTTGTACATTGAACAATATGACTTTTCCGAGTTAAAGAGTTTTGTTTTATCTTTTGGGGTTGAATTAACAGTACATATCGCTGTAAAGCTTGCACAAGAAAATAATTCTAATCACTAATTTTGAGTTTTGTAATTATCAACATTACTTTTCCATGCCTTTTGATTTGATTTTTTATGTTAAAAACGTTTTTACCGGTGTTATTTTGGAAAAAAGCATTATGTTACCTAGAAATCATCATGAAACCCAAAGCGCATGCATTGTACTTGTTGCGTGCAGTGACACAACAAGTACAACGCATGCGCCCAAGAAAACTCAATTGTACACAACAAGTACAATTGAGCAGTGATGCGCTACCATTTTATCAGCATAATGATTAATACGTGAGTGACTGTACCAAAATCTACAGCCCAGATTTCAAAGGAATATCATGAAAGAAAAGGAAGTTGGACAGAAATGTGAATCCAGATGAAATTCAGCAAGAGTGTTTCGTTATGCCTGGGAGTTCTCAAACTGCACCCAAAAAAACTCGAGCTGAAATAATGAAGGAATATTATGAATGAAAGGAAAAGAAATTAGAAATTCAAACTATTCCAAATCATAATGAAATTCAACCGCAGAGGTCTACTATGCCTGATACTTATCAGGAATCTAAAACTCCAGCAGAACTAATGACGGGTTATTATGCATGAAAAAAAGTGAAATTAGAAATGGCTAATAATGAGATTCCTGATTATATCCCTATAGTGTCTACATGAGCACCTGGCTACGGAGGTGCCTAGGATTTTAAGAGTGCTCAAGTCTAACTTGGATTTACAATTTATCATAGAAGAATATTCATGTGCAGCATATGTAGTTGAATATGTGAATAAAACTAAGAGGAATAAGCAACCTGCAAAGGAAAATTATAGAGCTACAAGAAGAATATCTTGATATGGATATAACTTATATAACATGAGCATTAAGTGTAGATGTATTGAATTCTATGGAGATGAGTTCACAAGAGGCAGCTTGGTATTTATTACGATACCCAATGTCGTGTCTTCAAGAGTGATTGAATACTCGCCAATGGTATGGCCATAATTACATAAATCAAAAGCTGAATTGGATGAATAACAAGTTGTTAGTGAGTCTTTGGATATATGGAAAGATAGTATTTTTGATAAATATGAACAACAGGGTGAAACATTAAAAGATATAACTCTTGCACAATTTACTGCTCATTATCGAAAAGGAAATGGGGGATGGATGGGTGAAAAGACAATTTGCTAAAATAATTCGGTATTGGAATTATAATACAACATGTCTTCATAAACATGAAGCACCTTTTTGCTTCATGTTTATGAAGCAAAAAGGTAACTTTACACATAATTTTAGTTTCATAATGAGTTCCTGCAGTCAAGACTTTTTTAACAGCTGCCGCTGTGACATTATCAGTGACACTATGTCTCAGAATAGAAGCAGCAACTCATTACAAACCTGGTACATAATTACATAATTTATTTTACTTTTTTCCAGGGAAAAATAACAGCTCAAGGAAAACTGCTTCAACAGGGATTATTAATGATTAGTGATCTTTCTTCTGGAGGTAAATTTAAAGAAAGACAGCTGTTCTTATTTGAACAAATTATAATAATTAGTGAGGCAGTTGGGCACAAGGGCCAATTCTCTAATCCAATGTATATCTACAAGAATCATTTACAGGTAAGATCTAGAAAAAATATAGTTTTTTTGCTGCTGGTTTAATATGATGGTTAATTTATTAAATTTATTATACTGCCTTCCTTGATTTTGCTTTTCTACTTTGTTTATATAGGAATGGGTTGGAAAACTAATTTGTTTGGGAAGGGTAGAGATATACAGACTAATAGCTTAAAGGCAGCCTCAAGCAGAGATGAAATTGATTCTTGCACTTGCATTGGGACATGTGATAGCCTGAAAAAGCAAGCTTTTGGGTATTCTTCCAAGGCCTGTGGGAGGGTGAATCTTCATGGGATAAGAAATATGGGCTGTGGTTGCTAGGAACAAAAACAGGTGCACATATACTTGCATTGTATACTTGGAATATAGCAAATAAATTTGGTGAATTTGAAGTATTGATTTTCATCAAATGGAAACATTACAGGGAAATTAGAATTTTTTTTTTTTTTTTTTTTGTGTCAAGATGCTCCTGGCCAACCTGTGGCAACTCCACTATGTAAGATGTGCAGATATCATGCTTGACAAAGGCTACTCAGTACAGTGTATTCATATAGTGTGGTGTAGTGTTGTGACTGGCCTCTTAACCCAGATGATCATAAGATATGCAATCTTCTGGTTTCCATTCTTCAGCATATAGAATCAGACAAAGTCTTTTTTCTGTACATCAATCAGCTTAATCTCTCTCTCTCTCTCTCTCTCTCTCTCTCTCTCTCTCTCTCTCTCTCCCCCTCTCCCTGCCTGCCTGCCTGCCTGCCTGCCTGCGCGTTGAATATAGTGGTTAACCTGTCAAGCCAAAATATTAGATGTGTGATTTCTAACATCCAGTCAAAATTCAGAAAACCATGGTACCAATCAGATTAATTCCCAAGTTTCAACTTTGTCCATAACTCATTGACAGAACACTGGCTCATTTCAAATTAAGCTTACCCCACCGCACAGATATGTAAGGTTTTCCTAGCACTCGAATATTTCTACCAGTAAGCTAATGAACGAAGTAATCCAAAATTCTACTAAAGAATTCCCAATTCCAGCAAGAATCATTTTCTAGAAATTCACAGCAACAACTTCCAAAGTTTATAAAGTGTACAAGCCTAAAAAGTTCCAACGTTAGCAAAATTTAACTTCCTTGAACAAATTATCTAGGCAGACTCCGACCATAAATAACCCATTCACTTACATAACCAATTCAGATATGACAAGAAGGTGGGGGGGGGAGATATTCTCTTCATTAAGAAGCATCTAGAATCTAAGGTGGTGCACCCAATTGATGTGAATGGCCAGTGTAATTGTTGAGCCAGTTTGGTGTGACATAAGCTCTGGGAAAACAAAAGTGAGAGTAGGAGGGTGTTATAGGTCAAACGACTGTGATGAGTATAACAAATAATTATACAGAGTCTCCAATGGATCAGAATGGTGTGTAAAGACATTCTGATTTACTGGCGACTCTAGCACAAATTCTCTGGATTTATTTGATAACTGTTTTCTGTAGCATAATGTATAATCTTGTTGCTCTTCTCTGTACCAATTCCAAGATCTGTATCCTTACTAAAATGAAGCTTGCTTGCACACCTATATGCAGTACTCAAAGTGCAGCCTAACCATTGAATTATACAATTGGTTAATCACTTTCTTGACCTACCAAAATTCCTGTATATCATTGATAGAATCTCCATGAAGAGCTTGCCTGCACTGCTCAGAGAACTTCATATCAGATTGTACAATTACTGCCAGTTCTTTTTCATTCTCACCACCATGAGTGTGATGCTACCAAATTGTTAGGTTATTCTGGAATTATTGCTACCCAGATGCTAGTGCCTTGCATTTATCAATGTTAAATCTCAGTTGGGATGGTTCCAGGTGAAGTGACTAATAGCTCTCCCTGTTATGATCAAAAATAATGTGGATTTTTTATACTGCTACATAATGAGTAAAGCTTAATAATTCTGCAGAATGCTGAATTAGCTCCCCCTCCCTTAGAAAATTCCAAACTCGTCCTGTTCTCAATTACCACTTTTCAGCTCATCTGCCTAATTTATCCAGCTCTTGTCGAAATAGCATACCTTAATTAATTTGTTTCCTGTCTGAAGTCGAAGAGAGTATTTGGACTTGCAGCTGGTTGGTGTCTATTGCTAGCCATGCAATTGTCAAAAGAGTTCATCATAAGGTTGCATTCCAAACCATGGTGGAATGCAACTCTAACTTAAAGAGAGTATGAATGATGCAGACTATACATGGAAGGTTCAAAAGAGAAGAATCTTATGCAGCACACATACAGAAAGGAGAGTTCCGAAATGTGAAATGCACAGCAGTTTATCTCTACACAAATTGGTATATGAAATGAGGAAAATGAAGCAGTTAGTGACCACAATACAATATCTTTTCCTATGGGTGCCTCTCACATGCCACTAGTTTGTCATCACTGCATTAGACTACGTGACTGTGATGAAAAAGAGTTGATTGTTTTTCAGATTGCTTCATTCTTTCTGTGGTAGGCCAGAAACTTTTCAAATGCTTCTTGTACCTGTATACTATATATATATATATATATATATATAAATTGTGTGTGTGTGTGTGTGTGTGTGTGTGTGTGTGTGTGTGTGTGTGTGTGTGTGTGTGTGTGTGTAGAATTGCAGCGGGCACCTCCGTGGACAGGAGCAAAAGTGTGTAGCACACGCTCATATCATCCCCGGAGCAATATGGCCTTAGTTGCTAATGCTCCTAAAAACCAAATAACAAACAGAACTGCAGCCAGATCTTGTTGTTCTGTGGTATTGTTATCCTCCATGCTAATGGAACTATTATTAATGCTGAATGTATTCCCAGTGCAAAAGCTTCTTACTGTTCTGCTTATTCTCTGGAGCCAGAGGAGTTTCAGATGTAATTGTAATTTTTTATTGCAGCTGATATACAAGTGCAATAATCAACAGTTGCAATGAAGCTTGAAAAATACTGCTTAACTATGGTATTCCTGAAACAGATCTTTATAGTTAAGTCTTTAGGGAAAAATAATAATAATTTAGAAACATGATATAAATTAGGATTAAAAATTAGGAAAAACATTAATGTTTAAAATATTTTCAGTTAGAATTTCATTAAACTGAATTTATATAACTACATTTCTAACTTCAAAAATTTTGCACACACAAGGTTAACAAGATGTCTTTAGAAGATCAGGTAGATGATGGTGATCAACTAAAGTTTGCACTGAAGTCCAAAGATCCCTTACAGCAAGGGTTAAAATTTACCATTCAGTGTCCCACTCAAGAAGAAAGGGATGACTGGGTGGCAAATATTCGTGCTATTTTAGAAACTCAGCTTGATTTTCTAAGAGGTAAGTGTAGGTCTTAAATATTTATATATCATAACGAAATATGCTCATTAGCTGCACTGTGGTATGAAAGTAAAACTCAAGATCACTTTCTAATTTCATATTATATATAATAGTGCGATTTCATGGCAGAATGGAAAGTATTTCATCACTCAAAGAGCATCCACAAGGCTTTGTTCATTCTGTTAAGTATAAATCTACTTACTGAAGCATCAAATTGCATATTTGATGTTAAATTGACCTTAAATAAAGAATAACAAAAATTGAAGAGAACTTCAGTGGAAATTTTGTGATGTTTGACTGTTCATTCACTCTCAGTTCTGTCAAAAGAAGGAAAGTGATTGGATCTGTAACTCTATCTAGAAAGAGGGAAATGTGTCCATTAGCAATAACTAATGATATTGTTAATGTCTCTCTGTATGATATTATCTGTACAATATTATAAATAGGTGGCAGGATTGCCAAAAAATTGGCTGGGACCCCCTAGTATAATAAATTTAAAAAAACAAAAATGTTCATTCAGTAATTGAATAAGAAAATTTATGATAAATTTTTACAATTTAATTCAAGGTATAAATATATTGTGTATAAGGTGACTGAAAGGTCATTTCCTGTTTTTAAAGTTTTAATGTTCGACTAGTATATAATACAGAGTCACTGTTCACTCAGAATTTGGTAGATAATTTAGTGCGATTATCAAAAGCCTTGCGTAATTGTATGGCTACAATGGCCACACAGTATGAAAAAAAATCCTGGAGAACAGCTTCAGTCACATCCCGATTAGTCTCTGCAGTAAACATTTGCTGTAAGCATTTTGCTTTTGGCAAGTTCCACAATAAATATCTTAAGATGAAGTCTGGACTCCTAGTTGGGCTGTGTCTGCCTATCCATCTGTTAGAAAAAGTGATATCCAAGAATGCTCTGGAATGGAAAAGTGGAGTGAGCTCCATACATAAAGAGAAGTCCATGAATTTGGCCAGTTTCTTACATAAGAAAAAACAAATCTGCAATGTCAAGTTATCTTTCACCATTCATCATATCATCCAAAATGAATGGTCCAGTAACTCTGTCAGAAGTTTTTCCATGCTATATGGTAATGTTTGGATGACCCTGAGCTCTTTTCAGTTGGTTTCTCGGGATTGTGTGGGCCTAAATAATGGCTGTTATGCCTGTTGACAAATCTTTCCACTTGAAAAACTTCTTCATCCAACCATAAGATGTTTAAAAGGAGAGACCAGTCCACAAATTCCAACCTTCTGTTGCAGTCCTGTGCTGACAGTTTCTGGATGTAATGTACTTTCCAAGGTCTTCACTTCAGTTCATTTATTAGAATATTCTTTAATACATGATACTTTATTCCACTTTACTGCAAACTTTGCTTCATGTATTTTTTCAGACATTCTTCTGAATGCCTCTTCTTTTATCTAAGCATTTTCCTGCAGTCTTCCACTGAATGAACATTAATGACTGAACCTTTTAATTAATTGTCTCTGACATTCCTTAATTGTTTTTGGATCCAATGTTTCTTGTGTTTTGCATGCCACCATCTTTGCACACCAAGTACACAATCCCATAATTCATACCTTGGAACAATTTGAGTGTAGTTACTTTATACTCAATTTATTTGCCATTCTCTAAATGAAATGAAAGAAAATAAAATGTTAGCATTGCACCAAATGGCATAAAATTCTCTACCCAATGCATATTCAATGATGATTCTACCTGATATACTAATGAAGTAAACTAGTTTCATAGTAAATGACTTTCCAGTCACCCTATATGGATATACAAGGTGTGGCAATAAAGTTCCTGGGCTAATGCAATAACTTGAAGGAACTCAAATGTTGTTTTATTTTTAATCAAAGTAATCACCACTTGATTGAATGCACTTACACTATGCCAAAAATTTCTGAAGAGAATCAGTGAAGACATCCAAAGAGATGATGTTCAATTCAGAAGTTATATTTTTCTTTATGCCCTAAAAATCCTGAAATCTCCTTTGAGGGGACAGTTTTCACCTTGGAAAAGAGATAGAAGTCTGTTGGTGCTAGTCGAGAGAGTAGATTGACTGGTTGATCTGTACAATGCCATGTTTCATCAGAAATGTATTCAAAACAAGAATCAGCCTTTCTGTTGAAATTGCAGCTTTACCTGGGAAATGTTTCAGTAATCTTTGAAGCACCTGTACATAGAACATAGCATTGACTCTTCCACCTTTAGGTACGAATTCTTTGTAAATCACACAGTTTGTTGAAAAACATGATCAGCATCATCTTGATCCTGGACTTCTGTAAATAAAACTTTTTGGACCTTGGTGATGATTTTGAAGTCTACTGCATGCTCTTTCTACTCATCTCTGGTTTATACTGAAATACCTAGCACTCATCTCCAGTGACAGTACAGTCAAGGAAATTAGGATTGTATTGACAAGTCTTTTCATGATGACAGTATTCATTATTTCTGCTCATCCATGAAGCTGTGTGACACAAATTTTGCACAGACGTTCCTTATTCATATCCAAGTCATCAGCCATCATTCTGAGGGTCAAACAACGATCTCTTGCTGCAGTTTCTTAAACTTTTGCAATTCTGTCCTCGTTTCAAGAAGTTGACGGACACGCACTTCTTGGGTCATTGTGAACATACTCATGAACCTTTGAACTTCTTATACAATTCACACACACTGATATGACTTAACATTTCATCACCATAAATGGTTTTTAACATTTCATACATTTCTGTTGCATTTTTTCCCAGTTTAAAGCAAGATAAAATTTCATATTCATTCATATTCATTGCTCTATTGCAAAACCATGACATGGAATGTTAACACTGCTAACAAAACTGGTTGTTACATGCATTGTGTAAGTGTACTGGACAATCTCTGTAGTACCTGCCAGAGGAAGTTTGAACTACAACATACCACTTCTGTTTATTTTCAAACTCATTCAACATAACCACAACAGCACCAGTCTGGGAATTTTATTGCCACACCCAGGGGCATATGCCCTCCCTTAACCAAAAATTTGAAATTAAAGAAATAGAATGCAGGAGGTGTTTTGCTTCTTCTCTATTGTCAAGGGGTTTCAGTCTATGAAGAGCTAACTGAAAGACAGTCTCCAACAGAGGCATTACTAGGGTTGATGGCACCCAGGGCAAATAAAAAATGGTGCCCTTTGAAAATTGTTCTTTAAAATTCTGGCTGAATTCTTATATTGATAATAAAACTGGTTACTCATTATAATACCGGTTACAAAATAATAAAAACAAAATACACTTTTCTTGTTAAAAAAAGGAAACTTATATTTGTGCATCCAGGGCACATGCCTCACTTGCCTCACCCTAGTTACACCACTGATCTCCAGAAAAACCAATGATTTTATTCAGTGGCATAACTATGCCAATGCAGCTGCATTTGGGCCTGAGCTTGAAAGGGACCCATAAAAATTTGGAAGACAGATTCATTTCTCAAGACAATTAACAAATTTCATCAATAAACAAGCATGTTTTTTAATTAAATGTAACATATCAGCACAGTGACTGGCTGTCCAAGTATTGTTTTGACTGTGCCATGCTTATAGAAATATTAGTAAATAAAAATAATCATGAAATATTCAGCAAAACCAGTGCCAAATATAAATATACAACATCACATCTGATTTTATTCTAGTGTTTGTCAGATTATTTTACATTATCTGTGGATGTGGGTACACTGATTGTTGTCAGAGGGTAATATGTTTTATTTTACTATACACAAATTTATTGCATAACAGTCTAGCTATGGCCAGTGTTGTTGCTTTAGTGCCTTTTGTGCTAGATTTGGCTTCTTTTTTTTTTTTTTTTTTTTTTTTTTGTTTATCTGAAATGAAAAACTACAAGGACTATGAATGAGTTATTACTATGCTAACCAGAAACACGTCTAAATTGTCAATCCTTTGATCCTTTTTTGTCAGTGACTTTCTGCAAGTGACCAGTGCATTGGGAGGAACGCTTCATGTAATTAACGTTTATCCTATGGTGTTCAGAGAGCGGATTAAACAATGACAAGGAAGAGTAAAAAGTCTACTTTGGTCACCCCAAAATTCACAGGTCTCGATCACACAAGTTGTCTGTCCGACATGTCACTCCAAAGAAAGCATACAGTTTCATTAATTTTATAGTTTTGAGGTTCGTTTGCCATTTTCACAACAACAACATTCTACCCTTTTCTGTTGCTTTCTTTCTATACAGCCAACAGGACTGGACTTTGTCACTTTTAATACATTTTATAAACATTTTAAAACGGTTGAAAAATATATTAAAAGTGACAAAGTCCAGTCCTGTTGATTGTATAGAAAGAAAGCAACAGACAAGGGTAGAATGTTGTTGTGAAAATGGCAAATGAACCTCAAAACCATAAATTTAACGAAACTGCATGCTTTCTTTGTTCTATTCTGTTTTCACTTGTGGTGGGCAAATTTGTTGCAAAGTTACTTGAAGGAAAAACTGGGGAAACGAGAGTGGGAAACGAAACGAAAAAACTCAGCCAATCGCAGATATTTTAATTTTGCTTTATTGGCAGAGAAAGAAAGTTCTGCAGCTGTTAACAAGCATCATGTACTATTCTGTGATTCTACATTTTCAGGTTTCTCAGAGCACAAAAAAATTCACACATTACCATTACAACCATTTTTTTCTAACCTGTGATAGAAAAAGGTGAAAATGTAAGTAAATTTATTATTCTAGTTTTCATTAGTTAGCATAATATAGTAGAGGCATCTTATGCCTCTACTATATTATGCTAATTTGATGTTTGTCTAATTCTGCTTTGAATATATTTAAGCTATCAACTTCTACAACAACAGATGGAAGTTTGTTCCAGCAACAACCACCTGTTGGCTAAAGGCAAATTTCCGCACATCTGTTCTACAATTGTCTTTCCTCATTTTAAATTTGTCCTCTCAGGTGATTAATCTGAGTAAGAGAAAGAATCCCATCAGCATTGAGTTCACTCAAACCATTCAAGGCCTCGCATACCTCAGTCAGATCACCTCGCAGGTGCCTAGTCTCCATACACTCTAATTTTACAGAACTTAAGCCATTCTTCATTAGAGCAACGCTTTGTTCCATTCACTAATCTTGTTGCCCTTCTCTATACATATTCCAGCAGCTCTACATCCTTCCTAAAATGAGGCCTCCAGACCTGTTTACAGTACTCAAGGAGTGTCCTGACCATTGCCTTATACAAGGGGATGATCACTTCTTTATCCCTGCTAGCAAAATTCCTGTATATCATTGCAAGATACCATGAGCTACTTTTGCAGACTTCTGCACTGTTCAGAAAACTTCATATCTGACTGCACAATTACCCCCAGGTCTTTTTCATTCTCTACTGCTCTGAGTGTAGTAACACACAATTGATACGTTACTCTAGGGTCACTGCTACACATATGCAGCATTTTACATTTGTCAAAGTTAATTTAAGTTGGCACCTCTCAGTCCATCTGCTCAACTTTTCTAGATCCTGTTGCAGTAGTGTACTGTTATTAGTGTCATAAACAACTCTGCCAACATTTGTATCGTTTGCAAACTTAGACATTAAGCTTGATATGCCTTCATCAATATCATTAATAAATACAGAAAAGAACAATGAACCCAACACTGAACCCTGAGGAACTCCACTAATAACATTAGTCCACAAACAGCAGTGTCCACTGATTACCACTCTCTGTCTTCTCCCACTCAACCATCCATAGCAACAATTTGCCCATACTGCTCCAATTTGTACAGTAGTCTTCCATGCGCAACAGTATCAGAAACTTTCCTGAGGTCCAAGTATATGATATCGGAATTATTTTTTGCATCTAATTCCTTTGGGACCACATAGTATCCAATCAAATTGGTCAGCCAAGACTTCTCCTTAACAAACCCATGCTGTGTCCAAACTATAACTGAAGTCTTGTCTAGATGATCCTGCAGTGATTCTTTAATCAGTGCCTCCATTAATTTCACCGGAACAGAAGTTACTTGTCACCCTTTGATACTCCTTTGCGAATTGGGGTCACATTTGCACATCTCCAGTCCTTGGGGACCTCTCCAGAGTCCGAGGAAGCTCTCTTAATTATGGCTAAGGGATTGCTTACTTACTTTGCTGCCTCCTTTAATATAACTGAATAGATCCCATCCACCTCAAGTACCTTCCTTATGTTTAACTTCAACAATTTTTCATACACTTTGCTCTGAATTATTATAAAATCATTTAGCTCACTGCCAGAGTAGTTTAATAAACCTCTGGGATCCCCCTCCCTGAATAACTCCTCATCTGTGAATGTAGATGCAAAATACTCTTCAGTTTGTTAGCTACCTCAGCAGGATCATCAAAAGTTTGGACCATTGTATGTAAACTCTACAAGGAGTGGAGTCTACTTATGTAAACTCTACTCCTTGTAGAGTTTACATAAGTAAAGATTTGCATCCTTAACCAAAGATTTCTCATAATCTGCCTTTGCCTGCATAACCTCCTTTGTGACTTCATTACATATCATCTTATATCTACCATAGGCTTCTGTGTCACCTTATAATTTATATGTATCCCATGCATACATTTTTCTTCTCTGCCATTTGTCTCAATAGCTCATCTGACATCCATTTAGGTCTAAACCTTGAACAATATTTCTTAGTTGGTATGAAAAGGCTAGTAGCTTCCAAGATTAAATCCTTGAATGCTTCCCATTTTGAATTTGCTGTTTGTAACATCAGTTGGTACCACCATATAGAATTTAAAAATTGTGTCAGACTCCCATCATCACCTTTACAAAAGCAAAAACCCTTCCCTTTACCCCTGGTAATAGTTACATCTTTAAGTAAATCCCACATCAGCACACTGATCACTGCCATTTAGTGAGTCCTTTATCTGCATCTTCTTAATGCATGAAGAATCACTACTGATGATCAGATCAAGAGTATTACTCCTGGTTGCCTGTCAAACATGCTGCTGTAGAAAACAGTCATCCAATAAATCCACAAAAGCCTTGCTATTGTGCAAGTGACCAACCCACAAGTTCCAATCAATTTCTGGGAAGTTAAAATCCTCCATTATAAGATAATCTGATTTACTGACCCACTCTATTTCTCTGTACAGTTGTTATTATACTCATCATAGTCATTAGGCCTATAACACACTCCTACTCTCAATTTTGCTTTTCCAGTGCTTATGTCACACCAAACTGACTCAACATTGCACTGTCCACTCATGTTAATCGAATGCACTTTATTAGATTTTATGTGTTTCTTAACTAACATCATAACCCCTCCTTCCTTCTTATTCTGTCTATCCTTTCTATACATATTGTACTTCCCAAATTCCAATTCTGCATTCCTTATCTCTGTGTGACAACACATCGTTGATATCCCAACAATATCTGTCTTTGATGTTTTGACCAGCACCTCAAATTCATCAAATTTATTTACCAAATTCCTAGCGTTGGTGTACATGCAAGTATACATGCGCCTGTTCTTATTCTTAACTACTCTAACACGTCCCATGTATTTACTTGTTCTGCTATGACTCCCAGCAGTCTCTGAAATCCCCTGCACTTTGTTTTCCTGGCTGCTGCTCATTCCGATAGCAGTGCAAGAATCACTTTCACCTCTGCCAGCGGCTACTGTTAATCTGTTAGTCTGTGTATCCCCCCCCAAGCTAGCAGTTTTCTTACCCACCTAACACTGCCTCGATAACATCAGCAAATATTCTTGCACCCTTTCTATTTAAGTGTATCCCATATCTGTAGAAGAAGCCTTTCCTATTAACAAGCACAGACCACTCTGAGAAAATTTCTCCCCCATGAGCCTTGCACAATCTTTCCAGTTGCGAATTGATTGACAAGGCTCTCATCATATACTCCCTCCTGTCCTGTCTGGGCAGAATTGCAAACCCTTTCAAATTCAACCCTAACTCGCAGCTTAACTACTGTTAATATAACTCACAGCTCCAACCCTAAGTCAAAAATTAGGTGCAAACTCAGTGTTGTTATGGACCTTTATGAGAGCTTCAATAACAGGGTAGGTGCTATTGAAGGACTTTGGGGGATCCATCACGCTCTCAGCAGCCCACGTCAATTTCAGAGCTTGCACTTGATCATCAGGCAACACAGCGGCAACCTTCATGACAGAAAGTGCTGGTCCCACAGGAACTAGTTATTGTCGCTGTCAGGGAGATGGCATATATATTGTGCAAAAAGGATAGGTGAAATAGGATGTCTGTCAGGGGAAAATGTTTATTACATTGTAGAGCAGATACCACCTTTTAAAGGCACAAAGGTGAAATTGTTGTACATGTTGGCACTAATGACATTAAAAGTAGGAGATCTGCAGACTTACTTAAAAGGTACAGGTCAGTGTTGAAAACAGTCATGAATTAGGGTTAAATTTGAAAGTGCCTGTAATTCTGCCCAGACACAATAGGAGGGAGTATATGATAAGAACCTTGTCAATCAATTTGCCCCTGGAGTGATTGTGCAAGACTCATGAGGTAGAATTTTTTTTCAGTGTAGTCTGTGTTTGTTAACAATAGAGATTGTTTCTACACAGATCGGATACACTTACACTGGCACTGCTTCTATTGGAATGAGTAGCAGTCTGTGGAAAGTGAGGTACTGTGGATTTCAACTGCTGCTGGGAGTCATCATGTAACAAGTAAATACATGGGTTGTGTTAGGGTAACTAAGAGTAAGAATAGATGTATGTATACTTGCATGTACACCATAGTAAATAAATTTGATGAATTTGAAGTGCTAGTCAAGACACCAAAGGTGGATATATTGTTGGGATATCAGAGAGGTGGTGCCACACGGATATAAGCAGTGCAGAATTGGACTTTGGGGAGTATAATGTGTACAGGAAGGATAGCTAGGGGAGGAGGGGTGATGCTGCTTGTTAAGAAACACAAAATCTAAAGTGCATCCAGTTGACATAGATGGACAGTGCTATGTTAAGTAGCACTGTCCATGTATTTACTTGTTACATGATGAGTTTGGTGTGACTTAAGCACTGGGATAGCAAAAATGAGGATAGACGTTTGTTATAGGCCTAATGACTCTGATGAGTACAATAAACATATATATACAGAGAAATAGTGGGCCAGTAAATCTGAGTGTCTTATAATGGGGGATTTTAACTTCCCAGATATTGACTGGAACTTGTGAATCAGTCACTTGCACACTAGCAAGGCTTTTTTGGATTTATTCGATGATTATTTTCTACAGCAGCATGTTAGAGATGCAGAGGGTGTAACACTCTTGACCTTATTATTAGTAGTGATTATTCATGCATTAAGAATTTAGAGATAAAGGAACCACTAGGTGGCAGTGATCACAGTGTACTGATGTGGGATTTACTTAAAGATGTTACACATGGAAGACTGCTGCACAAATTGGAGCAGTGCGGCTTTGGAGGCAAATTGCTGCTATGGATAAAGGGATGGTTGAGTGTGAGAAGACAGAGTGGTAATCAATGGACACTGCTCTTTGTGGACTAATGTTATTAGTGGAGTCCCTCGAGGTTCAGTGTTGGGTTGTTGTTTTCTGTATTTATAAATGATATCGACGATGGTATATCAGGCTTAATGTCCAAGTTTGCAGACGATACGAAGGTTGGTAGAGTTGTTAATGACACTAATAACAGTATGCTGCTGCAACAGGATCTAGAAAGTTGAGCAGATAGGCTGAGAGATGGCAAATGAAGTTTAACATTGTCAAATGTAAAGTACTACATATGGGAAGCAGTAACCCCAGAGTAACATATCAACTCTGTGGTACTACACTGACAGTGGTAGAGAATGAAAAGTACCTGGGGATAATTGTGCAGTTAGATATGAAGTTTTCTGAGCAGTGCAGATGGTCTGCAAGAGTAGCTCATGGTGTCTTGTCAATGATATACAGGAATTTTTCTAGCAGGGATAAGGAGGTGATTATCCCTTGTATAAAGCGATGGTCAAGTCACACCTTGAGTACTGTATACAGGTCTGGAGGCCTCATTTTAAGAAGGATGTAGAGCTGTTGGAATGTGTACAGGGAAGAGCAACAAGATTAGTGAATGGAACAAAGGGTTGCTCTTACGAAGAAAGGCTTAAGTTTTGAAGATTACGGTGTTTGGAGACTACGCACCTGCGAGGTGATCTGATTGAGGTGTATAAAGCCTTGAATGGTTTGAGCATGCTCAATGCTGATGGGATTCTTCCTCTTGCTCAGAATAATCACCTGAGAGGGGATAAATTCAAATTAAGGAAGGACGGTTGTTGTAGGATAGATGTGCGGAAGGTTGCTTTTAGCCAGCGGGTAGTTGATATGTGGAACAGAGTTCCATCTTCTGTTATGGAAGTTGATAGCCTAAATAAATTTAAGACTGAGCTGGACAGGTATTTGGAACAAACAGAGGGGTGAAATGGGAGCAGGGGTTTTTTTTTTATTTTTGGCTAATGCTGCATAAGCTTGCTTTCTTGCATCGTATGCCTCTACTAATGCTAATTCTATTTATCAATTATAAAAGTATATCGGGGTTAATGTCCAAGTTTGCAGATGATACAAAGGTTGGCAGGATTGTTAATGACAGTAAAAACAGTATGCTACTGCAACAGGATCTAGAAAAGTTAAGCAGACAGATGGGCTGAGACGTGGCAGCTAAAGTTTAACAGTGACAAATGCAAAGTACTGCATACGGGTAGCAGTAACCCCAGAGAAACATTAACTGGGTGGTACTACACTCAAAGTAGTGGAGAATGAAAAGGACCTTTTGGTAATTGTGCAGTCAGATATGAAGTTTTCTGAGCAGTGCAAAAAAGGCTGCTAGAGTGATGTCTTGTCAATGATATACAGGTATTTTGCTAGCAGGGATAAGGAGATGATTGTCCCCTTGTATAACGTAATGGTCAGGCCACACCTTGAGCACTGTATACAGGAACTTTCCTTCATTTTAGGAAATATATAGAGCTGCTGGAATGAGTACAGAGAAAGGCAACAAGATTGGTGAATGGAACAAAGGGTTGGTGTTAGCAAGAAAGGCTTAAGGTCTGCAAATTGCAGCCTCTGGAGACTTGGCTTCTGAGAAGTGATCTAATTAAGATGTATAAGGCCTTGAATGGATTAAGCAATTTCAGTGCTGATTGGGATTCTTCCTCTTGCTCAGATTACTCAGCTGAGGGGACATAAATTCAAATTGAAGAAAGATAATTATAGAATAGACGTGCAGAAATTTGCCTTTAGCCAGTGGGTGGTTGATAGTTGGAACAAACTTCCATCTGTTGTGGTGGAGGTCAGCACATTAAATAAGTTCAAGGTAGAACTAGACAAACATTTGGAGTGAATGATGAGTGAAATGAGAAGTTTTTTTTTTTTTTTTTTGTGATGCTATTTAAGCCTGCTTTCTTGCATCATATGCCTCTACTAATGCTAATGGTAAAGTAATTACCATTAGCATTAGTAGAGGAATTAAGTAATTCTGCCTTTCTCCTTCTCTTAATATCATTAGTGCAACATATGTAACAATATCACGTTTTGTGCCCTTAAAAGATTATCTGCTTTACAACATCAGCAACTTTTGCCCTTTGCAAACATACTTCGGTCCTGTTCCACCCATCCTTTTTGCACAATATATTCCCCGTTTCCCTGACAACAACTAGTTCCTGTGGAACCAGCGCATTCTGCCTTGGGGTTTGCCACTGTGTTACCTGATATTCAAGTGCAAGCTCTGGTGTTGATGTGGACAGCTGAGAGCTTGATGAGCCTCTCAATTTAAATCTTTCAAGGTCATCTACCCTGTCCCTCAAACTCTCATATAGGCCCATAACAATGCTGAGTTTACACGTGATTTCCTCACACTCCTTATATCGCGTGCACACAAAGACATTCCCCTTGACAATATCATGTCTCATTCCTGATAGCTCCACAAACATCAAACAAGCAGTACATTTCAAAAGGCTGTGGTTCAGAGGACAGCCACCCCCCTGAATTCTTCCATGAGCCTTTTGCTTTGCTGTTGTGGTCTGAGGCATGATTTCAATTCAATTTCAATATAATTAAAAATATAACACTAAACTTATATCCCTATGCTGTAATAACATTATATATATATATTTCAGTATCAAGTTCTATCTCCTACTTACTTACATTATATGACTTTTGTATCCCTATCAAGTTTAAATTATATGTATTAAGTTATAACATTCACGTTTGTCAAATCTAAGTAGTTATAATAGATAATAAGTTTAACTATTGAACGTTCGTGCTAGCTATGTATGCCAAATCACCAAATTCTAAAAGCTCTATATGAATATGAATATCTGTTGTACATTACAATCTATGTAACAAGTTAAATTATTAAAACACATAAATAGTGCTATACTTTATAGTTTATAATTCTCTGCTGATACTGATTACACTGCTTCAAGTTACATTTCCAAACTTACAGTATCTGCTTATCGATACAAAAACAATGGCATCAGTTTCGAATGCTACTGTTGATACGTCGGCAGAAGTTGACCGTGGTTTTCTATGCGATTTCAAGGCTTAGTAAAGAATAACTACACCAAATTAATCAGAAAATCACAAAAAAATACTATACTACTAAATTTAAATCAAAAGTTTTAAAAAAAACAATTTCAAACCAATAAATAAAAGTCCAGTTAGCGGCTTTGAACACTTCTGGCTCCCACTAGCCTCATCAGCCGACATGATGTACCATTCACAAATATTGAATGATCCATGATGTTGGCAATCGTCAAATGTTGTCCAGTTTTGATACTAATGTTACCCATTGCTGTAGATTTATTATTATATATATATATTTTTTTTTTACTGTTCTTTGCATTTCGTTACAAATTCACAGAACGATCTGAATTTTATTTTTTATTTTTTTTTAAAACCTGTTTTTGGATCATTTACAGATTAGATAAAAATATATGAATTTCAAAAAGCTATTTTCCTTGTCTGCACCTTTTTTTTTTTTTTTTTTTTCCCCTTGTGTGCTCAGTAAACAATAAATGCACACCTCTGAATAGAGACATATGCATTGATTTTCTTTATGTGCACAATGCAATGCCAACTTTGTAGTGATCCTGTAATAAGTGATTTTATGATTGAATTTTCTGTTTATACTCCGGGATTATTACAAGATCAGAGGAGTTAGTATTAGTAATGGCCACATGGTGCAAGAAAGCCTGTGGCTTATGCACCAACCAAAGGAAGAAAAAAAAAAAACAATAAAAAAAAATAATAAAAGAAAAGGAAATTAAACCTATCATCCTATGTATTTCCCCAAACCGTCAGCCTCTACCACCCATGTAGGCAACTTATTCCAGTAATTTATAACTCGCTGGCTAAAATAAAACTTCCTACAGTCCATCTCCCCCCCGTAACTTGAATTTATGTCCCCTAGTTCTAGCATCATTTATAATCTTGAAAATTTTGCCCTCATTCATTTTACTGATGCCTCTCAGAGCCTTAAACACCTCAATCAAATCTCCTCTAAGGTGTCTAGTTTCCAAACTCTGCAACCCACATATTCGAAGTCTTTCTTGATAAGGACGCCCTTTTACCGATCTCACCAGGCGAGTTACCTGTCTTTGCACCCTTTCAAGAAGCTCGATGTCTTTCTTTGGGTGTGGTCTCCATATTTGAACACAGTATTCCAAGTGTGGTCTAACAAAAGCCTTATATAATTGGATTATCATGTACCTATTTGCAAAAGTTCTACTTGCAAAAGTTTGGTAGATCATCGATAGGACACCATGGGCCTTCCTTGCAACCTGTTTACAATGCTCAGAGAATTTCATGTCTGACCATATCGTAACGCCCAAGTCCTTTTCCTCCAGTACTGGGTTTAGTTGAACTCCACCGAGTGAATAAGTTATTTTGGGATTACTGTTTCCCAGGTGTAATACCTTACACTTTGTTGGATTAAAGCATAGCTGCCATTTTTCTGACCATTCCTGAAATCTATCTAGGTCTCTCTGAAGAAGCTCAGCTTGACTGATCATTAACTACTCTACCAATTTTGACATCTGCAAATTTAGACATCGCTCCCTCTATCCCTTCATCAATGACGTTTATGAAAATTAAAAACAACAGCGGTCCTAATACTGATCCTTGGGGAACCTCACTTCTTATATCAACCCAATCTGAGGAATAGCCATTTATCACAACCCTCTGTCTCCTGCCCTGAAGCCATCCTGCTATCCATCTAAGGATTTTCCCAGTGATTCCAACCTGTTCCAGCTTATAAAGCAACCGCTCATGTGAGACTGAGTCAAAAGCTTTGCTGAAATCTAAATAAACAATGTCGAAATTATTCCCTAAATCCAGCTTGTGAGTGACCCTTTCAAAATAGCGAACCAGATTTGTTAAACAAGATTTTCCCTTTACAAAACCATGCTGAGTATCCTTGAGAATTTCAATTCTATCCAATTGATCCTGAATTCCACCCTTGATCATTGCCTCCATGATTTTCCCTACCCCTGAAGTCAGACTGACAGGTCGATAATTTCCCACTTCACTCTTTAGGACCAACCTTATGTATGGGAGATACATTGGCACTTTTCCAATCCAACGGAATCTCCCCAGAGTCTAGTGATGCTCGCATAATTAGCCTCAGTGATTCAATGCACTCACTTGCCGCCTCCCTTAAGATTATAAGGTATATTCCATCAACTCCAGGAGCCTTACTGGCCTGTAGGCTCAAATTTTTTTCATTAAATAATCTTGCGAAATTTCAATATCATTAATTACATATTTTTCAACTTCGCTCCCACAGTTTCCCATTTCCACAAAAGGTTTTTCATCTGTAAATATCGATGCAAAATAACTGTTGAGTCCATCTGCAACGGCAGCTAGTGTATTTAATACTATCTCTCTTCCCTTACGTAAAGGTCCGATCTGGTTTGTCCTGCTCTTCTTAGCATCTATATATGTGAAGAATTCCTTATCCCTCCTCTTTTCTCTGTTTGCTAGCGATTTCTCATAAACTGCCTTTGCCTGTCGAACCTTTTCTGTGGCTCTGTTACAGATCATCTTGTAGCTGTTATAGGCTTCAGTACTTTTTATTGCTCTGTAACTTTTCCATGCCACCTTTTTCTGCTCAAGTAATATGGCAACTTCACTATTCATCCAACTTGGAACCCTCCTCATGGAGTATTTTTTTTTTTTTTTTTTTAATGGTAAATAAGCATTGAAGGTGTCTGTGATTAATGTTTTAAAAGCATACCACAGTTCAATTGTATTCGTTCTCTGTGCGATATCTACCCAGTTAATAGAGGTCATGTAGTACTTTAAGGCATCATAATTTCCTTTTCTGAAATTAAAACCCATTTCTTTGCCTTTTACTACTGCTACCTCTCTCTTCATCATCCACCGTAGAACTCCATGATCACTTCCTGCTACTGGTTCCTCCACTGTCAGCCCTGTTATGTCATCTGATTCGTGGGTGATGATGAGGTCTAGGATATTCTTTTCTCTAGTACTTTCCCTGACGTGTTGATACAAATAACAGTCATCTAGTTGATTTAAAAATTTTGTTCCCCATGTCGAGTTTCCTTCCCGTTTACTCCAATCAATTAGAGTCAAATTTAAATAACCAATAGTAAGACATTGACACTTACTTGCCCATTCCATTTGCATGTAGAGGCTTTCTTCATTACAATCACCTGGTCTGTAGATTACTCCTGCTCGCATTATACCTTTGTTCCCAAGTTCGTCAAGTTCACAAGATAGGGAGAATACAAGAAACAGCACCGTATTTAGCAGTCACAGGCATGGGCACCGGCAGAATATTTTGCATGGTGGTGCATGTGGGAATAAATTTTTTGTTTACCAAATTTTCGAATACATGCAATATTTTAATTAAGTCAAGTTTAATTGATTTAAATGTACGGCCGAGCCAATGTTTCGTGATTGGTGGGAGAAAGTACTTGTATTTTGAAAGAAAGAATTTGTATTGTTTTAATGTTTCAATAAATTAATGAAAATATTAAAAATTGTGTATTACTTCAAAATTCAAAAGTGATGCACTTGCACCACCATGCTGCCAGTGCCCGTGGTCACGGGCTTGAACTCCAGTCACTCAAGTTACGTGTACTTATGCAATCTCGTGCATGATCACTCCACTTCAGCAGCCTTCATGTAAGTGAATTTATTATTCCAGTTTTCATAAGTTTATATGATGGACCATTCACAATTTATGATTGGTCCACAACATTTGCGATCATCAAACGTTGTATAGTTTGCGATACTAATATATGTTACCCATCGCTCTAGATATATTTTTATTTATTTTTTTTGCAATTCATTGCATTTTGTTACAATTTGACAGAACAATTTGTAATTTTATTACTCTGATGTCAGTAACTTTTTTTTTTTTTTTTTATTGAAAATTTGTTCCTGGATTATTTACAGATCAGAGAAAGATATTATAATATGAATTTCCACCAGTCATTCAGAACTCTTCAACTTTCTCTAGTCTAACTTTCCTAATGTCACTTTATGCTGGTTCACTTTTCGAATTACTAGAGTAGACTGCCCAAAACATAGATGCAGTAACTTAAATCGTTTCCACATGCAAACCACTGTTCTGAATAGGTTTAACAGAGTGTTGATGAAAACTTGTCCTTTTTCATTTGTGATGATTCAGTTACTTTGAGTAGGTAACTTATTATTTTATTTATTTATTTTTTTTCACTTATGAATTTTCATATTAAACTTTAGTGTGTAATTTTGCCCATTTTTGAAAATGAGCAAAAAATATAGTCAACACTTTCATGATCAATGGCTCAAAGACACTCTAAATATAAGAACTGGTTCTGCAAATTAGATGGTGATTATTTAAAATGTTTTTGTAAATGCAAGCTGACAGCCGAATTAAGTGATATTGAAAAGCATCATAATGTAAATGAAGTACAAGAAAGCTGAAGAGCCCTTTAGTTTTCATCTTTAGAGAGTATTGCCATTCACAAAAATTGGTGATACAGAACATGCAATGGCAGAAAGCAGCTTAGCATTTTTCATAGCTGTGCAGGGGTGGATGTAGGTTTTTTGGGGCCCTCTTTAAGAAAAAACGCAAAATTTTTTTTTTTTTTTTTTTAAGTTTTTGACCACTCAAACTATGAGCACCGGTAGCATGGTGCAAGGTGGTGCACTTTAAATCCAAAGGTGGTGCAAGTGATGCACAATTTTTAATATTTAATGAAATTTAATATTTAAATGAAACATTAAAGCAATACAAATTCTTTCTTTCAAAATACAAGTAATTTTCTCCCACCAATCACTTCACTAAACATTGGCTTGGCTGTACACGTAAATCAGTCAAACTTGACTTAATTGAAATATTGCATGTATTTGAAAATTTGGTGAATAAAAATTTTTTTCTCACATGCACCGCCCTCTGAAATATCCTGCCGGGTGCCCATAACTCCAACGCCACCCGATACGAAAGTGTGACGGAGGGGAAGTCAGAGTGTTAACTGATTGAGTTAAAATATCTTACTTTTGCAAATTTTACAAAAACATATGACCATGTGAACACATTGGTAGGGCATCTCCCAGGGCCTTGAAGGAGCCTCTGCAAGTGAGGGGCCCGGAAGCTTAAGCTTCATTAGCTTCACTGTAAATCCACCTCTGCACATACTTCTGTTATTCTTTTCTTTTATAATTTTCTTATTTCACAAACTTGTTTTTTCCGTGTATTATATTGCCAAATGTTTGGAAATATATTACTGCCATTTTTTGTGATTAATAAGTATTATTATTCACATGCTCTCCGAATATTCAAATAAAGATAATCAATAAAACATTATTTATGTGCATATATGAATGTTCCTAGGTCTATCTAAAATAAAAACAAAAAACATTCAAACACCTGATCGGCATGCCCCCCCCATGATGATACCTGGATATGCCACTGGCCACACCTCATATGTGCATGTCTACTTCATTTTGATATTGAAATTGTTACAAGTACTGCTGACAGAAGAATTAATGAAAAGATCTTAATTAATAGAACATAAAACAATGTAACTTATCTTAGAATAAATTATGAAACTATTAAAGACTTATATGTAAGAATTGATGCAACAAAGTTATGCTTGTAAAGGTGGTATGCCTGTATTTCAAGCTAACTCTATGAATTACTGATGAATTGAAGATAATAAAAATTAACAGATAAAATTACTAATTTGCAAAGGCACATCTGCAACTTATGTTAATAGAAAGACCTGTATCCATGCACAGACCAAAAGATATAATCAGGTACTTTTTCTTGTGGAAAGTGTTGATATTCATCTTTGGGTTTGTTTATGGGCATGGTTCTGTACTTTAATATAGAATGCAGTTGTGCCTTTCCAAGCAGGAATTTGTACATTTTTGTGTTGGTGCTCATTCTTAGTTTGGTTTGTTTGTTAATTTTTTTTTTTTTAATTGTTTAATTTATCTCTAATTCATCAGTAATTCATAAAGCTAGTTTTAACTTTAAAATACAGGCTGCAATAGCACTTTGACAAGCATAACCTTGTTGCCAGTGCATAATTTTTTTGTTATGGAACGATGCTTTCATCAGGTGTAAGATTGCCAGTATATATACTTTGAGTTTTTATTACTGTTATGAAGTATTTAACCTAAATGATATTTTATAAAAGTTTATATTATTTCATTCAGCTTTGCAGTCACCCATTGCCTATCAGAAAGAACTCACAAAAGACATGTAAGTGATGTTGTATATTGGAATTTATGATCTTATTAATAAAACTGCATGGAAGAGTGAGAAAGGAAAATGAAGGTTAAATATTAGATGAAATATTGTATCTGCTACGGTCAAAAATATTTTTTAATTAAGTTAGGCTGTGTTTGCAAATGCATAAAGTGTCTGTTAGTTTCGCCATACCATCTGTCTATCTGCTCATAGCAACTAGATTCCAGTGGACTTATAATTTTCATGAAATTTTAAATATGGATCTTTTAAGAAAGATTCATTGAACCATCCCAAACTTCAGTAAAATTTGACAAGTAGAAATGCTTCAATGTTTTTCTTCATAAAATTCAACTTCCCTATATAAACATAGCAGTAAGTTTTGTATATTTGAGCTTTACTCAATAATAAAAAGTTGGATTTACACTAGATTTTTAGTGCATGTTTTGTTGTTCCCTAAGGAGGTTTTAGGTTATGTTCAGTACACCTTGACCAGATCTTATTCTAATGACAATCTAGTTGCTTTCAAGCAGCTTTTCATAAGAAGCATGCCCGTGAGTTCTCTCTAATTCTTCCTCTATATGCTGTATCTCTTATTTTATATGCTGTATCTTTATTTTATTAATATGTAATAAAGTATTTATAATAAAGTTTTTCATCCCTTATCTTTGGGGAGGGGGATATTATTGTGTCTCAGTTATCCTTATGACAAA
Source organism: Mastigoproctus giganteus (assembly GCF_048544385.1). NCBI lineage: Eukaryota > Metazoa > Arthropoda > Arachnida > Uropygi > Thelyphonidae > Mastigoproctus > Mastigoproctus giganteus. The sequence goes on from NC_143575.1 coordinate 249,657,260, forward strand.
TATTAGTTGACTTGACCAGAAGTTCAAATTCATTAATATTGTTTGCAACACTCCTGGAATTACTACATATTCAGATTAGATTTTGAATTTTATGACTTTTCACTTGATACCTTAGTTACTTAATAAGTTTCTTTCTTGTGGCCTGCCTGCCTACCTGCTGGTGACCTGAGCATCTATATCATTGCCTCCTTCTGTGCATATAGGAAATCAACATCATACATGAATACTTCCTCAAGGAAGGTGCAAGTGTTACCTTGATACATGCCACAACCTATAACTTTCCAATTCTTTCTGCCAACTAGAATAGACCACGCTGCAAGAAATTAACTTTCAGTAAATTTCTTGGCCTTGCAGAGTCCCTCAAGACCAGAGTTAATCAACGAGGCTTTCATCATAAAATCCCTTCTGTTAAGGCTGAAGAGAATTGCAGACACAATAATATTTTAACCAATCTTATAGCATTTTTCTATCATGAAAACCTTATATTTTGCAAAAAAAAAGTCCTCAATTCTTTGTTGCTTTGTTAATAGTGTTCCCTTAAATAACTGTGGTCTCCTTAGTTCCCCTAAGAATAGATAGCTGGTTATTAATAATATCAGTTTTTGTTCTTGGAGAAAATTCTGGTTCTGGTGAGACTCTGGTTCAAGTCCATTTTCTTTAATTAAGTCATGTCTTAATTAAAGAAAATATTCAATTTCCCTGACAGTTGAATTCCCAACTACAGTTACTTCTCTTAGAACCAGAGGAATCAGTACCCACTGATCTATCCCAGGGGTCTAATCTTTTGAAAGAGCTTCATCTGACAGTGCTGGACATGTGAATAATTGCTAAGCCTCAGATTTTTCACTTTCAGAGGCATCTATTTGCTTTTTTTCAGAGACTTCGGCTTATTGGACATACAGAAATCTCATCATTAGCTATAGATTCTCCACATATGTGCTATTTAGGTGAATCACAAACAGAAATTTCCTTTGAGTCATGCAATGCTTACCATTCCTAGTGGAAAGCATGTTTATTGCTAGATAAAATTAATCTAAAATTATAAAAATTATCAATGAAACACTAATTATAATATAATGAAGTATTCGTAGATAGGTATTTAAAATTTAGTATAGGTATTTTTATACATACACTAAATTTAAATACCAAACTGCACACTAATTATAATACAATGACTTACTTTAAAAATATCCTACACTGCAGTCTATAATACATATATATATTGAATTATAAACAATAAATTACAAATATGCATTAAGGTTTATGTATGTAGCTCTGCTCCCTGCAGTACCTAAGGTTGCCATAGGTTTCTATGTAAGAGTAAAAACTTTTCTGAGGCTACTCTTGTGAGTTGTGTTGAAGGTTGCTTCCTGATATCTGATATCCACAAGGAAGTGGGCCAGTATGTACTACTCTAACTGGGCAGCCCCCTCCCATCTAGCTAAGGTGAAGACAAGAGAGGGAGCACTTATAAATGCACAAGAGTGGAGCAGGGAGAAAGCAAGGGCATATTCATGGGGAGGCAGAGGAGGAATATGTCCCTCCCCCAACCAAAAATTTAAAATTAAAGAAAAGCTCTGTGTGTTGTACTGTCAAATGTTTGTAAATAATATATTATTTTCATTTTTTGTGATTAATATGTATTATTATTCACATGCTTTCCTAATATTCAAATAAAGATAATCAATCAAACATTATTTGTGTGCATATAAAAGCATTCCTAGGTCTATCTAAAAATAAACTGAAAAACCTGTTCACCATGCCCCCTCCCCACGATGATATCTGGATATGACACCAGGAGAAAGGATTGGATGGAGAGAGTTAAAAGATGAGAGTTAGAAGAAGACAGCCCTTAAGGAAGAAGAAAAGGGTAGTAGTTGAGACTTTGCAAAAGAGCTTTGGCCAATGCCTTGACCAGTGTCAATCCCATCTCCACATGCTATGGGGATCTACAATCATACCTATCGAGTGCAGGTTGAGGAGTGATCTTACCCCAAAGGAAGGGGGGATTAGCACTATCCTACACAGCTCTCAAGTAAGAGGAACCCAAAAGCCAGTGATGGTTTGGGCACAATGAAGAACCAGTAGGCTAAGAGGTTGCCTAGCCTGAATGTAGTTGGCATGTTTTATGCAGATACTGTCTTCTTTGCATGTTGAAGATGTCCTCTATAGAGAATGCCTGGAAGCAGCCATTTCTGTCCTTTATAAGTTGTGCTTCATTTTCAGAGAGTGCATGTTTCATTGGAAAGTGTATCTGAGGTCATGATAACTTGGGCAACTATACAGCACATGCAGCCAGTCTTTGTCTTCACTGAAATGGCAAGGTGGTGAGGAGGCCATGAAGGAGCCCTGTGATTGTGGTATTGAAACTGAGTAAGAACCAGCATTTGCATGGTTCTCTTGCAAAGTGGATGTCCTAGATGAAGTTTGTCATTACAGATACATAGTTCAACATATCTTATTTGATTTCTCACACATTATTGATTTTTGCCTTGATCCAAAGTTGTTCTTGTTTAGGATAAACATTTGCAGTGGTGGTGCCAAGGATGGTGGCGATCACATTCTTCTTGATATAGTAGGAAGTCCATCAAGAATGTCTTGGAGATTGAGTGGAGTTTACCCGTGATGACCTGTAGAGCAACAGTCAAGACTGTCCCACAGCGAAGTAATAGTTGCAGGAGAATGTCATCGAGCCTCTTCCAGCTGTCTATAGATTGTGATGTTTATCACTCTTTGTGCCCAGGCACCAGTACTGTAATTATGGAGATGAAGAGAAGGTTCTGGGCCTTTCCCTTTAGGCCCCAGTGTCACCCAATCTAATGATGCTTGTAAGAAGCAGTGTAGTGCTCTTATCATTTAACATTTGTAGTTTGTATACCTTGGCCCAGTTTGATATTTTCTGGGCCAAGGTATACAAACTACAAATCTTAAATGATAAGAGGACTACACTGCTTCTTGCAGGCATCCTTATTGAGTTGAAGTTATTGAAGAGGCCCACAGTGTATTTAGAGTTGGACTCTAAATACACTGTGGGCCTCTAAATAAAAGTGGTGACTGTAGCATCAGTAGTGGAGCATCAGGGTTTAAAGGCAAACAAAAGGTTAAATAAGAGACTCTGCACATTGTAGTAGTCTCTGGAGTGACAATGGAGAAAACACTGTTCAAGCACAAATGCTATTCAAGATTTAGACCTAAATGGATGTCAGACGAACTAAGGAGGCTCGTGGCAGAGAAGAAAAATGTGTGGGATCCATATAAATTATCAAGTGACACAGAAGCCTATGACAGATATAAGCAAGTCTGTAATCAAGTCACAAAGGAAGTTAGGCAAGCAAAGGCTGATTACGATAAATCCTAGGCAAAGGATGCAAAGAAAAACAACAAAGACTTCTTTACTTATGTAAACTCTAGAAGGAAGAGGATGATCAGATTGGTCACTTGATGTTGGTGGTTCAACTGTTAATGATCCTGCAGATAACTGACAAATTGAAGAGTATTTTGCATCTACATTCACACATGAGGAATTCTGTAAGGAAGGGGAGGATAGAAGTTTACTCAACTCTAACGGGGAGCTAAATGATTTTGTAATAACGGAGAGCAAGGTGGTGGAGAAATTGTTGAAGTTAAACAATAAAAAAGGCACCTGGGGCAGATGGAATCTATCCATCATATTGAAGGAGGCAGCGAGGGAATTTAGCAAACCCTTAGCCATAATTATGAGAGCACTCTTTGATTCAGGGGAGGTCCCCTGTGGACTGGAGACGTGCAGATGTATCCCCAATTCACATAAATAATTATAGACATGTTAGTTTATCTTCTGTTCCAGGGAAAATAATGGAGTCATTGGTTAAAGAAGTGATGCAGAATCACCAAGACAAGACTGCAGTAATAATTCAGACACAGCATGGGTTTGTTAAGGGGAAGTCTTGTCTGACCAATTTGATTGGATACTACAATGTGGTCACAAAGGAACTGGATGCAAAAAATAATTTTGATATCATATACTTGGATTTCTCTACTTTTACTTGGATTTTAAGAAAGATTTTGATACTGTTGCACATGGAATACTGCTTTACAAATTGGAGCGGTATGGCATTAAGGGCAAGTTGCTGCAATGGATAAAGGAATGGTTAGGTGGGAGACGGCAGAGAGTGGTAATAAATGGGCACTGCTCTATGTGGAATAATGTTATTAGTGGAGTCCCCCAGGGTTTGGTGCTGGGTCCATTGTTGTTTTGTGTATTTATCAGTGATAACGATGAAGGTATATCAGGCTTAATGTCCAAGTTTGCAGATGAAACAAAGGTTGGCAGGGTTGTTAATGACAGTAAAGACAGTATGCTACTACAATAGGATCTAGAAAAGTTAGGTAGATCAGCTGAAAAGTGGCAACTAAAGTTTAACATTGACAAATGCAAAGTACTTCCACTTACCGCATATGGGTAGCAGTAATCCAAGAAAAACATACTATGTGGTGCTACGCTCAGGGAGGTGGAGAATGAAAAGGATATGGGGGTAATCATGCAGTCAGATATGAAGTTCTTTGATCAGTGCAGACAGGATGCTTGAACAAGTCATGGAGTTTTATCAATGATGTATAGAAATTTTGCTAGCAGAGAGGAGGTGATTATTCCCTTTTATAAGGCAGTGGTCAGGCCACACCTTGAGTACTGCGTGCAGGTCTCGAGGCCTCATTTTATGAAGGATGTAAAGTTGCTAGAATGAGTACAGAGAAGGACAACAAGATTGGTGAGAGGAACAAGGGGATGCTCTTACCAAGAGAGGTGCTGACCGGGCTAGCCAGGTGGGTAAAGTGCCTGCCTGGCAACCCAAAGGTCGTGGGTTCGAATCCTGTCTTAGGCTTGGATCAGAGTAAAATGCAAAAACTTTGGGAGGTGCATTATGGCCACAGAAGTCAATGCACCAACAACTAACATAAAAAAAAAAAAAAAAAAAAAAAAAATTACCAAAAGAGGCTTAAGTTCTTCAAGTTGCAGCATCTGGAGACTAGGCACCTGCAATGTAATCTGATTGAGGTGTATAAGGCCTTGAATGGTTTGAGCAGGCTCAATGCTGACAGGATACTTCCACTTGCTCAGATTAAGAACCTGAGGAGGCATGGATTCAAATTGAGGAAAGACGGTTGTAGAAAAAATGTGCGGAAGTTTTCCTTTAGCCAGCGGGTAGTTGATTTCTGGAACAGACTTTCATCTGTTGTTGTGGAAGTTGATAGCTTAAATAAATTTAAGGCTCAACTAGACAAACATTTTGAGTGACTGGATGTGTGAAATGGGAAGGGACTTTTTTTTTTTTTTTGTGATGCTATATAAGCTTGCTTTCTTGCATCATATTCCTCAACTAATGCTAATACACTTTGATTTTACCCAACATAGGCAGTAGAGTGAGCAAACGATTGGAGTTGAGTTTGTCAGGATGAATGAATACTTGTTGAATTTCAGCTAGTTTCCAGCAAGAAGGGAAAATGTTCCTTGTGAAAGCAAATAGTATATTCATGGCAATAGATTTCAAAGATCTTTCATAGCTTCAACTTCATTGAGGTCCGGCCCCAGACATTTTTCACTTTTAGTGCATTTAATGACAGTGTCCAATTCAGCTAAGCTGAAGCTACTATCTGATACCAACCCACTATCACCATACCAGAATTTGCTACATCCAACTTGACTTTGGTGATAGTAGGTTGGTATCAACTATTGTCTTTAATTTTCAGGTGAACCTCATCATCAGGGTGGTGATGGTGATCATCAGCATGGCGGGAAAAAATATCCTGAAGGGTCTCTCTCTGGAGGTGGATTTAAGAGAGAAATTCAATCCTCTGTAGGATGGAGTTGGTGATTTTATTTCCTGTAATGAATTTATAAAGGGCAACAAGATTAGTGAATGGAACAAAGGGGTGCTCTTATGAAGAAAGGCTTAAGTTTTGCAAATTACAGTGTCTGGAGACTAGGCACCAGCGAGGTGATCTGATAGAGGTGTATAAAGCCTTGAATGGTTTGAGCATGCTCAATGCTGATGGGATTCTTCCTCTTGCTCAGAATAATCACCTGAGAGGGCATAAATTCAAATTGAGGAAAGACAGATGTAGGATGTCTATCCTACATCTGTCTTTTCATTATTTGTGAGGAAATTTGCCTTTAACCAGCGGGTGGTTGGTTGGTGGAACAGACTTCCATCCCTTGTCGTGGAAGTTGATAGCCTAAATAAGTTTAAGGCTCAGCTGGACAGGTATTTTGAACGAACAGAGGGGTGAAGTGGAAGTGGTTATTTTTTTATTTATTTATTTATTTATTTATTTTTTTGGCTGATGCTGCATAAGCTTGCTTTCTTGCATCAAACGCCTCTACTAATGCTAATGCTAATACTGGAATATCTTGTTAATCAGGTCCAAGGATCATTGCTCTTGACCATGGAAAACAGTTTCTCAGCTCTTCTTCTCAGTGTAAATAAGCTTGACAGTTTCTTCACAGTCAGGAATACATAAGATGCAGAATGTTAACCTCACAGTCAAGCCAGTTGGTGCATTTGCTTTAGTTGTTGTTGTTGTTTGGTTTTTAGGAGCATTAGCAACTAAGGCCATATTGCTTCGGGTATATGCGGTGGTCATTCCCTGACCTTTCTGCATCCTCCGTATTTGGTGGTCACGGGCTCTAACCCCGGTCTAATCAAGAAGCATGTGCTACGCACTACTGCTCCTGCCCACCTGGCTACGGAGGCACCATTTACTTTAGTACTCCTTGCATACTTAGTATTAGTAGTGGCAAATGATACAAGAAAGCTAGCTTATTGCATCAATCAAAAAAAAAAAAAAACATTTCTCATAACATCTGTTTATCTCCTCTAGCAGCTTGTCTAATTCTTGAATTTATTCAAAATACCAGCTTTAACAACACTACATGAAAGTTTATTCGAACAATCAACTACCTGCTGATTGCTGAGAAATTTATGAACATATCTTGCAACCATCCCTCCTCATTTTGAATGTAGTCTGAGAGAAGTATTCCATTGGCATTGAACTCACCAATCCATTCGGAACCTTAAACACTTCAAGCAGATCTCACAAATGTCTAATCTCCAGACACCTCAATTTGCAGAACTGAATGAAGCCTTTGCTGGTAAGGGCACCCTTTTGTTTCCTCACTAATCTTACTCTTCCCTGCACCCATTCCAGCAGATCCACATCCTTCCTAAAATGAGGCTTCCAGACCTGAATGCCATAATCAAGATGTGGCCTTGTGTAATGGAATAATCACCTCTTTATCCCTGCTGGAAAAATTCCTGTATATTATTGATAAAACACCATGCTATCCTCACAGCCTATCTACACTGCTCAGGGTACTTTTTATCTAACTGCACAACTAACCCCAGGTCTTTTTTTAATTCTCCCTGAAGTGTAGTATTACACTCATGATGAATTTTGGATATTTTACTAGCTTTCCTCATCTGATTTTAGTATGCTGCTTAATAAACAAAGGCCTTTGTTCTCAGTGTACACCATGTGGTCAAGCCCTGATTGGTTGAACCCTGTTTGAGTGACCGTTAGTGTCAGTTGGTAGCGCCCCCATCATACGCCTCAAGATATCTATATCCAGAATATTTATGGGTACTAAATTTATTTGACTTAATATATGATTAATAGAAGTTATTAATTTCACTACATTTAAGATATTGAAAACATATATATATATATATATATATATATATATATATATATATATACACACACACACACACACACACACACACAGTCGATTCTGGTTAATTGGGACACATCAGGACTAGTGCATTTTGGCCCGATTAAGCAGCTGCCCCAATTATCCAAAGTTTCACGTAAATAGTTAAAAATACAATGTAAACCCCCCCCCCTTTTACAATTGGTTCACTGTACAATCAAATCACATTACGATGGAGTACCCATTGTGAAGTACCGTTCACTATGCGATGTGCAGTAAGCGGTGGTCATTGTGATCGCGTTTGTGAATTGAATTTTAATTCTATTAAACAGCGATTCTAATTAGCGAAAATAGGAGGAATATTATCCACAGGCTATAAAAGTAAAGATATATTAAGCAGAAATTTGCCCTTTATTACCTTACCAGTTAAAAAATTAAATGATACCCTAAAATCAGAAGAATATACGTGATAATCGGAATAATTAATACATACTGTAATATGTACATAACTAACTAGTTGACATTTCTGTTCACTGCATTTCTGGGTGGGGGTTAAAATTTGAAACAGTAACAAGATAAGCAATCAATAACAAATTACAAGGCACACACAAATTGCAAGTAACACAATATGTGCAAGTGAGAACGGAGTAACGAGTTACAAAGCTTTAAAAAGGAATGAAGAGATCTGAAAATTTATTTTTTTTATATGATTGAAGATTACATGGAAGTGTAAACACATTTTACCATAATAACCCACAGAATTCCAGCTGTCGGTATTATCGCAAATTCAGTAAGATCGAGTTTAATATCCGTTTATGATAGAATGCACTAACAGAAAAGCCCAATAAACAGGTGACCGCTTGTTATTGTTTGTTTGTTATTTGGTTTTTAGGAGCATTAGCAACTAAGGCCATATTGCTCCGGGATATGCGGTGGTCATTCCCTGACCTTTCCGTATTCTCCGTATTCTCCGTATTTGGTGGTGACGGGCTCGAACCCCGGTCTAATCAAGAAGCGTGTGCTATGCACTGCTGCTCCTTCCCACCTGGCTACGGAGGCGCAATGTGACCGTTAATTGTTTTATGGTTGTTACCTCCAGAAATCGGACCGAACCACGTGGCTCAGTCGGAGACAATCGTAGGGTGATCTCCAGTGCTGTGGTCTCCTGCCCCGATTAAATGGCATGTTGTCCCAATTAAGCGAAGTAAAGCCTGGCTATTTTCTCGATTGGGTTCTGTTTTTTAAGATTTGCCCTGATTAACCTGTGGCCCAAATAACCGGAATCCGCTGTGTATAATATGTGCTGTGTTCCCAATGGCTCCCGAGGAAGGATGCTAAACTAAGATCAACATCCAGTATTTTTGATATCTAGGATTAAGACCCCCCCCCCACCACCTGGCAAACTCTGGATCAACAATTATACAGGAGACTCTGAACTAAACATTGCACCCCGCAGCAAAGCAAGTCATAAGCTGCCCCATTCCGTGGATTTCATCCTTCTGCATAAATTAAAAAAAAAAAAAAAAAAAAATTTATCTCGGCACCATTATCCAATTCTGGGTATGGGAACACAAGACCTGGAGGAGATGCCAGGCAGTCAACAAAGCCAGCCAGAGGGTTCCCAGACATCTACCAACAAGCGAGCAGTGAAACCCTCTTTGGACAAACCAGAAGAACAGGACAAAACCAGAAAAGGAGCCACCAGTGGCAAGAGAAGAAACAAGAGGTACACTAGTGAAAAAAAGCAGACCAGGAAATGAGGAGCAATAGTGAAGCAAGAGATTGACAGGAACCAAGCAAAACCACAGAAGAGCAAAATCAAGGGGGAAAACTCCCCCCCCTGGATTCCATGTTGCCGCAGGGAACAGTCCTTGAGCAAGCGCTCACTCTGCGAGCCACTTTAGAAAACAATGAAAGATAACAGTAGCAGGATTTTTTCAACCTTACAAGCAGACATAGTCCTTCGATGGACCAAATTAGAAACAATCCTCCTAAAAACAAATGTGGATCATCAGAGGGTGCTTGCAGCCCTAGAAGCGTATAAACCTGCTGATGGTGGCAAATAAATGCTAAAGCACACCCCATCATACGCCTGAGCGCTGAGGCACACCCCGACGAGAGGGAAAAAACCAGCGACTTACAAGCACAAAAGAAAACACTCAAAAACACCAATTATAGTGACACTGAGACCTACCAGGGATAGCAACCAATCAAGTGAGCAAATCAAACAAAAAGTCATAGACTGAAGGAAGATTTTCAAAACACCAGGATAAAGTCTATCTGAAAAACCAGGAACCCAGGGATCGTGATCGAGATGGAGAGCGAGAAGGAGATAGAAGAAATAAAAGAAAATGAGAAAATAACCACATTAGGGCTAAAGGCATAATTACCAAAAAAAGAAAGGCCCATCTATACTAATATTTGATGTAGAGTATGACTTGGTACTGCAGCAATTGAGATTTATAGAAAGAACTTAGAGCCGCTTCCCAGATCTGGAACCCTCTGAGCTGATTTTTCCAAAATTCAAAATAAAAGCAAAGAACGGGATGGAGGTAAATTGGGCAGTGGAACTGGCACTATCTGCATGGCAAATCTTAAGCACCCAAAACAGAATTTATATAGAATGGAGCAGCCTGAGATACTGGGAACATTACCCATTCCCAAGTGCTTTCGCTACTGCAGATATGGCCACACCACCCATACTTACACACAGAGAGAGCCGACCTGCAGCCACTGCTTTGGCAAAGGGCATGAGTACAGTACCTGCCCCAACAAAACAGACGCACCAACCTGCGCAAACTGTAAGAGTCCGAAACTGGAGCGCTCATACTCCATCCGTGATGCTGGGTGTCCGACATGTCATAAACAATTCAACTCCAGAGTTTTCATATTCCACCATCTCAATGCACAGTGTGCTCAGGCAGTGGCGGAGCAGGTCGGACTAAAAGCTGACAAGGAAAACGCCGACATCCTCATAATATTGGAACCGTACACACACCAGAAGCAAGTATGGGGATATCCTATTAAATACAAAATTGTGCAGTACACAGATGAAACCCCATGGGCAACTGTGATAATAAGGAAACCCCACATCACGGTCACAAAAATTCCGCAATTTTGCACTCCCTGAGCGCCCGTGACCACCGAATACGGAGGATGCCGAAAGGTCAGAGAATGACCACCGCATATCCCCGGAGCAATATGGCCTTAGTTGCTAATGCTCCTAAAAACCAAATAACATAACATAACTCCCTGGGCAGCATGTGCCCACCTGGTCACTTCCATGGGAAGTCTTTATGTGGTTGCCCTATACTGCAGGCCAGGGGCAGAAATCGACTACGCAGTAACATACCTGGAGAATCTTCAAACTACACTAAGCAGACACAAGATACTAGTGGGGGCAGACGTCAACCGCTGGTCTCCCCTCTGGCACAGTACCATGCCCGGAAGAAGAGGCACAACAAATGGGCAAAGGCTTGAGGAGTACCTGGCCAACTCCATATTTGTTAAAAACCAACCCTTCTACCTCCTCACCTTATGGGAAGTAGAGATCAATATAACATTAGCCACAAGAAACACAGACACCCACATCACAAATTGGATGGTTAGAAACGCCTGGACGACCTAGGACCATATTATAATAACCTTCGCATTAGAAAGGAACATGAACAACCGCCGACAGGCACATGCTAAATAGATTCGCCCTTGGAAAGGCAAACTGGAACACCTTCCAAGAGATGCTATGCACAGCAGGCCAACAATACCTGCACGCACTTGAGGGAGCAGGCATATGGGAGTGAAAATCCGGAACAACTCCAGAAGGACGTAACAAAAATAATAACTAAAGCAGCAGAGAAAGCCATGAAAAGAAGAACCTCCCCACTGCAGGGACCACGCCCTGGTGGATTCCAGAGCTCACACAAATGAGGAAATTAGTACAGCATAGAAAGAAACAATTTCAGAGGGCTAGAAGGACTTGGCCGCAACAAGAAGTCACTGAACTCAGGAACCAATATAGAATCGCTAGAAATCATTATACTGAAAAGAAAAGAAAAGAGAATCCAAGGGAGAAGCTGGTACAAGGGTCAGGAAACAGCAATCCCTGGGAGGTGGTATACAAAATTAACACCCACAAACTCCTCGGGGAGGGGGAAGTCATGAGAGCCACCAAAACAGCACAAGGAAACCTAACCATAACCTGGGAGGAGTCGATTGAGAACATCCTGGACAACATCCTTCAGGAGCTACCAACTACATTAACAAATGAGCAGCAGGCTATCTTCCAAGAAAATAATTGCTATAATAATGACCAAATAGAACTGCCCTTCACCTTAGAAGAAATTTTAATCTCCTTGGAAATGCCCTGGACTGCACCTAATTGAACTGGAGATGGCAAAAGAAGCAACGGAACATATACCGGAATTACTACTAAAACTATTCAATTGCTGCCTGGAAGCAGGTAAATTTCCACTACGGTGGAAAAAGGCAAATTTAAAACTGCTCCTAAAAAACCCAACAAGGCCACCGGAGATACCTAGTTCCTACAGACACACAGCCCTGCTACCAACCCCTAGTAAAATATACGAAAGGCTGCACATACCAGAGTCACAAGGCATTATAATGAAATAAATCCTAACATGACAAAGCAATAACGATTTACTCCTGGCAAATCCACTATCGAAGCAATACAGAATCTCCTCTCTAAAGCCACCCCAGTGTCAAAGGAAATACTTCCTTGTCATCGCAGTGGATTTAACTGGGGTGTTCGACACCCTCTGGTGGCCAATTGTTTTGGCGAGACTCAGAGCTGCCATACCTTCCATTGAATCTTTACAATTGCATGATTAATTACCTGGCTGATGGAGCAGTGCAAGTTACGACACCATATAAATGCCTCAGTTGCCCAGTCTGCAAATTTCCACAGAAGCGGCTACAGGACAGAACCCAGGGTTCTGGCCTGTGGCCGCTTCTGTGGAAATTTGTCTTAGATGACTTCCTTGCCATGGATCTGAGTGGTGTGGAGTCCTATGCAGATGACTTGGTCTTGACATCGAGGCTGACAGCAGATCATCTCTAGAAATGCAAACAAATGATGCCCTGCAAAAGCTGCTACAATAGACCAAACTACACTTGTTCAAACTAGTACCTGACAGAACAAAATCGGTGCTGCTAAAAGGTACGCTAGACTTAAGGAGACCACACCACAAATTAAGATTAAGAACCAAAACAGTTAAGGCTGTGCGAACAGATCAAATACCTAGGAATAATCCTGGACAGAAAATTAAATTTCAATCCACACCTTGTCCTTCTACTACAAAGCTCTCTTCATCCCTGCCATCATGTATGGGTCCCATGTCTGGTACATAAGTGCAGGTCTAAAAGTGAATAAAAGGATCCTCGAAACCATTCAGAAGACCATCATCCTTACCGTGACGAGAGTGACTAGCACGGCTGCCCTCCAGGTCCTGCAGGAGTTCTTCCCCTGGACCTTGAAGCTACCTGCTGTGGTCTGCTCTACATCTTGCTAGAAACATCAGCTACAATGTATGACCTCACCACTGACATCACTAATGACCGCAACTGTGAGAAGAGTAGAATCACTGACCACCTCGTCCAGATTTGACAGAGGAGACGGAGCGACGCAGAAAAAGGCGCATTGACTAGAAGATTCCTCCTCACTGTCATGAAGCTTTATCCCAAGGGACCAGCATGGTTTCACCCCGGTCGGAATACCACCTTCCTCCTTAAAGGATATGCCTGTTTAAAGCTAAGCTTCACCAACTTGGTATCATAGATAATGCTGACTGCCCCGGTGGCAACCAGGAGTCCTGGAGACACTTAATGTTTGACTGTGATCTGTATGACGATATATGCAATAACTAATAAACCTAATAACTGCAATCCAATACAGGCAGTTCTCGCTTTACAAGTTTTCGCTTTGAGTTCTCGGGTTTAGGTATAACTAAGCTATTTGTCTCTCTAAAATGTCATTTTTTAGGTCAAGAGCTTGACCTTAAGGCCATATAAAAGGTCATGAGAATGGTTTGTAAATTGTATTTGTTACCAATTCAAATCATTAAAATGCATACACTTTCATCGTTATCATATGCTCTATTATTAGAACCTATTTTGAGTGCCTTTGTGACATTTTTTTAAAGAACATTTCTGGAGGTCACAACCATAAAACAATAAAAACAATTTGCGCTTTCCAGTTTATTGGGCTTTTCTGTTACTGCAAGCAATTATAAATGGGTAGTAAACTCAATCTTCTTGCATTTGCAAAAATACTGATAGCTGGTATTGTGTGGGTTTTTATGTTATTATGGTGAAATGTGTTTTCCCTTTACTGAAATCTTTAATCGTATAAAAAAACATAAATAAATTTTCAGAATCTTCTCCTCATTCCTTTTTTTTTTTTTTTTAAGCTTCATAAACTTTTTACTCCAAGCGAATCGTGTTAGTTGCAATTTGTGTGTACCATTAAAATATGCTTATGCATGCAATTCGTGAAATTTATAAATTAAAAGAGATTATCTTGGAAACAAATACCTCTTGAAACATTTCTGAAGAAGACTACTTGTGCAACAAACCAACGAGTGCCGAGCCAATAATGAGTGATCAACGAGTGTGCATTTAGTCGATGATGATGAAGAATAAATATTCTTTAACATTTGTAAGTCGAAAATAATTTCTCTTATTATAATTTGCTTAATTTTACAGGCTACATTTTCAATTATTTGGATAAATCAATCTTTGTTTAAACATAAACTAATTAGCTAACTAATTTCATTGTTGAGAACGTAACCCTTATTTTTAACCTTATGTCTATGCGAAATAAATTCCCGCTTTACGAGCGCACACTAGCAACGAATTAACTCGTAAAGTCGAGAACTACCTGTATATAGCAGACAGTCAAGAACCCAGACTGTTAGACACTAAAGAGGACTACAAGACACTCAGTCAATATGCCCAGGATCTATTTTCCAGAAGGAAAACAATGATAGCAATACACTAAAGGCAACCCGACTAGAAGGACTGCAGGAGGTCAAACAAGAACGTGACACACAAATAAAACTTACCATAATGTATGAAGCTATTCCACAGCACCCACTCTGTGATACCCAGTTTGAACACCAATCCAAAATTGCCACTCCTGAAGGTAAAAAAAAAGAAAACTCCATTTCGCTGCACGACAAAGGCCTGATAATAAAAATCACAGAACCTCAGACCCTGGCTTGCCAGGACAAGACCTTGTTTGTTGAGTCAGTGGTGACATCACTGGACCTGACACCACCATTTGGATTACAGCATAGATACAATAGGTGATATGTCCTATTGGTGACCCAAAACCGCACTCCCTTGTGAGGACCTTTTTTTTTTTTTTTTGCCCCTATTTCTTGGGGGGTCCTCTCTCTTCTCGCCTCCCCATTTTCATTCTGGTGGGGCATGGGCATGCATGCCCCACAGAAAATGGGGGGCACCTTCCTATCTGACCCCTCTTCTTCCTATTTCACCCCCCCCCCCAGTCTTCACCTTCCCATCTCAACACTTTCTCTTGTACAGCGACTGCTCCACATATCCAAATTTAAATCACATCAAATTTTGCCTGACCTTTTAGGCTCTCTAGAAATAGTTCTTTCAGCATAAAACCACACTCAGCACTTTCTAAATGCAATTTTACCTGAATCAACCACGATAGCTCCAACCTTTATTTTAGGTCCTAGCCTCCGAAATCCCAGGAAAGTAAGTGGCAGGACCTGCCAGAGCTTAATTTAGTCTCTTGGTATACCCGGCCGGCATCCCCGTCGCCAGGTATGGTAACACCAGGTCCCACTAGGGGCCTGGCTGCCAACAGGCCGGATGAACAATGGGCATGCCAAACTACATACTACATGATCCATACATTATTTTTAAACCTCTGGCATAGACAGGGTACTGTCACTCGATACATAGAACATACGTGGAGATGTATATACAGTATGTTAATCTTCATTATCATACAGAGTATGCTAATGATGAAGCACCTTGAATTTGTCAATATTAAACATCAGTTGCCATTTCTCAGCCCATCTGCTTAATTTGTCTAGATCTTGTTGCAGTGGCATGCTGTGATAACTGCACTTCACATCCTTGCCAACCTTTATACCATCTGCAAACTTAAACTTTAAGCATGATATGTCTTCATCAATATCGTTAATAAATATAGAAACCAACAATAGGCCCAGCATCCTGGGGAATAACTTAACATTAGTGCCCATTGATATCTGCTCTCTCTTCTCTCAACCATTCCTTTATCTGTAGCCGCAACTTGCCCTTAATGCAATAGTATCAAAAACTTTTCTGAAATCTAAATATGCAATGCCAGAATTATTTTTTTGCATCCAGTTCCTTAGTTATGGTGTCAGTATCCAATCAGATTGGTAAGACAAGATCCCCCCCCCTCGCTTAACAAATGCACTGTGACTGCAGTAACACTGCATTTCTGTGTAGATAGTTCTGCATTACTTCTTTAACCAGTGATTCCATTAATTTCCCTGAAACAGAAGTTAAGCCAATGGATCTGCAATTACTCATATCACCTTTTGATCCCTCTTTGTGACTTGGGGATATATTTGCACACCCCTCTCCAGGACATGGGACCTCCCCTGAATCCAAAAATGCTCTTATAATTATGGCTAACGGTTTGTTAACCTCCACTGCTGCCTCCATTAATATAATTTGATAGATCCCAATTTCCCCAAGCACCTTTTTTATGTTAAGATTCAACAATTTCACTTCCACTTTGCTCTCAGTTATCACAAAATTATTTAGCTCTCTGTTAGATTTTGATGAACTTCTCTTCCCTAAAGAACTCCTTACTTATGAATGTGGATGCAAAATACTTATTTATTTTGTCAGCAACCTGAGCAGCATCATCAACAGTTAAACTAATGACATGTCGTGGACCATTGTGATTCATCCCTTCCATCTACTGTTTACATAAATAAAGAAATCTTTGCTGTTCTTCTTTGCATGCTTTGCCAGAGACTTGTCATAATCTGCCTTAGCTTGCCTAACCTCCTTTGTGACTTTATTACAAACTAGTTTATACCTAGTAAGCTCCTGTGACACCTGATAATTTTATGCTTTCCACACCTTCTTCTTTGCCACAAGTCTCATCAATCCATCTGACATTCATTTAGGTCTAAGCCTTGAACATTATCCCTGAATGATTCCCATTTAGAATTTGTTATTAACTTCATGAGTTGGTCCCATAGCATAGAATTTAAAAGCTGCCTGGGACCGTTGTATAACTCTTACAAAAGCAAACGCCTTTCCCTTCCTTTACCCTGGACAGCAATTACATCTTTAAGTAAATCCCGCATCAGTACATTATGTGATCACTGCCAACCAGTGGAGCTTTTATATGCAAACTTTTAATGCTTGAAGAGTCGCTGCTGATCAGATCAATAGTATTGCTTACCCTTGTTGCTCTCTCTAACATGCTGGTGTTGGAAACAGTCATTCAATAAATCCACAAACTTCTTGCTGTCGTGTGAGTGACCATCCCGCAAGTTTCAGTCAATAGCTGGAAAGTTAAAATTCCCCATTATAAGACATTCTGATTTACTCCTGCACTCTGTATGTCTGTACCTTTTCTCGTTATAGTCATCAAATTCATTAGGCCCTATAACACACTCCTACTCTCATTTTTGTTTTCCCAGTACTTATGTCACACCAGACTTGACTCTGCATTGCATTGGCCACCCATTTCAACTGGATGCATATTGGATGCATTTTATATTATTTTTTTTACTGAGTGCATAATCCCCCCCTCCTTTCCTTTCTGCCCTTTCTGTTCGCATTGTGCTTCCCACATTCGTATTCTAGATCCCTTATATCTGAGTGACACTGTCTCCAATATCCCCACAATGTCTACATTTGATAACTTCAGAAGTACTTAAAATTCATCAAATTTATTTATTATGCCCCTAGTACTGGTGTACTTGATGCAGGTATACATGCACTTGTGTTTAATCTTAGTAACCCTAACGCAGCCCATTTATTTGCTTGTCTCATGATGAACTCCAGAATCCTTGAAATCCCCGACACCTCATTTTCCGCATTATTGCATCTTCCAATAAAAGCAGTGCAAGAATCACTTATACTTCTTCCAGTGGCTGCTGATCTGTCAGTGTCCCCCTCAGATAGTTTTCCATCCCACTTTACACTGCTTCGATAGCATCAGCAAATAATCTTGCACCCCTTCTATTTAAGTGTATCTAATCTCTCCAAAAATAGTCTCTTGTTAACAATCACAGCACATGCTGAGAAAAGTTTTACTCCACGAGCCTTTCATAGTCTTTCCAGGGCTGAATTGATTGACAAGGCTCTCGTCATGTACTCTTCCAGTGTGTCTGGGCAGGATTGCAGACACTTTCAATTTTAATCCTAACTCTTGACTTCTTTTGACATTGTTCTCTAGTTGTTAATTAAATCGTCAGATCTCCTACTCGGAACCAATGTATACAACACCTTCTGTGCCCTTAAAAGATGATTGCTGCTCTACATCATCATCTTTAGCCTCGCAAACATATCCCGGTCCTATTCCACCTGTCCTCTTTGCACAATACATTTCCCACTTCCCTCACAGTCAAGTCACCAACTATAGCTACTTCCTGTGGGACCAAGAATCTCTGCTGCAGAGGATATTGTGTTGTCGGCATCTGAGTGCTTGACAGGTCCTTCGAGGGCATCAACCCTATTCTTCAAGCTTTTGCATAAGCAGTTGTTTGGGGATTGCTTTATTGATTTTTTGGAGATAAGGATAACTGCTTTGCTGTGATTTTAATAGTTTACTTGAAAGAAAGAGAATGTGTTAACCTAAAAGGGTAGTATTTCATTTATTGTATTTCTTTTGATATATATATTTATTTTTTCATTATTTTTTATTTTTTTACTTTCTAGCTCTGCACCAGAATTAGGCTCACTGTGGAATCCTTCACTAAGAAAAACACTATCTCATCCTGCGGCTGCCCATAAAACAATAAAAGTTGGTAGCGCATCTGGTACTTCAGTCACTTCAAAATCACTTCGACATCCGGTTAGGGAAAAGAAAGCTCGCTCTAGTAATGTGACAGGAACAGACTTGAAAGCTTTAGTTTCATCATCTAGTTCTAGTGTAAAGAAGGACATTGAGGCTAGTGATGATCAAGAAACACGGACACATAGTATTGTGGTTCCATCTGCTGTATCTGGAAAAAGTTCAGAAACTTTGCCACGAGCTGGGAGGGGTTGTGGGAAAAATACTAGCCCTGTTGACAACATTGTGGATGCCCAGCGAAAGCACTCTTTGCCCTTTGATAAATGCTCAAATGTAGGACAACACAGCCCCCCTAAAAATAAAAAGAACTTTTTTGATGGTTTCCGAAATACATTGCGACCAAAATCAAAAGTAGAATCGGGCTTACACAGTGCCAATGGTAGTGCACCGCCATCTCTTAGCTTCAGTCATAGTTTAGATTCTAATACCACAAAAAAGAGGGAATCAAAACCAAATCCAGATTTCAAACAAGATGGTGATATCACAAGACGATGGTCAGAAAGTAATCCTTCACGATCAATAAGGCCCAGCTCATTATCTGAAGCCCCAAACAAATCTGCTCATTAGACAGTATATTGTTTTTATGTCCACCTTGAAGAGCATGCTGCAGTTGTTGCTGCTTAGAACTGTTTGCTTTCCACTTCACCTCAGTTAACTGCCAAAACTGTCAGCTTGGATGGGCAATCTAGAGAAAATGTAGCTGGCAATTTATTTATGGTGCTGTTTACTAGTTTGAGTCCATTTATAAACTTGCTTAAAAAGTCAACTACGTCTGTCTATCTCCAAGTATGTAGTTTATGAAAAGAACACTTCTCAAGTATATGTGCACATGTGATTATGACTGGCCCATAGGCAGATTTTATGGTAGTGTATTTTGCCATATTTTCATTGTTGTTTGCATTGCATTTCATTTAGTTCATAAGCACTATTTCTCCTTGCCATTCTTCTCACTACAGCCCTCACTTATAAAAATAGCATGTAACTTCTTTAGTTTTAGCTTTTACACTGAAAAATAGTATTTATATAAAATTTTGTATAGTTATATTTATTTGTATAGATGGTTGAGAAACCCTATATTCTTCTACATATTGATCTGGACCTGGACGTATGTCATCTATGACTGCATTAAATTGATTAAAGCATGCTGATGTACATTTGTATGTATTTTACAAGATTACAATAGTAAGAGTTGTAAGGTTTGAAATTTAAAGCAGCCTTATTAATATATATAATATTTCTTTATCGTCATTTACTTGAAATTGATGTAAATTTTATATATTTTTGCCATTTAGTACATTCAGTATTATTTCTAAATTCAACTGGACAAACTGAATCATTTGTTCACCTTCTTCTAATAATTGCATATAGGAATCTAACTACATTTCTGTACAGAAAATGTTTTATATATATATATATATATATTTATGTTATACACATAGCATAAGAGTTATCTTTTTTCTTTTTTTGAACTGAAAAAAAAAAAAAAAATGAAAGGTGCATTTTTTTTCATATCAATATATTTAATGTATTTTGAGTGTGCAATAGGTTTGTTTTATATTGATACCGAACTCTAGCTCTGGTTTCTGATATATTTAAAGTTATGTTTTCTGACTGTATATACATAACAAAATGACATAACTTCACAAAATATCTAATTGCTTAAAATAAAGTGCCATTTTGCATATGTGCTGTATATTGGAATGTATATATGTATATCATCAGAATTTGTTTTTATTATTATTCTCTCTCTCTCTGCAGTGCAAGCTTGTTGCAGTACTGTATGCCAGTTTCACAGAAATGTTCTAAAAACTGTAATTTCTTCTGTCTGAAAAACACTGACATAAATATTTACATATCTTAAACAACAAACATTTCAACTTTCCATAATTTCACCACAATTAAAGTCTCTAATGTTATTTAAATTAGAACATAAAAATAATTATAGCACTGAATGTTGCTTTGGACATAAATACCAAATACAGGGAGTCCTTGATTAACATTGTTTCGTAGTTACATTGTTATCTTTGGAGATTTTGATGATGTTATGTAATGTTCTCAAGTTGCTGTTATACACTAAATGGCATCAGTTTTATCTTCAACACGTTTTTTTTTTTTTTTTTTTAATAAGTGTCTGAAATTCTTGGGTCAAAAATAGAAAGGAAATTAAAAGTGAAATCAGATATCTGTTAGAAATAAGACCGTATTTACAATATAGTTAAACCTTCCGCACCTGGCAATGTTGGGACCCAATCCTTGCCAAACCTTAGAATATTCTAGATTTCAAGTGGTCTTATCGTAATCATAAAAAAAAAAAAAAAAACGCGAAAAATATTGCATTTCTATACTGCAACTTACTGTACCTAGCATTGTATGGTTTAGTCAGTTTTTTTCAGAGAAAAAGGCAAAGTACAAAAAAGTAAATGGAAAATACAGAAAATATACCATATCATATCCAATATATATTGAAAGGGGAAAAACAAAAAGTTTCACACAGTTGAAACTTTTTGCCCTGAATTTGTAACAACAAGCATATTTAACAATACAACCTTTTCCATAAGAGCTTTATATGCATTTTGAAAGGCCAAATTTGCTTATTTTTTTTAGATGGTCTTTGAACTAATAGATTAAAGTTGCCATGCCATTTTTCTAAAAATATTCATTAATCCAAGCATAGGCATGGTTACTTCCCTCCTTAGTTTAAGCATGGCTTACATCAAACCACTCTCTTGTTCTGTATTTAAAATTAGCCAGAATAATTCAGAGCAATTTCATTTTTGATGTCACCGTATAATTTTTAGTCTGTTATGAACAATCCATTTTTAAAACTTTTTGAATAATTTTTGGACAAAATTATACAAAAGAAAGTACCTATGGAGTGTGTTAAGGTTGCTTCTCATTCATGTAAGTCTTGCATTGAATAAGACCCACACGAACAAGCACGATCGCACTTTGTGCACCCTTTCAACATTTTTGGCATCATGCTAAAAATTATTGCAATAAGCATAATATTGTTAATGCATTTTTAATTCATTAAAAAATGTTACTCTCACTGCAGAATTAATTAAACAAATCATGGCATTACATGATGTGCACTGCAGCAGGACTATTACTCATTTTTATTTTTTATGACAATATTTCTGAACTTCTAACAATTAATGATGTATATCAAAAATAAAAATATTGATAGATTGAGGAATACTAAAATTGGCATTTGTGTCACTCTGGTAGATAATTTTTTATTTCAGCTTAGTGGCATCTGTAGCCCTTTTTTTGGAAGGAGATACTTGTGCTTGCATTAAAGTTCTAAAGACATTCACTATATGGTAAATATGATTTTGAATTGTTATCTCAGTTTAATGCATCACATATGAATCTTTAAACTCAGACACTGAGTAATACATTGTATGCCTAGAAAATGTGAAGTTAATCAAAAGGAATCTAAATCCTTTTCACACAAATACAGTGTTATTAATTGGGGCTGCATTCTTAGCAGCTGAGCAGCTGCAGTTCCTGCCATTAAATACTTGCTGATTTTGTTCACAAATTGCAATTGAACAGTTACAATCATTACCTAAAAATTTGTCATTGTTGTTGGAGAGTGGTAAGCATTTCTTTGAGGTAAAATCTCCACGTACAATATACTCTGGTGCTGTTTTGGCAAATGGCCAATCCAAGAACTAAATTCACAGATATCAGATTGGCCTATTTTCATAAACAAGCCAGAAAATGGGGGGGGGGGGTCAGGTAATGGATTGCTGATTTTGATGGGTTCAGTTGTATATAACAAACTAAATTCATTCTGTGAAAAGTTACAAAAAAAGAACATTTCAAAACCTGCCATTTTCTTGGTATCAGTTTCACTTTTTTGTTATTGTTCAGTTATATGTTGGATGCAGCATGATTAAAAAAACTAACATAGGTATTGAAATATACTTGTATATTTCACAGAATATAAACCGTCCATAATAAAAGGACATAATTTAGCATTTTTAAGCTAGAAAATGTGCTGCTAACATCTGCATAGATTTGCCACTTCTAGTTACAGTGGTAAGGATATTGTGAAAGATTCTGTTTAAAATCAAAAATTTTGAAAAACTGCAACGCTGATTTGCCAAGGATGCAGTCTGAATTTACATTTACAACATTGCATCTGTGTGAAACTGATTGATTCATTTTGATTAACTTCACATTTTCTAAGAATACATTGACAATGTTAATGATGGTCTTCCAACAGGTCTACTCGTGCTTGATATGATAAAGTATATTTTCTTTGGTTAAACTTTTTGCCGCTTTTGCCATATTCTCTCTTGTATAATAAAGCAAAGGCAGAGATAATAATTAAATGGAAAAATTGTCCACAGAGCTGAAATATATATGGAATACTATTGTTTTATGTAAGTGTACAAATCTCATTTTCACCACAAAAGGGCTCTTCAGTTCTTTTGTGGTGAAAATAAGATTTATTGATCAGTATTTTAGAGTGTTAATTAAATTTCCATTTAACTGCTGTGACATTTACATTAACAGTTTATTTAAACTGTTTTTTATGAATCATAATTTATCAGTTGTGATTAATCATTTAATAGCTGAAACTTATCAAATTTACTGTGGACATAAATTTTACTTGAGTTTCCTGACCATGTAAATTGATAAACATTTCAGCATTTTTTACTAGGAAACTGTACAACTAATTATAAAAATGCTTAATTGACTGGGGAAGGAAACCAGATAAGTTTGAGAGGAAATATCTAAAATAAATTCTGAGTAAAGGTGTGTTTTGTGCTAAAGAATAGTTGGTTCTTGAAACTAAAGTTATATTGCAGCTTAATTCAAGTGTTGGTCCCTTTGCTGTTATGGATGTTAATTAATAGTGGCGACCCTTAACTATTTTTCAAAGTTCTATCAAAACAGACCTTTTTTTTTTTAATATGTCATAATAAAGTTTTCCTCATTATACAATTATTACTTCACTAAGGAATATAAATTATAAAAGCGAAAGATTATGAATTATGCTTGTGGTATTTGAATCACCTACAGAGGTCCTTATGACAAAATATCAGACTTAAAAAATAACTAATGATGGCACGATTATTTAGTTATTGATCTATGAGCAACTGCTGAAATTTTTAAAAATACAGTTTCAATAATTTATAATTCACTCTTCTTGATCCAAACCACCTTTATTAATTTGTATTCTTCACTACAGATGGTTCCAATATCAACACGCAGATATTTAGTCAATTTACAAAATGACAGAGTTCTCAGAATCATGATTTATAGTGAATAAGGTTTATCAATTCACTATATATATCTAGAAGTTTAAACTTCATTAAATGTTAACTTTATTTCTGCACATTGATTTAACTAACTTTCCTGGTGGACTATCGAAACTGAAAATGAAAAAGTCCAACTAAAAAGTTTAAATTACCCACAACATATGATGGTTGAAAGTACTTCCACATGCTATTCAGTGTATATATTTTATTTAGCACAGTTAAGCAAAAATTGATAGTTCCACAATCATAATAAATTAAATATATGAATGTTTTCCAAATGTTTAAACTATATTTTGTTAGCCCAGTTTTGCTGGTTATTGTATTATTTATATAAATGCATATATACTTTAGACAATAAAATTTAAAAATCAATATTTTGAATAACATTTGTAATCATAAGAGTTAATTGCATTGACCGTGTTAGGTGACTAATAGTAAGAATGAGTAAGAATTCTCCAAATAACATAATGGAATTTGCCGAACAGCATAGTCCACTTAACAGTTATATTCATTTCTAAAATGATTAATTGTAAACTCCTCTGACCTAGTGGTTATGTTGGAGTATAAACAGGACCTTTTTTTAAATAATTAATGCAAACCTCAGTATGCATCACTTGGATTTTCTTGGTATAAATGTCACTCCTGGTTTCAGACAGTTTTGCCACATTACAACCTAAGAAGTGTACTTCTTAGATGAAATCTTAGATGATGTGGCTGAGTTTCTCAGTTGAGAGTCGTATAGTTTTTCTCTCTGGTTTTTTTGTCCAGCAAACTGACCAAAGAATATACACAAATGTAGACAATTTAATGATGCCTCATAGCCTTTTTGGTACTTAGCATTCACTTCTTAGGCAACATCGTTATGGAGTTCTAAACACATGGGTTGGCACACTGATTTTTGACACCTTGTTAGATATTTCCCTTTTGTTTGATAGGGTGGTTATTTTTTTCTATAGTTAAGTGAGTTTTCTAACATGATCCCTCTCTCCTGTATATACACTAATCACAAAACTCTTCACAGTGATTCAAAAGTGCATTATAAATTTTTAATATATTTAAGGCAAACATTCTATTCAAGAAATGTCACATTGACCAGATCTCAATTATCTCTTTTTTTTTCCCTCCCTTGCTTTGCATCTGGCTTGGAGGGAAGAGCATAGAGATCACATCCATTTATAATCCTTTTGATCCTGAGAACATCAAGTTTATCTTCAATAATTTTTGCCAGTATGCCAGTTATACAAGATGGACATAAGATACCTTTTGTCTCCTTTCATTAATAGTCCTCTCACTAGCCATTTCAGTAAACAGATAATTACCCTAACATTTAATTTTATTTTACTCTGAAATTTTTAGAGGGAAGTGAGATTGCTAATTTGAGAAAAACTAAATGACCCGTTTTTTGGCATTTTATGTGGCACTTCTCCAGGAGTTCCCTTGGTATTTCACTACTCTAAATATTGAAAAAAAAAAAAAAAAAAAAAAAAAAAAACCACTATTTAGCCTGGAAACCATAGTCTGGGTAGTGCCATACACTTTAAATAAATAACAATATAATTCTCCCTACTACTATTTATTTAAAGTGTATGCCACTACCTATGTAGAATGTACAATGTAGAATATACACATGTACAATGACTTTGTATAGCTTAAAGCATTTACCATAGGCTTAACCATACCTACTTCACTTACTGCATCA
Source organism: Mastigoproctus giganteus (assembly GCF_048544385.1). NCBI lineage: Eukaryota > Metazoa > Arthropoda > Arachnida > Uropygi > Thelyphonidae > Mastigoproctus > Mastigoproctus giganteus. The sequence goes on from NC_143575.1 coordinate 249,683,005, forward strand.
TGTTGCATCTCACATATGGTAGATGTACCTCATTACTGGGTTGTTCGGGTGTTTACTGTGCCAACCTATCCACCAAGGCGAACCCATTCAGGGTTGAAACCATGGGCTGGGTAGTGGCATACACTTTAAATAAATAGCAGTATAAAAAAGAACTTCTCTTTTGCTTTTTTATTTAGAGTAGTGTAGTGCCAATGCAACTTGTGGCAAAGTGCCTCCACAATATTAAATCAATGCACTAAGTAGCAAACCCAGTTTGCTCAAAGCTATGTACAGAAAGAGGCTGTGCCTGACTTGAACAATATTCAAGCTTTAACCATTGATTAATCTGAGCATATAACTTAAGTTAGGATTCCATACTTAAGAGTTTGGTGGAAACTACTTTTTGTTTTTTGTTTTTTTATCTCAACAACATCTTAGATTTAATTGTCCTTCAATCTTTGATTTTAATGTTTATCATTAAAATGAAAAATTGAAAAACTGAATCTCTAGAAAATAAAATTTAAGTCCAAATTTTCAAATATCTGTTGACTTCTTATTTTTTAATGTTAACAAATAAAATTACTTTTATTTTATTGAAGAAATGGATAATGCAAATGTGGTTTTCTGCTAATGTATGTAAAAATTATATACAATTGTAAACTGATGTTTAATATTGTAAATCCAAATTTTTCAGAACTTTTTTTTTTCCAAGAATACTTATGTTATGTACATAATGTTAATGTGGAATTAATGACTGTTGTAGATATTATTTATATATGTGTTTTGTTTATTTGCTTGAACTTGACTACCCAAGCAACTAACAGTTTTTAGTGAGTTGCACATGTAATAGCAAGCTATTCATTTACATCCTTTTGCCAGTTGATAATCAAAAGGTGTTTAAAATGAAAGTAATGGGACATTTCTTTGGTTTAATTTTTTTTTAAAGATCACAGTATTTGCATACCTCTAACTCTTACTGCTTTGCAATATTAATTTTTTCCTCTTCTTCCACTGTGTGATATAACTGTGACTTATGTTTTATTTGTATTTTCAGTTTTGTAGGTTATACAAATGCTGATTTTGTTAAAATATAAGAATGATTTGGTTCTCACAATAACTGTAGTTGTAAATGGCAGAGCAGGGAATATGGTAATCAAACCTAATGTCGACATGTCATCTTTATTTCTCAGAAAACTCCAAAAGTACAAATTTTCATAAGACAAATACCAAGATTTTAATGTAAACTTGGGAAAAAAAAGAGTGCATGTAGTTGATAAATTCAGGACTTCTTGTTTGGTCTGTAGAGAAAAATGTTAAATAGAAGCCTTGAACTTTTGTTAACCCTTACACACACACACACACACACACACACACACACACACACACACACACACACACACACACACACACAATTAAATTAAGTTTAAGGCAGCCTGGGTGGTTAATTTGTTTCAGAGGAAGGTAATCACATTATGCTTTCTAAAGTGATTTTTCTGTGTCTTGTAATTAAGAACTCTCTTTTAAAAAAAATTACTTCTTTTGTAAGAAATTATCTTTGACGTAGGTAATAATCTTTCTAAAAATGGAAGGTATTGTTACTTATATACATTTTGCAATATATCTCAATAATAAAGTGCAAATCATAGTTTTGTGAGTATTGTAAAATTTTTATAGATGCTCCATATAAATGCACTGCAGTTAAATGTTTCATATTGATGTTTGCATCACAAACTTATATTTTTATGGGTCCTAATAGGGTAAGAAAGTGTGAAATTTGTCCAAGAAATGGTTTTTTGCAAGTGGAGAATAGCATAGTATTCAGTCTATACAGTTCTGACTTTTGCTTAAAAAAAAATAATAAAAACTACCCTTCGTGGAAATATATTTAATTTTAGACTTTAATTTGTGGATTTTTTATTTATAACTTTGCTTTTAACTAAGCTAGTGAAAAACTTATTTTCATAATGCAGTATATTATGTTTATTTGTGGCGAAAGTGATCATTATTTGATGCAGCTATCATCTTTGATTTTCCATCAGAATAATTTATTGCTGAATGTCAGGGTTTTCTAGTCATATGTTGTATATTAATTCATCCAGTGACAACTCAGTTAGTCAGGATTTTAAATGGGCTGTACAACAAACAAACATTTGTTATGCAGTCTAAGTGTGTTCCAGCTTTTACAAGCTCATACCTATATGAAAAGTGTCACATGATGGTACATAAGGGGAATTTTTTTTTTTTTTAATTTCAACAAAATTTACAAATCTTCATAGTTAGAAGAGTGCATATTCTTTGAAAGGGGATCAACATGCTAAAATATTTAGCATACAATAGAATACGTTATCTGAAACAATTTGGACCAAAGGTATTTCAAATATTTGCTTTTTTGGATAATCAGTTCTAAATACACTTTTATTACAATAAAGCCCAAGTATTTTTGTGTATCGTGCTTAGCACTATGCTAATTGTTTTGCAACAGTAGCACCTTTGCTGTCTGGTGTTGAGCTGTCACAGTATAAACATGAGTCCACACGCTGACATATTGTGTTTGAAGAGATTTGTGGCATGAGATTAGACTAATTATTAGTTAATACTTATGATAATCTAATAGTTATGATAAGTAATGTATATAAATATATATATATATATATATATATATATATATATAATTATTCTTTTGTATTATGATGGTTCAATTCGCATTTTATTTTTAATATTCTATTATAGTAGTTTTATTTAATTTCTTTCTAGCTTTTTCTGTTGTCCCAGTAGCTGTTTTAGCAATGCATGGGTACGAACAGAGTACTTATTATTATTCTTTTGTATTATCATTCTATTGTGGTTTAACTCGTATTTGTTCATCATTAATGTCATTGTTTTTCGCCATGATGGCTAATTAATGTTTAATTAGCCATCATGGCGAAAAACAATGACATTAATGATGAACAAATACGAGTTAAACCACAATAGAATGATAATACAAAAGAATAATATATATATACAGTAAACCCCCGCTATTCGCAGGGGTTACGTTCCTGAGAAATGACGCGAATACTGAGTTATGGCTCCCATAGTAATAAAGGAGTTCAGTTCCAAAGTATGAAATATATAAGAAAAACTAGTCTAAAATTTTGTCTGTGTATGTATTATATGCACCTTCATAATATAACAATGTACATAGACAGTACATAGTGAAAAGCAAGCATATGGCATCGAAATGAAAATAAGAAACAATTTAATATTAAATGTAATATTTATTAGAAATTTCAAACAAATCTTTCAAACCAGCACCTTTGCTAGCTAAAAAACTTATCCTGCCAGTGCTATCACCATCACCAGTTTCACTAAAGTTTTGATAAAGGAGTTTTGCCTTTTCAAGAATGATAAGTGAACTTAACGGAATTTTATTATGAGTTCGGTCTTCTATCCACAGATTTAAAGCTTTTTCCATTTTTTCTAATTTAACATCACGAGTTAGAGCAAATTTTTGAAGCAATTAGCCCATTTTCACGGACACTACGGCGGATTTTTTCTTCCGATTTTTTGATTGATCGTACCATTGACTCATTGATTTTATAATGTTTTGCCACTGAGGAGACACTTTCACCATTAGAAATTTGGTCTAATAACTCAATTTTATTTGCTAATGATCACCTTTGATCTTTTCACATTTCCCTTGTTATTCATAGCCATATTTTTGTATGGGTTAGAAAGAACTTGTCCACAATAAAGTCACTTTCTTCCGGTAACACACTCGAAAAAGTCTGTTTTACACTGCAAAACGGTAGATTTATCACTTTTGTAAGCATATCAATTTATAAATTGATAAATATATTCAATTTATAAGCATATAAATTAAAAGCAAACGACGAAACCTTCCATGACAAGCATATAACACATACTAAACAAGTATTAGCGAGAAACATCCACGTCGCGATTTTGTCACCCCTCTCCCCCCACCCACTGAGTGCTGTTTTGACTGGGAAAGATAATTTTAGCCACGCCCATGTTTTTTATATAGCGGAAAATGTTCACGGTGCTTTAAAATTCGCATTTTTTTTTTAGGTTTCATTTTATATTAAATCAGCGACCGCGAATAGCGGGGGTTTACTATATATACATACAAAAAAAAAATAATCCCTGAGGCATGCTGACCAGTCGAATGAAATGGTTCCAGCAGGGCCAGATTTACATATAAGCTAAACAAGCTACAGGTTAGGGCCTCACATTACAAGGGGTCCTTGCTCCATTTTAAAAAAAATCCTTTTTTAATATTTTCAAATGAACTGTAAGAGAGAAGGGCCTCATACACATTACAGCTTAAGGCCCCAACAAGTTTAAATCCGGCCCTGGGTTCCAGTATAGATATGTGTTTTTATTGCAAATATAGTGCAAACAGCAATATTTTATAATTATTTTAAGCATTGACTATGTAGGTTAGCATCATATTCAGGTATCTTTTAGCAGCATATCAAAGACAAACTAAGAAGTTGGATATGTTGTCTGTGAAAAACCAGACAGACTAGTTAGATTATCAATGCCACATTGATGTGATGCATAAAAACTTTGCTGCAAAAAAAAAAAAAAAAAAAATATATATATATATATATATATATATATATAAATTTGCTGCATAAGTTTTTATTTGTTTCACTTTATGTAATGTCAAATATGTAGCTTTTTTTTTACAGTAAAGTTTTTATGCATTGTTTATGTGTAGTTGGTATTATCTATAACTGAACATGGATGAAATTTAATCTTTGATTGATTCATAATACTTTATATAAAGGGAATCATAATTTTATTGTATTCATGGAGTAGCTTCATTTCTTACAAATTGAATAACTGTGACAATTTCTTTTAGTGAAATCAGAGTAAAAATACTTCAAAATAATTTTCAGACAACTAGACTTCTACTGTTCATTTCGGTAATGCTGCACATTTGTGACTTTGAGAGAGGCCAACATAGCCTGCAAATCCTGAGGTTAACATCCCCTAGTCTAATTCTATAACTTTACAACATTTTGCAATTTTGCTTTCAGTATAAATTCAACAAGATGTCTGACTTTTGAAATTTGAAAAATTTACTGTCAAAATTAAAACTTGAGGTTTATAGGGAAATGTAATTTAAAATATTGGTAGCTTATAAGTTAATTTCATTGAAAAACGATTTTTGAAAGTCTGCAAACCAGCCTTAATTCATAAACCTCCTCCACAAATGATGTATTGTTTTTAACATTATATAACTGTACTGTCATGTGTTAATGCTTGTAAAAGCTACCAGTGTGGAACATAAAAGTAACCCCAAACAAAATTTCTGGGTGTGTATATCTATATATCCTCAAACAGTTCTCAAAAACTTAAAATCATTACTGAATTGGTCATCTAGTTTCATGTTTTCATCATTAATGATAATTCTAACTACTGAAGACATAAAATCAGTTAAGTCTTTTGATTATTTTGATACAGTAGAAGCCCTTTTACCTACTGTGATTGGGACCGGTAGTAGGTTAGTTAATGAAAACAATCAAAACAGAAATTATATTTAAAAAAGTATACATATGTACCTTAAGAATTTTATTTTTACTTAAAAATATGTACATGTAAATTCTCCGCTTTTTATATATATATATATATATAAGCATCACATCAGCTGTAGAATTAGATTTGTTAAATATAATGGCTGTATCTTGGGTCTTTTTGATGGCTGCATGGGTTTTCAGACCCTGTTTATTATTCAATTTCTTCATTTAGAGTTATCTATATCCATCATTGTGTGTTGATTTATGCATTGTCCATATTGTAATATAAAATTGTCCATGGCAATTTTATATTTTTTTCAACAAATCATCACTGAGTTATTGGAAAACATTGTTGAATCCACTGTATGTCTTTTTCTGTAAATCTTTGGAGCCTTCAATTTGCTTGAAATCAGTCAACAAACTCTAATTTTTTTCTTGTAGTCTCATGGCAACATTTTCTCCAAGATTTATGAACTGTGGAACTTGGAATTTCATTCTGTGCTAGTGTCCATGTTAATGAGTCTGTAAGATCTGTATTCATGTCTTCTATTTTTTTACAAAATTCAACTCAAAAACTTTCACTTTTCCTTAGCCATTCTAGAACTCCTGGATCAGGGATGTTACATACAGTGATAAAACATGATCTTTATGTCCCCTTCTTTGAATTCCTTACAACTGGGATGTGAAGGAGCATTATCCAGAAAGACTGCATTGTGCATCAGACACCATGTTTTAAAGAGGGAAGGGAAGAGCATTGGCTAATCTGAAAAGTTGGTTAAATGGAAGTTAAGAGGGCTTCTACTGTATTAGGGTGAAAAGCAATAGGTTGTTTTGATCAATTTGATTACTTCATATGCATTTGTATTTTTATGTTGTAAAGGATCATAGATTCAAATAGGACATATTAAGATATAATATAGAATTATCGATGTACAAAATTCAGTGGTCAGAGTTGAAAATATATATATATATATTTCTATTAAAAATATTTTCAAATTTTATGGTATAATGAATTATTATAATAGTCATAAATGTTTGGAGAGACTAAATGCCTTGCCCAAGTAATCTTATTGCCAAGCATGATTTTTTTTTTTTTTTTTTTGAAAATACATCTAACATGTATAAGTTGTTAAAAATGATGTATGATATTTTAATGTAGTCTTATTAAGAGGGAAATGGATAAGTGCAGTGGTGTGTTATCCTATAGGCAAAAAAGACATCTGCCTAGGGCCCCAATCAGAGGAGCGCCTCAAAATTAGTTTCAAAAACTCACTGCTGTTTTTCATTAATATTTTTTAAGTAATTTTTATTGGAAGCTGAACTTTCTACCTGCCGAGGTCAATGAACTTACTTACTTGAAGATTAATGTGAAAATTTGTTTTTTTCAAAAATGGTTTTACCGATTTTGATGAAATTTTATATTTAGTTCTTATATCATATAATTTGTTTGTTTTGTCACAATAAAATGAAATTGAAAATGTTCTTTATTAGTTTTTTCTTTAGATGGGGCCCCCAAATTCCATTTTGCCTTGAGCCCCATGAAGGTATAACATGCCACTGGATAAGTAAAAAAAAAAAATTAAAGTAAGGACTCCATAAAGAAGCACTGAAACGCTTCCAAGTTTGGTTAGAGTGAACATTCAATCTATATAATTTCATATTAAAAAACATTGTGTAGTATTAAGATTACAAAATGGTTGTGTTACATACTTAATAAGATAATTGTAATTTTATAGTTTTAACTGATGTTATGTTTAAATCTTGTCGGTATTTGGTTATTTTACACCAATATTTGAAATAAGTCCATTTTATATTATATTTATTTCAAAATATAAAATATTTGCCAGAATTGAATGTGATGAATGCTTGTAGATCAAAATATTCTTACATAATGCTTTGGGGGGAAAGAGGAATTAAAAAAAAAAAAAAAGTTTCATAGTTTATTCTTCTAGCCTCTTGCCCATGCCAGCTGTCAGCCCCTTGTACACATTGTAGTTACTGATGTTTGTGTAAAGTATTTCTACATACATAAGCATCCCGCAATGATGTACTGATGTTTCCCTGTTTTACCAACAACGTTGTGGTAAATACAGCCATTGCTCAGAGCACAAGTAGGGGATAAATAAACTTGTTTAGAACTGTGTGTTTGTTAATTGTTATTAGGAATTATGTATATTTGACTAACTTCAAACTATGCATTGAACAGAGTGTAACAGTTGAAAGTGTAAATATGTACATACTGGCCACAATGGCCTAGTATTAATGTTTGTACAGTGTCAGTTATGAAAGAATAAAGATATTCTGGGGTGGTACCCAGCATGTTACTGACTGATGTTATTCTTTGAACATTCACACTTTAGAAGTCACAGCTTTTTGAAATAGAGAGAGAGGGGCAAATTTCCATAATTTAGTTTGCTAATTGTGCTCTAGCATTGAGCAACAGTAAAGAGAAATTTTTTTTGGAACTAAAGATATGCTGAAAGAATGGATGGTTATGTAAATGGGAAAATTAAAATAAAAACTTATTGTGAAATTAAAAAAAATTTGTAATAAAGAAACAAAAAAAAAGTTTGTTTATATACCGAGCATATGGCAAGAGAAGTTCAGATTCTTGTTATGGCAGCCACACACAAACCATGTAATGTTGCCTTGGAGCATAGGTAGTTTTATGGGTCCTTTATGTTTTGAGGTTAGACATTTTGTGCATGCTGTACCTTCCTTTTGTGTACATTTATGAAACTGCTGCTGTACAGCTAGCCTATCTCCTTTTATATGCCACCTATACCACATGATTTCTACTCTCACACAATGGTAATGTTGTCACTACTCGTTGAACAACCCTAATTTTTATATGACATTTTGTTTATACTTTGTTTTATAACAGTTATGTTCAAGATACAACCATGAACAAACAAAACTAATATCAAAATATAGTTAGTGATAATATTCATCTCTGTAACCTGTAGCAAAGTGAAGGAGAAACTGTTGAAGTTAAACATAAGAAAGCCACCTAGGGTAGATAGGATCTATCCAGTTATATTAAAGAGGTAGCAAAGGAAGAATTAAACCCTTGGCCATATTTATGAGAGCATTCTTGGACTCGAGGGAAGTCCCCATGGACTGGAAATGTGCAAAGGTATCTCCAATTCACCAAGGGGGATCAAAGCAGGATAGAGTAATTACAGACCTGTTAGTTTGACTTCTGTTCCATAGAAAATAATGGAGTCACTGGTTAAAGAAGCATTGCAGGATCATCTATACAAGACAGCAGTAATAATTCAGGCACAGCATGAGTTTGTCAAGGAGAAGTCTTGTCTAACCAATTTGATTGGATACTATGATGTGGTCACAAAGGAACTGGATGCAAAAAATAATTTTGATGTCATATATTTGGATTTCAGGAAAGCTTTTGATACTGTTGCACATGGAAGACTACTGTACAAATTGGAGCAGTATGGCATTAAGGGCAAGTTGCTACAATGGATAAAAGGATGGTTGAGTGGAAAAAGACTGGTAATCAATGGATACTGCTCTACATGAACTAATGTTATTAGCGGTGACCCTCAGGGTTCGGTGTTGTGCCCATTGTTGTTTTGTATATTTATCAATGATATTGATGTAGGTATATCATGTCAAAGTTTGCAGATGATACAAAGGTTGGCAGGGTTGTTAATAACAGTAATGACAGCAATCTGCTGCAACAGGATCTGTAAAAGTTGGGTAGATGGGCTGAGAAGTGGCAACTGACAAATGTTGCCACTTCATTGTCAACTAACATTGACAAATGAAGTATTGCATATGGGTAGCAGTAACCCCAAAGAAATGTACCAGTTGGGTAGTGTTACACTCAGGGTAGTGGAGAAAGAGACCTGGGGGTAATTGTGCAGTCAGATATGAAGTTTTCTGAGCAGTGCAGACAGGCTGCTAGATTAGGGCATGGAGTCTTGTCAATGATATATACAAATTTTGCAAGCACGGATAAGGAGGTGATTATCCCCTTGTATAAGGCAATGGTCGGGCCACGCCTTGAGTACAGTGTACAGGTCTGGAAGCCTCATTTTAGGAAGGATGTAGAGTTCCTAGAACGAGTACAGAGAAGGGCAACAAGACTGGTGATGAGAACAAAGGGGTGCTCTTATGAAGAAAGGCTTAAGTTCTGCAAATTGCAGCTTCTGGAGACTAGGCATCTGTGAGGCAATCTGATTCAGGTGTATAAGCCCTTAAATGGATTGAGCAGGCTCAATGCTGATAGAATTCTTCCTCTTGCTCAGAATAATCGCCTGAGAGGGCATAAATTCAAATTGAGAAAAGACAGTTGTAGGATAGATGTGTGGAAGTTTGCGGGTTGTTTGCTGGAACAAACTTCGATCTGTTGTTGCGGAAGTTGATAGCTTACATAAATTCTAGGCAGAACTAGACAAACATTTGGAATGAATGGATCAGTAAAATGGGAAGGTTTTTTTTTTTGACTGATGCTGTATAAGCTTGCATCATGTGCCTCTACTAATGTTAATTCTGTAAACTTCTCTGACAGTAGTTCTGCTAGAGTATAAACAGAACTTTTAAACTTCTTGCAGTTCACCTTTTGAAAATATTTCACATGATTAAAGGTCACAGCAGAAAACATTTTTTGCAACTCATCTTTAAATATCCTTTGACACACCTGTCACATTCTCCTCCTGGAAAATCTTTCATATTGTAGAGTTTTCAGCTTAGAAAAGTTGCAGGGGAGGCTAAAATGTAGTAAAGGAGACAGGTTTTCATGGGCTACAAAATTGTTTTTTCCTGAAAACTTGCAGAAAGTGCATTGTGAATTGATACGTTCTTACAAAGAACTCATTGTGTTGAGCCAGAATGCTTCATTTTGCATAAGATAGAATTCCTGAACTATTCCAATATTTTCAAACAGTAAACTCGATTAACTTCTTGACCATCATGAATTAACAATACTGCTAATATCAAAGTAACAAATTAACATTGCTTTCAACTGATTTTAACATGCATGTGTGCTGCTTGAATTTAAGGGATTGAGGAGCTTTTCATTGAAAACAAACAGACTTTTTGTTTCTAAGTTACACTGAAACACCTCAGTGTAACTTAGTTTGAAAAGAGCAGAAAAGATTTCAGTTTCTTTACTGGTTTTCTTGATCATTCAAAATTCATGGAACAATCTTGTTATAAGTTTTCAAACCTATTAAAATTAGTGTTTCCTTAGTTGAATTTAACTCACAGCAACTAGGTGTAAAGTTTGTTATCTCACCCTTTTGAGCATTTTCATCAGTCTTTTGAGTTGTTGGATATCCACTTTACACATCATGACATTTTCCTTACCTTTTTTCAAACTAATCAAACTCATTTTGGATCTAATTCCATCAACTTGGTTTAACATTATCTATTCTATTATGCAAAAAGGATAGCTGGAACAGATTCAGGGTATGTCTGCCAGGGGCAAAACTTGATGACGTAGGGCAGATATCTTTTAAGGGCACAAAAGGTGATATTGTTGTACACCTTGGCACTGTGGTAATAATGACCTTAAGAGTAAGAGATCTGCAGATTTACTGAACAAGTACAGGTCAATGCTGGAAAATTTGCGAGTTAGGGTTAAATTTGAAAGTGACTACAATTCTGCCCAGGAGGGAGTATGTGATGAGAGCCTTGTCAATCAATTCTGCCCTGGAGAGATTGAGCGTGGCTCACGAAGTAGAATTTTTTTCAGCGTGATCTGTGCTTGCTAACAGGAGAGACTGCTTCTACAGGGATGGGATACACTTAAATAGAAAAGGTGCAAGAATATTTTCTGATGCTATCGAGGCAGTGTTAGGTGGGTCGGAAAACTGCTAGATTGGGGGGATTCACAGACTGAAAGATTAACGGTAGCAGCAGGCAGAGGTGAAAGTGATTCTTGCACTGCTTCTATTGTAATGAGCAGCAGCCGGAAGAGCAAGTTGCTGGGGACTTCAAGAGCTGCTGGGAGTCATCATGGAACAAGTAAATACATGGGCTGTGTTAGGGTAACTAAGAATAAGAACAAGTACATATGTACTTCCATGTACACCAATGCTAGAAGTATAGTAAATAAAATTGATGAATTTGAAGTGCTGATCAAGACATCAAAGGTAGATATTGTTGGGATATCAGAGACATGGTGTCACACAGATATGAGCAGTGTAGAATTCGAATTTGGGGAGTACAATGTGTACAGAAAGGAGGGACACGGTAAGAAGAGAGGGGTTATACTGTTGGTTAAGAGAAACATAAAATTTGAGGAAGTGCATCCAGTTGACACGGGTGGACAGTGCAATGTTGAGTCTCATTTGTGTGACATAAACACTGGGAAAGGGAAATGAGAGTAGGAGTATGTTATAGGCCTAATGACTCTGATGAGTACAATGAACAGTTGTGCAGGTAAATAGAATGAACCAGTAAATCAGAATGTCTTTTAATGGGCCATTTTAACTTTCCAGATATTGACTGGAAATTGTGGGTTGTCCACTCACATGCTAGCAAGACTTTTGTGGATTTATTGGAAGATTGTTTTCTACAGCAACATGTTTGGGGGGCAGCCACAGGGGATAATACCCTTGATCTGATTGTCAGCAGTGATTATTCATGCATTAAGAATTTGCAGATAAAGGAACCACTAGGTGGCTGATCACAGTGTACTGGTATAGGATTTACTTAAAGATGTAACTACTATCAAGGGTAAAGAGAAGGATTTTTGTTTTACTAAAGGTGACTACAGCAGTCTCGAACAGTTTTTAAATTCTGTGCAGTGGAATCAACTGATGATGTTACCAATGGTGAATTCTAAATGGGAAGCCTTCAGGAACTTAATCTTGAAGTCTACTAGGTTTTCATACCAACTAAGAAATACTGTTCAAGGTTCAGGCCTAAATGGATGTCGGAGGAATTAATGAGGCTCGTGGCAGAGAAGAAAAATGCACGGGATGCGTATAAATTATGAGGTGACACAGAAACCTGTGGCAGATATAGGCTAGTCTGTAATCAAGTCACAAAGAAGGTTAGGCAGGCAAAGGCAGATAACGAAAAATCTTTGGCAACGGATGCAAAGAAAATCAGCAAAGAGTTCTTTACTTATGTAAACTCTAGAAGGAAGGGGAAGAATCAGATTGGTCCACTTTTTAGCATTTGCATTAGTAGAGGCATATGATGCAAGCTTATGCAGCATCAGCCAAAAAAAAAAGGAAAAATTAAAAAAAACACTTCCACTTCACCCCTCTGTTCATTTGCAATACCTGTCCAGCTGAGCCTTAAATTTATTTAGGCTACCAATTTCCACAACAAGGGATGGAAGTCTGTTCCACCAACCAACTACCCGCTGGCTAAAGGCAAATTTCCGCACATCTATCCTACACTTGATATCGAAAGTTCAACTGTTGATGATCCTGCTCAGGTAGCTAACAAACTAAACGAATATTTTGCATCTACATTCGCACATGAGGAGTTATTCATGGAAGGTAATTCCAGAGGTGTATTCAACTCTGGCAGTAAGCTAGAGAATCTTGTAATAACTGAGAGTAAAGTGGAGGAGAAATTGTTCAAGATAAACATAAGAAAGGCACCTGGGGTGGATGGAATCTATCCAACTATGTTAAAGGAGGCGGCAAAGAAAGTAAGCAAACCTTTAGCCATAATTATGAGAGCTTCCCTGGACTCAGGGGAGGTACCCATGGACTGGTGATGTGCAAATAAGACCCCAATCCATAAAGTAGGATAAAAGGGAAACACAGGTAATTACAGACCTGTTAGTTTAACTTCTGTTCCAGATAAATTAATGGAGGCACTGGTTAACGAAGCATTGCAGGATCATCTAGACAAGACTTCAGTTATAGCTCGGACACAGAATGGGTTTGTTAAGGGGAAGTCTGGTCTGACTAATTTGATTAGATACTATGATGTAGTCACAAAGGAACTTGATTCAAAGAATAACTTTGATATCATATATTTGGATCTTAGAAAGGCCTTTGATTTGTTGCACCTGGAAGACTGCTGCACAAATTGGAGAAGTGTGGCATTGGAGGCAAATTGCTGCTAAGGGATGGTTGAGTGAGAGAACACAGAGTGGTAATCAATGGACACTGCTCTTCGTGGACTAATGTTATTAGAGGAGTCCCTCGGGGTTCAGAGTTAGGTCCATTGTTGTTTTCTGTATTTATAAATGATATTGATGATAGTATATCAGGCGTAATGGCCAAGTTTGCAGACGATATGAAGGTTGCCAGGGTTGTTAATGACACTAATGACAGTAGACTGCTGCAACAGGATCTAGAAAAGTTGAGCAGATGGGCTGAGAGGTGGCAAATGAAGTTTAACATTGACAAATGTAAAGTACTACATATGGGAAGCAGTAATGTCAGAGTAACATATCAACTCTGTGGTACCACAATGACAGTGGTAGAGAATGAAAAGGACCTCGGGGTAGATATGAAGTTTTCTGAGCAGTGCAGACGGTCTGCAAGAGTAGCTCATGGTGTCTTGCCAATGATATACAGGAATTTTTCTAGCAGGGATAAGGAGGTGATTATCCCCTTGTATAAGGCAATGGTCAGGCCACACCTTGAGTACTGTATACAGGTCTGGAGGCCTCATTTTAAGAAGGATGTAGAGCTGTTGGAACCAGTACAGAGAAGAATAACAAAATTAGTAAAAGGAACAAACGGTTGCTCTTATGAAGAATGGCTTAAGTTTTGCAAATTACAGTGTCTAGGACTAGGCACCTGGGAGGTGATCTGATTGAGGTGTATAAATTCTTGAATGGTTTAAGCATGCTCAATGCTGATGGGATTCTTCCTCTAGCTCAGAATAATCGCCTGAGAAGGCATAAATTCAAATTGAGGAAAGACGGTTGTAGGATAGATATGCAGAAGTTTGCCTTTAGCCAGCGGGTGGTTGATTGCTGGAACAATCTTCCACCTGTCATAGAAGTTGATAGCTTAAATAGATTGAAGGCAGAACTTGACAAACATTTGGAGCGAGGGGACGGGTGAAATAACGTGTTTTCTTTTTTTTTTTTTTTTTTTTTTTTTTTTTTTTTTGGGCTGATTCTATATAAGCTTGCTTTCTTGCATCATGTGCCCTTGCTAATGCTAAGCCCAGATGTGAGCTCCCTGGGTTAAATATAATTTAATACTTAATTTATTTAATAATTTTATTAATATTACATTCATTATTTTATTTATTTATTTATTATTCATTTCATTATTATTCTGTCCACGGAAATACGAAATGCTAAATTTTTATATTAACCGCTGGAGCTCATATACGGTGAGTATGGGCTTGACACACCCAGGGTCTTGAACTATATAACCGACTGGGCTAGCCAGGTGGGTAAAGTACCTGCCTAGCAACCAAAGGTCACGGGTTCCAATCCCGCCTCGGGCTTGGATCGAAGTACTGCAAAAAAACCTTGGGAAGTGCATTATGGCCACAGAAGCCAATGCGCAAACAACTACAAAAAATTTAAAAAATGAACTGGATATCATCATTCTTCTCTTTTTTGGCCATTCCTTGGGGTAACTCGGGAATTTTTTTTTGGCTAGCGCAGAATAAGTATCAGGCTTCCTTGCATCATATAGATAATAATAATCCATATTCTTTAAGTTGAGGCCAAAAAAGTTTTTTTTTTTTTTTTTTATGTAAACGTATAGTACTTAGTACCGTGCTTGGGTTGGAGGTTGAGATGACAAAAGAAGCTATTTGTTGACATTAGACTTGAACTTCTGTAGACTGTAATTTTCAGGAAATACGTACGAAGGAAGGTTGTACCAGAAAACGGCAGTTGAATGAATAAACGAGGAAGATGAAAAGTTGGTTATGTGAGTTTGAAGTTGAACAGTAAATGTATGTTGTATGATGGCGGCACGTATTCGGACTGCTTTGAAAGAGAGAGCGAGAATAATAGAAGCCAATTCAGAAGAACAGTGCCCACAGAAGTATCTGTAGAAAAGGCATGCAGCAGAAACAGTACATCTATGAGACAGAGTGGAGAGACTCTATTAGAGAGGAGTCATTAATTAACCTAACTGCCCTCTTCTGAATGGAATCTAGAAGCCTGAGAGAGGTTTTGGGGGCGCCGCCCCAGATGTGGGAACAATCTTCCATGGTAGGCCGGATTTGCAATTTGTAAAGAGTGAACAGCTGTTTGGAAGAAAAGTAACGTCGAGTGCGAAAGAGAAACCAAGTTTTTTAGATGCAGAGGAAGCAATATTTGTAATGTGCTTGTGCCAAGAGAGATTAGAAGTCAGGGTAATCCCCAAAAGAGATATATCATTTTGCCTAGAAATCGGAGTGTCACCAAAGATAAGCATATGAGCAGAAGAATCCTTTTTGCGAGATATAAGACAAGACTGAGTGTTAGACGGGTTGAAATCAACTAAGTTGTCTTTGCCCCACTGGAGAAATACCCGAAGATTGGCATTTAAGGAACTGGTAGCAGATTTCGAGAATTTGAAGCTGATTGAGCAGGGCAAGATTTCTCAAAATGGAATGTGGAATGCAATGTGCTATCATCGGCAAAACTATGGATAGGATTTCCAGTCAACGGAAGAAGGTCATTAATATACGAGAGGAAAAGAGTGAGGGAAAGAACTGAACCTTGGGGCACCAGCATTAATGGAGAAGTTAGAAGACGGAGAGCCATCTACCATCACGCTCAGTGAGCGATGAGAGAGAAAACTGAATAACCAATTGCAAAAAACAGTTGGCAAACCATGAGATGGAAACTTGTTTAGAAGACCTTTATGCCAAACACGATCGAAAGCCTTTGAGATGTCAAGAACAACTGGTTGTGTTTCACCGAACTTTTCCATTGAATTAGTTCATAAATGGGTAACATAAGCCAGAATATCACCAGTGGATCGACACTGACGGCATCCATACTGGCGATCGTTGGTCAGACGGAAGGTTTCTAGGTAGTTTAAGAGTTGGCACTTAATTGATTTCTCCATTACTTTAGAAAGAGTAGAAGTAATTGCAGTGGGACATAATTGGATGGGAGGGATTTGTCACCCTTTTTAGGAACTGGCTGGATATGAGCAAATTTATCTGCAGATTCTTAATGCATGAAGAATCTGCATTTATCTGCAGATTCTTAATGCATGAAGAATCACTGATTATCAGCAGTGATTCTTCATGCATTAAGAATCTGCAGATAAATGAACCACTAGGTGGCAGTGATCACAGTGTGCTGAAGTGGGATTTACTCAAAGAGGTAACTACCATTAGGGGTAAAGGGAAGGGTTATTGCTTCCGTAAAGGCGACTACGATGGACTGAGACAGTATTTAAATTCTATACAGTGGGACCAACTCATAATGTTACCAACAGCAAATTCAAAATGGGAAGCATTCAAAGAACTTATCTTGGAAGCTACTAGGCTTTACATACCAACTAAGAAATATTGTTCAAGGTTTAGGCCAAAATGGATGTCAGATGAACTAATGAGGCATATGGCAGAGAAGAAAAATGCATGGGATACATACAAATTAACACATGACACAGAAGCCTATGATAGATACAAGTTGATATGCAACCAAGTTACAAAGGAGGTTAGGCAGGCGAAGGCAGATTACGAGAAATCCTTGGCAAGGGATGCAAAGAAAAACAGCAGAGAGTTCTTTACTTATGTAAACTCTAGAAGGAAAGGGATGAATCAGATTGGTCCACTTGATATTGATGGGTCAAGTGTTGATGATCCTGCTCAGGTAGCTAACAAACTAAATGAATATTTTGCATCGACATTCACACATGAGGAGTTATTCAGCGAGGGGAATGCCAGAGGTGTATTCAACTCTAGCAGTAAGCTAAAGAATCTTGAAATAACTGGGAGTAAAGTGGAGGAGAAACTGTTGAAGATAAACACAAGAAAGGCACCCGGGGTGGATGGGATCTATCCAGTTATATTAAAGGAGGCAGCAAAGGAAGTAAGCAAACCCTTAGCCATAATTATGAGAGCTTCCTTGGACTCAGGGGAGGTACCCATAGACTGGAAATGTGCAAATGTGACCCCAATTCACAAAGGAGGATCAAAGGCTGACACAAGTAATTATAGACCTGTGAGCTTAACTTCTGTTCCAGGAAAATTAATGGAGGCACTGATTAAAGAAGCACTGCAGGATCATTTAGACAAGGCTTCAGTTATAGCTCAGACACAGCATGGTTTTGTTAAGGGGAAGTCTTGCCTGACCAACTTGATTGGATACTATGATGCAGTCACAAAAGAACTGGATGCAGGGAATAACTTTGATATTATATACTTGGATCTTAGAAAGGCTTTTGATACTGTTGCACATGGAAGACTGCTACACAAATTGGAGCAGTGTGACATTGGAGGCAAATTGCTGCTATGGATAAAGGGGTGGTTGAGGGGGAGAAGACAGAGAGTGGTAATCAATGGACACTGCTCATCGTGGACTGATGTTATTAGTGGAGTCCCTCAGGGCTCAGTGTTGGGTCCATTATTGTTTTCTGTATTTATAAATGATATTGATGATGGTATATCGGGATTAATGTCCAAGTTTGCAGACGATACAAAGGTTGGCAGGGTTGTCAAGGACACTACTGACACTATGCTGCTGCAACAGGATCTGGAAAGGTTGAGCAGATGGGCTGAGAGGTAGCAAATGAAGTTTAACATTGACAAATGTAAAGTACTACACATGGGAAACAGCAACCCCAGAGCAACGTATCAACTCTGTGGTACAACACTGACAGTGGTAGAGAATGAAAGGGACTTGGGGGTGGTTGTGCAGGCAGATATGAAGTTCTCTGAGCAGTGCAGACGGGCTGCAAGAGTAGCTCATGGAGTATTGTCAATGATATACAGGAATTTTTCCAGCAGGGATAAGGAGGTGATTATTCCATTGTATAAGGCAATGGTCAGGCCACACCTAGAGTACTGTATACAGGTCTGGAGGCCTCATTTCAAGAAGGATGTAGAGCTGCTGGAACGAGTACAGAGAAGGGCAACAAGATTAGTGAATGGAACAAAGGGGTGCTCTTACGAAGAAAGGCTTAAGTTTTGCAAATTACAGTGTCTGGAGACTAGGCACCAGCGAGGTGATCTGATAGAGGTGTATAAAGCCTTGAATGGTTTAAGCATGCTCAATGCTGATGGGATTCTTCCTCTAGCTCAGAAGAATCACCTGAGAGGGCATAAATTCAAATTGAGGAAAGACAGATGTAGGATAGACGTGCGGAAATTTGCCTTTAGCCAGCGGGTGGTTGGTTGGTGGAACAGACTTCCATCCCTTCTGGTGGAGGTTGATAGCCTAAATAAGTTTAAGGCTCAGCTGGACAGGTATTTGGAACGAATAGAGGGGTGAAGTGGACATGGTTTTTTTCTTTTTTTTTTGGCTGATGCTGCATAAGCTTGCTTTCTTGCATCAAATGCCTCTACTAATGCTAATGCTAATGCTTATTCCAAAGGTGTTTTTCCTTTGCTAATGCAAAGGAAAAACACCTTTGGAATAAGAAATTGAAAAAAGGCGGCAAATAAAGGAGTAAGTTCAGGAGAACAGATTTTGAGAACAAGTGGAAAAATACCATCGGGACCTGGAGCTTTCTTAGCATCAAGATTCATCAAAATCCTTTTGACAGAAGACCACAGGAAGCATTGAATGGAGCGTGTTGGGAATGGTGGGAGGTGTTTTACCAAGATCATTAATACATGAGTTGGAAGAAAAATGCGATGTTGGAGGTCAGCTTTATCCTTGAGTGAAGTGACAACAGAACCATCTGGTTTTGACAGAGGTGGGAGCAGAGATGGACAAAAGTTGCGGCCAATAGCTTTGGCAAGAAACCAGAATACTCGGCTACCATTAGGGCAAGAAGCAAGTTTTCTACTCTTAGCCTTTTAAAAATCTAGTTTGGACTGCTTAATAACTGCTTCACAATTGTTGCGAGCTTTGGTGTAGGCAGAAAATGAAATTGAAGAATTGGAAACAAGCCAATTACGATAAGCAACGTTCTTTTCTTGAAGAGCCTTAGTACATTTATTGGAAAACCAAAGTTTAGATAAAGGACGAGATTTTAAAGTGGAGTGTGGAATAAAGGATTCCATAGCAAAAAGGTAATTCCATATTTCGCCCTTAACATACCTACAGAAAAGGGACTCTCAACGGTGATTGAAAACTACTCAAAATCTCGGTAAGCTCTATCTCCGAATTTTACGATCTCTGTCATGATTTCAACATATCGAAAACCAGCAACGCATCACAGAAGGACCAGACAATGTATATCCCTCTTCAAGGTCAGGAGACCAGCTTCATTCCAACTCCTATTTCAAAATGTGCGATCCATGAGGAACAAATTGAATGAAGTTGAGGAACTCTTGCTGTCCAGTTCAATGGACGTGGTTTGCTTCGCAGAAACATGGCTTGATCCCAGTGAAGAAACACTTTCTTCTACTTTGCCTGCAAGGTATCAGATGGTGTGTACACGTCTGATACCTTGAGAAAACCGCAGGGGAGGAGGAGTAGCAATTTTGTTCAATGTGCGGGTATTTTCTATCCTCCACTCAGTATCGAGCTAGTCCGATTCTTTCGAGGCAGTTCTAATCACTCTAAAACCTAAAAACAACAACAGCCAGAACGTTTCTCTCGAAATTGTCGCAGTGTATATCCCATCAGTTCCAGACGCACAAGCAGTTGATGAACTCCTCAATTGGCTGATTAACCATCTCCATTCATCACTGAAGCATATCGTGTGTGGAGATTTCAATCTCCGAAATACCCTGGGGAGCCTAAAGAGAAGACTGAGTCAACATCTAGACATATTAGGTCTTAAACTGGTGAGCACACCACCCACGAGGGGTGAAAGCATATTGGACCTCGCGTTCGGGTCAACAAGTTGTGTAGCTAATCAAAACCCGACAAGCAACCTACAATCTGATCATAACCCCATCATTCTCTCTGTGCAAACAGAAATGCCCATCACTTCTGGCAGGAGGAAAGTCACAGCCAAAAGAATTACAGCGCCCAAATACCTCGATCCTGAAAGGTGTGTTTATGCAGCCCAGGCAATTCCATGGGATGTCCTTGAGGAATGCGACCCTGAACTCGGAATTGACCTAATGACAAAATGGATAGCCACTATCTCTATGCTGCAACAAAGAAGCTAACCATTACAGAGCATTCAAGGGGCTGGTGGAGTCCAAAAGTCTCTGAAAGCTTCTACATCAAACAGAACATGCACATGCGGTGGAAAAACTCCGGCTCACCTTCGGACAGAACTGCATTCTCCCGAGCTAGGGCTCTTTTTATTAGGAACAAGAGGGAAGCAATAAAACTTCACCTAGAGGCTATCATAAATAAAGGGAAGCCCTTCCATAGAAGCAAATCATAGGACGCCATCGACTCACTCAATCTGAGCAGTTGGCTCGACCACATAACTAGGTTTGCGGCTCAGCCAGAATCCACTACACCAATGGAATTCCCAATCAATCCGATTTCAACAGACCCCTTAAATTCAGTTCAACTCACCAAATATCAACTGATTGATGCAATAAATAGTTTAGCACCTACGGCCGCATCAGGCGCCGACGGGATTCCACAGTTTATGCTGAAATGCCTGAGCACATTTATTGTTGATCCCATTCTGTCGTTATTCAATAAAATCCTTCATCAAAAACTCTTCCCTCCTATATGGCATGTCTACCTAGTAAGACCGCTGCCAAAAATACGCTCTCCTCCTCAGCCCAGTCACTTCCGTCCTATTTCTTCTGCATCAAGCCTATTAAAGATATTTGAGAAATCTCTTCTAAAAACGTTAACCGCCCAAATAATGCCACATCAGCCACGGCAGATCCACTATGCCATCCGGTCAAGATCCACCGCTACAAATCTAGTCACCACCACTACCAAGATCCTCGAGGAATTTGAGCACGGTTCGGAAATCACTTTTACTTATATCGACGTCTAGGCAGCATTTGATTCCGTATCCGTTCACGCGTTAGTAAGGCTACTACGTGAGTATTACCTCATTGGCGGAGACGTGCTCTGGTTCATTCAGACAATGCTTGAGAACAGGACTATAATTGTTCGCGATGCCAATCGGCGCTACACCAGAACTATTACAGCTGGGGTCCCACAAGGTAGGGTCCTCTCTGGTATTTTGTTCTCAGCTGTTCTTCTGCCTTTCGTGACGGGCCGAACTGATATTTTCACCTTCGTTGATGATATAAAGCTGTTCACTGCTATTAACCCTGGAGACACTGTTGACTACACAAATGTCTTAATCGTGCAGAAAATCCAGAACCTCGAGGCCTTCCTCTCCGGTTTCGGCCTTCACATCAATCCTGAGAAGTCGAAACAGTTGACTTTCTCGCTCAAACGGAACCCAACAATGGTGCAGCCCAATATAAGAGGATCCGCGATTTCTGCTGTTCAGCAACACACCGATCTGGAAGTTATTTTTGACCAGAAGCTCTCCTTTCTACCACACATAGACCACCTGCAAAAGAAATTCGGTCGACTCCGGTGGATGCTTAAGCAACAACTTATGCATGTCCATGACCAGGCTGTTGGGTGCAGGTATATTAAGACATGTGTCTATCCGGTTATTCTTTATGGAGCAGAAGTCTGGACCTCAACTGCCGCAACGCATCTGAGACGGATTTTTGCAGGCGAATTTTGGCTACTGAAGTGGGCCATATGGAAATTTCGGCTTCCCCCTGCACCCAGGACCACCCAGATGGCAGCAGCTCTAAACATCAGACGTCTTCCTGGCATTATCCATGAGAGAAGACTCGTCTTTGCTGTAAAAATGATGGTTGGCATTATTTCAGACCCTGACTTCTGGGCTAACTGCGGTTGGATGATCCCAGTCCCAAGCCTTCGGGGAAATCCAGTCCTTCAGGTCACCCCAAACCGGTTAAAGTTATCCGATCGGTTCTTACCCGTGCAAATGCTGCAGTACATACACTTCTTGGATGGCGACCTCTACAAGTTCGCATTGGATAAAAAATACAGGCAGAACTTACTCCATCCACTTCCTTCTCAGGAACACGTCACACCTGCTCCCAAGGACCTGTCCATCACGCCCATGGATATTGTTGCAACTTTCTGCGCCTGCTCAGATGACTCCAGCACTGTAAAAGGACTGCTCCCTGGAGAATAATTTAACATGATAACATGCTGTTGTGTATATATGTTCATATGTAAATTTTTCATTTGCTTTCCTACACTTGTATAATTAGTAATAATATTATTTTTTTCTCCTATCTCATCCTTGTTTATTACATTCTATTAGCCTTTACTGTACACCCCTGCCTTGTAGCTGTGAAGCGTATTGTGTACGGCATGTGCGTTTTGTATGCAATAAAGAGTTCTTCTTCTTATTATTATTCAAGAATAATTTCACTAACACGATCTGAGCAAACGTTGACATCAGAAGTTTTGAAACAGTAATCCGACCAAGGAAAAGAAGAAAATAAATCTCGCAGGTCATCCCATTTTGCATTCTTGTAATGCCAAACAACACGAGGTTGGGAATAGCCATGAGATAAAGGCTCCATTGGAGAAGACACAATCACACAAGTTGTGATCTGAGGTGCCTAAAGGACCACTCACTTGGAAGGGTTGTTTGTGAGAAAAAGATCAAGCGTGTTGGCTGCATGGTTAGGATTGTCCAGTATTCTTGAAGGTAAATGAACAATCTGTGCAAGGTCATTAGTAATTGCAAAAGCCTCAGCATCGCGACCAGCTGGGTCGGTGTGACCAGAAAACGGATGCCAGCTGGAGTTGTGAACATTAAAATCACCAAGGAAAATTACATCACCATTCTTCTCTTTCTTGGTGATTTCTACTTCTCTCTCTCTCTTTTAGGGTAACTCGGGATTTTTTTTCTTTTTTTTTTTTTTTTTTTTTTTTGGCTTGTGCAGCATAAGCCTCAAGCTCCCTTGCATCATATAGCTAATAATAATATTCTATATTCTTTAAGTTGAGGTCAAAAAAGTCTTCGAATTTCAAAGGAAAAAAATGTTAACCCTACTTTAAACGTACTGTTGCAATAAAAATATCATTTAAACCTTATTATAATCTCTAATTATCGGCTACCTATTAAAAGTGTCACTAGATGGCGTTTAGTGATAATTCTAATAAAATCCGTTCATGAGATGTTGGATTCACATAAGATCAAAGTAATCTGATGAAGCTTAATATAGTCAACTGTCAAGCTTATCCCATTGAATACCGATTATCGTGAATTTTAAAACACCACTAGGTGGAGATATTCTCTATTGGAAACTCCTCTGCCTAATAATGCTATAACGAAAGTTTACGTGCTAAAGGCTATTAATAAACTTTAATTTTGAAAATATAAAATAGAAAAAAAAAGCAAACAACACTGATTCCGTTTTGGTGTTTAGATATAGGCCGGACTTGGCACTATAATGTCCTATAGTGGACATTGAGGAAAAAACAGCTTACGAGAATCAGTTAACAATTTTTCGTGTGCCACAACAAGCCGCTAATGATTTAACGTGTCGTATAAATTAAGGGGACAACAAAGGGACAATTAAAATACCAAATGGAGGAGATTCAGATTTCTTTGACAAAGTTATTATTTACGATTGTTAGACAGCTATTATCGTTCAAGTTTGGAATGCAGTTTGTCCATTCGATAATTAGCGCAGAAATATCCGCCATCTTTGAGTCTATTAGCTATGGTCGTGGTTTACATTACAATCACCAGGAACTATCGGTCTCAAGCCTCGCCCAATTTGATTCTTAATGATTCTACTGGCTTAGATAGTGAATGTTGGAGTGCCGGAGGCATCTTATTAACTAGGGTCCGTTTAAATTTCGTCTCTTCCCTCGCGCATTCCGTAGTCCTTCCTCTCGGTTTGGGTGACCTGTCATTCAGAGGAAGGACAAGGGCTCCACCTACCTGTATAGAAGCGTCATGGGTCAGTGAATGTCATTGTAACAGTTCAGCGAGGCATACACTATGCAGACACAGGTGGTGGAATGCTGTATAGACTACAGTGGACAGGAAAAGGGGTAGGGGGGTTAATAACTTCTGCGAACATTAAATTCTCTTGTATTCTGACATTTTAGGGTAGGTAATCATGGTCTGTCTTGGGGAGGTGATTACATGGCTGGCGATTCGAATTCGACATGAAAATAACCTATATTCGTATATTTATTTCTGGCCGTTAGAGCGGTTCAAAAGATCGCTATTAAATTTTCAAGGTCGTCCGCTCATCTCTGCTCCGATGGTTCCATCTTGCTTGAGTAAATCAAATTTATGTTCCTTTGTTGTACACCCAATTTAAAAATTCTCCATTCTAGAGAGAAACACTAAAAGACGTTAAGAAGTACCAAGTCTACAAAATGTTGAGGAATGTTTACTGTATAATAAGCAGGATTTGTTTTCGTTTATGACCTTTGGTACAAGATGCTAAAGGTCATAAACAAAGGTGATTTGACAGATGTCAGTAGCTAAACTTCTGTAATACTACCGCAATATCCCATAATATGGGACAGAGGCGTATTTTAGATTTTTTTCTAGAAGAAAGCCGAAAAAATCCTTTATATGATTTTTGAGCTTCCACCTATTACAGGAAGCAGAAATTGCAAGTGATCTCTTCTCTTTGGAGAAAAAGGCCTTTGGGCTATATGATCCAAATGAGGGACCATTGCTTTTTTTTTCTCCAAAACTTTGTTTTTTATTATTCTGCAAGCAAACTGACCATAGAACATACACAGTTTATAGACATACAGTACCGCCTTGAGCGCATGGTTTCTTTGGTGTAAGGAAAACAATCCAACTCAACTCAGTCGCGCGCTTACACACAGGCACATGTGTAGGGCCCCAATATTTGGAGTTTCCCAAAAGCTGGTATTTTTTATTTATTTATTTATTTATTTTTAATCGTAAGAAAATTGTGTAGCAGTGGGGAGAGGGGGAGGTCATCAAAACTTTTGCTTATCTAAACGTGCTGGAACTCCCAGCCTAGACAAACTATGTACTTTACTACAGGGCTGGCCACATTCATCGAGGACAAAACGCACCACAGACATTCAACCAATAAAATAATGAATTAGTTATAATAATAATATATGACTAATGCCGAAAAGTGAAACTACAACCTTAAAACCTAATATATCAAGAAATATGCACTTGATGGAATTCTGCTAAATCTGTTGAAGAAATGTATATAGTTCGAAAAGAAATATGTCCTTATTTTCATAAATCCTATTGCTGATGATACAAAAGTTGGTGGAGCAGTCAATTAATGACAGAAATCAAAGTATACTACTGCAATAAAACCTGGAAAACTTACACAGATACGATGAGAAGTTGCAATTGTGGTTTAACATTACAAGGCATCACATATGGGTAGAAGTAACCCAGGAATAATATACCAATTGGGTGGTACCACTGGTGGTGGACGACAAAAGAGACCTGGGGTAATTGTGCAGTCTGATATGAACTCTGAGCAGCAGACAGACTGCTAAGATGGCTCATGGGTCTTGCTAATGGTATACAAGAATTTTGCCAGCACGGATAGGGAGGTGGTTATCCCGTTGCATAAGGCGTTGTTTAGGTCGCATCTTGAGTACTGCATACGGGTCTGGAAGCCTCATTTCAAGAAGGATGTGGATCTGTTAAACAGGTCCGGAGAACAACAGTAAGGTTACTTAGGGATACAAAGGGGTTCTCGTACCAAAAAGACTTTAGTTATGTAAACTGCAACACCTAGAAACTAGACACATGATAGGGAAACTGATCGAAATCTCTAAGGTTCTGAGTACGTTGAGTAACCTAAATGCTGATGGCATCCTTATTCTTTCTGGAACAACACACATAAATTTAAATTGAAAAAGGAGGGTGGCAAAACAGACGTGCGAAAAAATTCTTTCAGCTAGAGAGTAACTGACTATTTCAACAAATTTCCAACTGGGGTTACGGAAGTGGACAGTTTGAATAAATTTAATGAAGAATTAGACAGTTTGCTAGAAGGGGTGGAAAGATGAAGCTATTTTTTTTTTTTTTTTTGACTAATTCTGTGTAAGCTTGCTTCCCATCATTTGTCATTACTGATATCAATAATGACTAAACGACTCCCATTGGAAGGTTTCATGCTGTTTATAAGATTGATGAAAATTAGTGTCGTCCCAGTTTGTGTTACTAGAAGCCTTGACGTTCTCAATAGATTCAAGTATCTATCTAGAAAATGGGTTCTACTCAAGCCGACCTCAAACTCCAGAGACTATAAGTTTGGTTGGCGCTGCTTCCAAGTTACAATAATAAGCCATGTTTTATGGCTTATTATAGGGATTGTAAAATGGTTTATGTCAGCAAAATTAAACGATCAATACATTGGTTGTCATCCTGCGAACTTGTGCCTCAAACAAAGAAGCCCCCACTTCACCAAAAGAACATTTTGCTGTATCTGATGGAACACAGCTGATGCTGTCCATTATAAGTTTCAACTTTCTCGCCGAATGATCACAGTGGACATGAGGCATTGTTCATTTTTTACTTATGTTTTAATTTCCTTCTAAATATCTGCTCAAACATTTTAAGTCACCCAGATGCGGTCAGGTAACACAGTGATTATTATCACCGTCCTCCCACATTGCGTGTAAAAGGCTTCAGTTCGAATCCCGTCAATGATGCTCATATGGGTTTTTTTCACAACATGAAAAAAGCTGGACGAACGGCCTCAGGAGAGAGCTCTTCGTTTTTCACCCGAAAACTCATAGAAGAATACACGCAATTACAAACATAGCATACTGACGCCTCATAGTCTTCATTTCTTGAGCCCTTCCTAATCATTATATATATATTCTAAAAATCATCTTTTTTACGTTTAAAAAATTAAAAACATGGCTGTTGCTTAACTTTCAGATAAAACTATATATATAAATCTAGTATCTGAAAAATTACTCCACACTAAAAGTACATGTTGTTGTTGGGTTTTCGGTGTATCAGCGCCTTAGCCCATACTGCTCTATTTTTGTAATGTCTGTAAATTGTGTATGGTCTATGGTCAATTTGCCTGTTTGCTGGATGAAAAACTCGACTTTACAGGAGAAAAAATCATGCTACTCGCCTGTGACTCTGCCACAATGTGAAAAAGTATATGGTCTATATACTGTCCACTAAGTCTGGTTTTCAGGAGGGGAACACTAGTCTAATCCCAGGGGCTCACATCTGGTGAGTATGGGCTTGGCACACCCAGGGTCCTGAGCTGGATATCATCATTCTTCTCTTTCTTGGTGATTCCTTTCTAATTTTCTCTCTCTCTCTCTCTCTCTCTCTCTCTCTCTCTCTCTCTCTCTCTCTCTCTCTCTCTCTCTCTCTCTCTCTCTCTCAGGGTAACTCGGGGATTTTTTTTTTTTTGGCATGTGAAGCATAAAAGTTTACCATTACGGGTATTGCTGCAATAATTAAAGACAATGGTTCTTATGTTGCTATTAAAGTAGATTTTCTTCTTACTAACATTTTAGTCGGTGTAAAATTGTACATTAAAGTAATTTAGCTAAAATATATTACAAATTATTTTAGATCAAAAATGGAGGAAAAAACAGATGGAAAAAAAAAAGGTTAAAGAACCACTGATTTAGCGGCACTTTGGCTGGAGGGTCACAAAGCATAGGCTAACAATAGTTTATACTGCAGTGGTCGTCAATGTTTATTCATAGTAGGTCACCTTTTGTCGATTCGATCCTAGATTTTCAACTAATGGGTCAGTATTCAAATTCAAACGATGAAATGTTACATGATTTGATTTTGCGAAAGGTACCAACAAAAATTTCCCAATTTGGTCACCAAAATGTTCTCGCGTGTCATAGGTTGGAACCAAGTTTACAGTAAACATCACAAGGACCGCTTTGAGTCATATAGGATGGCACTAGAGCTTATATGACAGGCAATTACTATAGTAAAGTTGTAATTCGTTTATTGGAACAGTTTTATAACCTGGAAAGTTAAATTAGTTTTGTAAGGATTTTCCATTCCTGATCAACAAAACATTGGATATCAGTGTAATGACCTCCTGCTATTTTTAAGAAGGGGTGGGGACTGGTTGTTTTAAAAATACTGTCCGGGAGAAGTGTCTCACTACCTCACACTGATGTGATACGATATACCACTGTTGGTCCAGCCGACAACGGAGAAGGCAGTTTCCCCCTCAACCATTGTATTATGTCCAAACTTCCGTCTCAGTTATCCTCTCCCCACTTTTTCCCTCCGACGCTACACGGACGCTACCACCCGCTAGTAAGTTTAGACAGGAATTGAAACGGTTCACTGCAGCACGAGGAGTTGAGATGAGGTTAATGGCTTTAATGAACGATGCTACGACTAGTTGTCGTCCATTTACAGTGTTCTCCCTCCCTTGATTAAACTGTCCTTCGGAGGTCGACGAAGCTTTCAGCATTCCTGTGTGTCCTTTTCCTTTCTTCTTTCCCCTCTTGTTTAAAACGGACTCAGTAGCAATGGGCTTCTTTATAGTTTTATGAAGGAAGATCGCATGACATGGGGAAGTGGCACTTAAAGAACTGGGTGGGACTATCGAAGGATATTCTAATCGAATTAAACTACTCTCTGTCACTCTTACAGAATTTGAAAATTCTTCCTTCCCTGTTTCTATACTCCATAGCGGTTTCTATATTCTATACTCAATAGCGAAAAATGAATTCATCTGATTTTTTTTTTAATGGATTCATAACAACTTTTGTTTTATGAATAAGCTTTTGAATAAATTTTAAGCGAATGTCTTGGTGTTATTGTGCAATAGATATCGTAATTTCGAGGCCCCTAAATTCTGGGGGTCGTAGAGTCATAATGGTTTAGATCCCTACGCGAGGAGGGAACACATAAGTTTTTATGTTGTTTTTTTTATATTTATATACAGTACTCGTATTTCTGTTTTATTTTTATGTATTTATATACATATTTATTTTCAGCTAGTTTAATAACAGCCTATGGCTTCCTTGCATTATGCAGCTAATACTAATCTTTCTTATGCTTAAGTCCACTACCGCCAGGTCCTCATCAGCCTGGTAATGTTTCTGTCAGCCATTGTGTTTCAAGATGGAGGAATATGGAAATACAAGGCGTTTTCCAGTTACTATTTATTCCACAAAATATAAGTCTTCTTTTAGAACACTATGAGCATGCATCTCCACGTACTTTCAACATTTTTTTTTTTTTTTTTCTATTTGATAAGCATTCGATTTGGAAAATATTAACAAATGTATTGCTAATATTTGGCAACAAAAACAAAATGAAAAGGTCCAAAGTTTATCCAATACATCCATATATTATTCATCAGTTCTCATTAGTCCCTAACAAACGTTAGGAGTTAATGAGAACTGATAAATTCTCATCATTTCTGAGAACTAATGAGAACTGATCAGTTCAGGAGACTACAAATAATTATTGTTGTTTGAATCAATTCCTTATGCACCAGCAAATGGACCATTTTGATCACAAGATAGATAAAAAAAATGCAATTTGTTGGTAAACGATTATCCACCATCAATAGACCAACATAGGCCTATTAGAAGAAACACTATTAGTTTTCTTCTTCCCCTCTTTGGGAAGAAGAAAACCTTATTACCTTATTAATTCCCCCACTGAGTTACATCTAGATTTAATATTTTTGAATTATTCAGTTTTATAACTCTTCGAATCATAAATAATAAGTGTTTAATATTTTTCTAAAGACATATGTATATACTGCCTTCCGAAAAATATGTTTTCGTAGTCCATTGGACTTTCCAGGATAAACAAAGTGATGTTTTGGCATGTACAGCCGAGCTGACTGAGTTCAAGAGGGGTATTATAGTCAGCTATTATATTGCTGGCTTGTTGACTCGAGCAATTGCTGACACCATCGAAAGTTAAATCGTTGATATGATCATGAAATGGAAGTGACATCCGCCATCATCCAGCAACCCACAAGAAGACTAAGGAAACTCATTCTACGTAGGCAGAGAATAGTTGATAGGGTAGTGCGACAATCTTGTCAAACACTCCTACTCCACAAAGCAACAACCATGAGTAGCGTCAACAGGGACTGAGGTTTGTATGAACACATAAGTGAGTATTAGGGCGGAAATGCCCTATTGTCACTTCATGAGACTTCACTCGTATACATATCTAACGTCAAATGTGGGGGAGCTATATTTAATAATTAGCGTATTGCTAGGAGAGCACCGTTGTGATTGGCTGAATTCACAAGATAACACGTCGGGCTTCAAGGCCGAATGACATTGTCAGGGTGTCATATTTTTCTGTTCAAACAGAAATTTCGTTAGACGTGACAAGAGGAAAACGGAGGAAATGCTAATAGAAAATTAAATTAGAAGTAAATAATCTGTTTTGAGCGCACAAGTAAGAATATCCGAAATGAAATAACAACAACTTCAAGGACGTTGCACCTGTGCCTATTCAGAAGAAGCCTCTACTTCGACCAGCTACTCGGCATACTCACCGCAAATGTCCAGTCACAGGGACGCTCAAAAATGGCCAAAGGAGGTAAATAGATCAATAGAATTCCAATTAACAAATTGAGAGGACGAACAAGTCGATCATTTCAATTTGAACAACTCATTCAATTTTTAGGATTGAGAAGTTTTTCGTTGTAATTAAATTTCATTAAATATTTTTGTTTCGTATTTTGACAGAATAAATCCTTATTCAAAATTAAACTTGCAGTATTTCAACTTTCCTTAAACATACAACTAATTTTTCCTTGGCGCTAACTGAATTTCGAAATTGCGTATTTTGCCCTTGAATATCATCCATAATTGGATTATATAGGATATTAAATTCTTCTTTATTCATCCGTAAGTACATCTTGAACGATTTTCATCTTCTTCTAAGTCCTGCAATAAATGATGGAATTCGCCTTTTTCTGTTCTCTTCCAGTTGATGTACTCTTTTGTTTTCTCGGCTATAAGAATAGCGCATGCATTTTCTAAATCTTCTTCAAAATCTGAACAGGAGGATGAACTGTGGCAATTCATTTCGCTTCAGCTTTTCTCAAAGAGAATGACACATATACAACGTTACAGGTTTCCAGACGTATCCCTTTTGGAATTATAATAAAATTTACAAGATACACCTTTTGTTCGGTTTTCTTCTAAGATATAATGGGTGTACCCCTAAACGAGGAATGAATACCCCAAACGTAAGCATGAGTACCTCGAGATCAAATTTTTAATGTGGCCACCGTACGTTACCGTGACGTTTCTTCTCCGACCGGCTTCAGAGTTTGTATTAAACAGGGACCACAGAATACTACTCTGTGACAGGGACGTGACGTGATAATAGTGTGTTTCTGCCCTTAGTTACATCAACGCGAAACTGATAAGGTTTCGGATACTTCTTGGAAGGTAGTGTAAATCATGAACACAGACCTCTTTGCATATGTTTTATAAATTAAATTAGGAACAAAATGTCGGGAAAAAAAGTATAAAACTTAAAATAAGAACAAAATTAGGAAAAAATGAGATAATAATTTAAGGCAAGGCCACCATAATCGCGAAGCCAAGGACTTGTACCTTATCCTTCTTCCGGCTCTTATTAAAACTAATGAATAATGTTATACAGAGTGTCTAATAACATGTGGGCCGTTCTTTCAGGCTCGATTCAGCGCCTGAAAACAACCAATAAAGTTCCTATAAACATGTTTTTGTTATTATTGGATTTTTAGGAACATCGGCGACTAAGGCCATATTGCTCCGTGTATATTGTCTGTAAATTGCGTGTATTCTGAGGTCAATTTTCTGTCTTGCTGGACGAAAAACCCGAGTTTTTTAAAAATAAATTTATCAACCGGAACGGCATTCTGTTCAGTTCCGGTGCATTTCAAGCCATTGCAAATAGTATCATATAAACCGCCATAAAGTGCCACTACAACTTGTCTCTAAGTGTATCCTATGATTGGTTCAACTGCATTGTGGGATGAAAGACTCCAGTACCCAGAAGAAAAAGGTACACGATTTGTGCAGAGACCGAATAACTGGGCCACAAACAAGCCAATAACAGTCACTGCTGTCGGTAAGAGAAACAGAATTAAAACGATTTTTTTTTGTCTCTGTTTTTAAAAAAAATTTAATTGTATAAGGTAAGGTTATCTGAAATACATTAGTGCGTATTTCGCACATTTGTTATAACTGACAGTATTAAAATGAAAAACTAGTTCATACAATAATCGGATTGTTAAAATACGAAAAAGAAACTGTTTTTGCTTCTGAGACGAAAATATAAAAAAATAACACAAGGGGGAGCCAGAGTAGTAATTGAATTAAAAAGATTATAATCTCACCGAACGATAAAATTACAGACGTAAGTTAAGCCTAGTCAGAAACAACAACAAAAATGGCAAATGAAAGTGTCTTAAAAATTTCCCTGTGATAAAATTTTCTTGTCTTCTTGATGACAAATGAAAACCTGTTGTGGTAGGAGGCGTGGAGATCTCACATCAGTCTCGGAAACTGGATTTGATGCAGGTGGAACTGCTTGGTTCTGTTCGACTGACGAAGCTATTTGGAAGAGAAATACAGTACTAGGAAGTGAGTGTTGTCATTAAAGCCTTTTCTGATAATATCAAAATAATTGAGTCCCAATTTACCGCTAAATGCTTCCTTGTTTTTAACGAGGAAGTATCTGCAGACGCAGTACAAGATGCATTCCCATAAACATTTTTAATCTTTAGTTGTAGGAGGTAATCCAACCATTACGTATTATGACATAAAAGGAAAAATAATTAACAAGATATAGTCAAGTAAAATAATTTATAAAAATTATTGCGTGATAAGAGAAACGTCAGCGACAGCTTAAAAGACGTGGATTATGTTGTGTATAAATAATTAGTATTTAATTAAGAACTACGTACTTCCTTTTTTAATTTGTGTTTACATAAATAATGTTAGGCCTAGCTGCAGTGGTTTGTTTTGTACTTATGGAGCTTAGTCATGATGAAGTACTTCTGGATTTGTCATAAGGAAATTCTTAAGACTGCGTATTAGCATTTCTCAGTGTCCCCTTACTGTAAGTTACTAGTTGCCCTTGGTTACAGCTACTTCCGTTATATTCTTCACAAATTCTAGAACTAATTGAAGGTCCGCCTTCCATTTCTGATTCACCTTTCTTTTATAATACACAGTTCGTTGGTTCGCATATAAGACTTTTGTTATGAAACGAATTAACACACGCCCATTCGAATAAGGCACTCAGTGGGATGTTACTAAACTTCTGTTTACAGCCTTAAGTTATGTTGCAAACAAAAGCAAGTACTGGATGCAAAGTCGCCACCTTTTTAAACATATTTATGTTCTGTTTATATTACTGCTGTTAGAACTACAGTACATTGATTTCTGTTGACTTAAATGCTGTACTGTATTAGCAAATTGTAGGTTCAAGTAAATTACCATTTGATCTTATAAAAGTTTAAAATTTTCGAATTTTAAGGATAAAATAAATTTTTACGTTGTTGTAGGGCAAGGGTTGGCAACCACTTTGAGTGAAGAGCCATTTTTGATCTAATTAAAAAAAAAAAAAAAAAAGAGAGAGAGAGAGAATCCGAAGAGCCGCACTTCAGCTGAAGCTGAGGGGAGGGGGTGGAGGTTTTTAAGAAATGGAATAGAGTGGGAAGGTGTTTTATTAAAATTTTATATATTTTTTGAAATATTATTTATTAATAATATTTCTAATTAATGTGACTTTTGCTGGTGAATTTATTGAGCAAGTCTCTCAACGTTATTGAAGTATGTCGTAATTTTTATCTTTAAGCATGCTGAGAGACTTTTTTTTTTTTTTTTTTTTTTTTTTTTATGAAAACCCCAAACACGAAAGGTATCAAAACCTATAGTACTTAGTACCGTGCATGGGTTGAAGGAGAAGTATGGGGGAGGGGGATGCCGGAAACTCTGCTCTAGAGACTAAACATGGGTTTCGCCACTTCAAGCCTCCAATAAGCAAAGTGGTGGTATTTCACCGGTTGATGAAAGTCATCTACCACCTTGATTTGCATTGTTCAGACGATTTCTTGATTTATTTTTAATATAGGTCATGTTCGAAAATATTTGCCCGCAGAAATTCGTGTCCGGTAAGCTACATCACGCATCGAACACAATTTGGGCTTGCATTTTAAACTCATCTATCGGAATCCATTTATGTAGAATTGCAAAGACAGCCCTTTGCCTCTCCAAATCCTCAATTTCAGTTTTAAGGCATTTTAGTCTTACACTCCACATGTCCTTGATTTTTAAGTCCTCTAATTCCATTTCAAACTTTGCTTCATGGGGGCCAAAAGTTAAAAGAGCCGCTGGTTGCCGACCCCTGTTGTAGAGTTTTAGGAGCATCTGCGACTAAGGCCATATTGTCGATTTTCTGTTTGCTGGACGAAAAACTCCAGTTTCCAGGAGGTGAAACCATGCACCCTCGCCTGAGACCGACAAATTCGGTCACGTTGTGAAAAAGGACCATAAAAATTCCTCACGCCATCGACGGGACTCAAACAGATATTTTCTACGTGGTGTGGGTAGGACGACTGTGCTACCCGCAAGGTATGGAGTAGGTGATTATTCATCAAAATTGGGAGTTATCATATATTCACTGGAGCGTTACTGCATCACTAAGAGGACATTTTGGAGGAAGAACATCGGTAGAGCTTTTGAAACAAAGTGGCCACCTCATAGTCCAATTTGAACTGCCGATTACTGCTTGTGGGATTATCTAAAACGCTGCGTCTCCAGGCATGACCTAAAGATAATGAACGTATCTTGAGATCAGCCTTCCTCTGCCTGTTCGTAATATCAGTGTAATCGGTAACGCCAGTAATTTCAGAGTAACTGCTCCGTAATTGGAACTGTTACTCTGAATCAATAACAGTTCTGTAATGGGAGCTATTATTAATTAGGCGGATCGGCAATTCAGTCTCTGCATTTTAGAAAGTTGTTGTTGTAATATGGTTTTAGCAGCATCAGCTGCTAAGGCCCGTGTGTATTGTCTGTAAATTGCGTGTTCTAAGGTCGATTTTTTGTTTTCTGGATGAAAAACCCGAGTTGCTAAGAAAAAGACCATGCTGTCCTCGCCCGAGACCGACTAACTCAGCCACGTTGTGAAAGAGGTCCATAAAAATTCCTCCCTTCATTGAATGGACTCGATCTTATGTCTTTTTCACTCGGTGTAGAGAGGACTTCGATCCTACCAACTGTGCTACTCACCAGGTCATTTTAGAAAGACATTCTTCGCTCTATAAAACTAAGCAAATACTAAATGGCCTATAAAAGTCAGTGTTTCGAAATTAATCGAAACGTCTGAGGTCATTTGCGACATTCGTTGACGTAAGCACTCCCGACCTTCATTACCTTGTCAGGAAATCAGCTCGTTCACTGTTGTGACTACAATGTGGGATGAGCCGAGATGAGTTCAACTAGCACTTCCTCCAACCTACACAATGAACAATAAACTGTGCCCAATACTAAGCGGAAGACCCCGTCCGGAAGAGGAGTGCGCCTTTACTCACGACCAGCAAACACGTACGGATGTAGAAGAGCAGGACGTCAATTGTAGGTGGCCAGTTACGACACAAAAACTTACGTAATCTGTGATGTCCCTTAATAACTATCAGTCAGAAATTAAAGTAGAACGAATCCGCCCACGGTAGTTCTTTAAAAGTGCGTGGGTGACACTATAAACGCAATAGCAAATCTCTAAGTCAATAGAGCTTTTTAATGAACCATAAATAATATTTCTGTCATATTGAGTCAAGGTATAATACTGTTGGTACACACACACCGGCCAAAAAATTAGAAACGTTTTGCAACTGGCGTCAACAGATAATTAAACGTACGGTGTAAATTGTCACATGGTATGGATCACGAGTTCCTTGTTTTTAAATAAGTACTGTACACATTCCTGGGACATTTTAGCCGATCAGCTCATGAGAGAAGATAGGTAATTTTCCGATTTTCAAAATGGTGTTGGAGCACGTTTAACAGAACTACAATTTAGAAAACAAAGGATATCACTGCTGAATTGAAGGCAACCATCTCAAACGTATACAATGAGTGGTAGACGAAAGGAAAATGCAGCAAGGCGAGACAGCAGGAATTTAAAGCGAACTGTGGGTCAGAATAGGTCTCTTCTCCAGCCAATGAAAAATTTATTTCAGGCAAAGACATATCCATTGCCAAATGAATTATGCGGCGAGAATAGAAGAATCTGCGATTTGGTAGTCGTACGAAAGTCACTTCTTTCTATATGAAACCGAAATATTCGACTGGGTAGTGCCACCAACTCCAAGGAGTAGATTATGAAACAGTAGAAGAAGATTATGTGGTCTGATGTCTCAATCTGCAATTTTTTGCGCCATTGCGAGTAGGACAGTGTTGATAGATTCGCCGTCCTCCCCAAACCTGGTGGAAAAGACCTAAGTTCGAATCCCGTCGATGATGTGAAAAATTTTTATGGGCAGTTTTCACAGTGTAACAGAGTTAGTTAGTCTCGGTCGAGGACGGTGGTTTTTCTCCCGGAAACTCGAATTTTTTGTCCAGAATACTGTACAGTAAATCGACCACTGAATACACTCAATTTACATACATATTATAAACAGCGCAATAGGGCTTAAGTCGCTGATGCGCCTAAAACCCTACGACAATCAAACAAACAAACTTTTTTAAACCAATGGTAGTGGTAGAGTTAAAGTGTAGCTTGAACCTCAGGAAGCCATACTGTCTCGTGTCCTCCGCTCAAGCAGTACTAGTAGTAATGGGGTTTTAGGTGCATCAGCGACTAAGGCCATGCGTGTGTTCTGTGGTCGATTTTCTATTAGCTAAACGAGCTGGATATCACCATTCTTCTGTTTCTTGTTGATTTTCTTCTACTTCTCTCTCTCTCTCTCTCTCTCTCTCTCTCTCTCTCTCTCTCTCTCTCTCTGTGGGAAACTCGGAAATTTTTTTTTTTTGCTGGTGTAGCATAAGCCTCGGGCTTCCTTGCACTGTATGGCTAGTAATAATAATAATAAAAAATCCCATATTTCCTGGAGAAAAAGCCATGCTCCCCTCGTCTGAGCCCGATTGACTCAGCCACGTTGTGAAAAGGCCCATAAAAATTCTTCGTCATTGAACTCAGCTCTTTTCCATCCGATATGGGGAGGACAGCGATCCTACCGACTGTGCTACCCACGAGGGACACTCAAGCAGCTGGAGGTGGCATCAGTGTCAAGGAGACGCCGCCGCTATGTATTGTGCAAGAATTGTATCCGAATGGTTTGAGGAGCATTCCCAACATCTACCTTGTCCGCTTATCCTCCAGATCTAAATCCAATTGAGACTGTCTGGGACATGTTAGAAAGAGCAGTTGCTTCTATACCGACAGCAATACTGTAGATGACAAATATGCTGATGGAATAATGGTCAAATCTGGAAGTGCACTCCTTCAAACACCTAGTGGAAATCAATTTCACTATATACATCAGCGATAGTGGATTTAATACTTTCTGAGTCATAATCGAAATAATTTAAGGGACCACTTTGTGAATTAAAAATAAACAAATATGTTTACTTAGCATGTCCTACAGACTGAGTATTTCAGTATACTGCATATTTAAAATTGTAATTAATTACAAGTTTTACCTCTAAGCCAAGGTATTAAAAAATATAATCACGCACGCTGAAAATGAAATTTTGGGGTGTTGCAAAAAATATTTTAATGGTGGATATTTTATAAATACAGAACTGGTGAAAATGAGCAAAGGTTTAAATATATAACGGATTTCATGATCGTACACATCCTAGTTACTGTTGAGATGAACAATTCCACTTGAAAGTCGACTACTTAGTCCCCAACGTGACACTCTTAACTTCCCCTCTTGTCCCAGAAAGTATGTCCTCTCTTTGTAGCCGCTCCTAACAAGGAACAAGATCTCAACAATAGAATTGATGAACTGGTAAACCTATTACACGTAGTGGTAACTTATTATCATCAAAATCAAACACTCCATTGAGGCGAAGGAAGGTCATAATTATTTAGCTCTTGTAATATGCATCCAAATTCTTATTGCCAACACAAAGCGGCGCATTCTAGTGACCCAGTGGAGGCAATGACCTTTTAGCATAAGTCTAACAATAGCTGAGAACACAATTCATTCACAGAGTCTTCAATTAACACAAGTCATTACTGGCCGCAGCCTTACCATACTTGGGAAGTTACCCTCGGCAAGGGGAAAAAAAAACTTCTTCTTAGTGGTATGCGTAGTCCTTCCTGTTAAAAGAACTTCCCTGGGAGAAGTAACATCTTCTCTTCCATGCGTTCACAACTGGTTGGCATCCATTTCCCCGTTTGGTCTTCTATCTGCGTCTATGCGCTCTTGACCTCTGCCCGTAATTCGACCACTGGAACGGAGTTACAGGAGCCAGATGTCATCCGTCTCCCCTTTTTTAACAACGACCTTGGATGCCGGATATTTATGTTCCTCGTCAATGTACTGACAGGGACGAAAATGGATTTGTCATCAAGGCTTGCGACGTCGAAATGTGAAAAGAAACCGATTTTATATGGAACCAAGCAACGTTCTAACCAGCGAAAAAATTATCACAACTAGTTGAAATTGGTAATACGTTTAATCTATTAGATGTAGATGGCCAAATATTCTCAACAAAAAATGAAAGAGAAACCGGTGATGGACTTATTTCTAAACATTTCTGGAACCAAGGATCCCCATATTTATAACGTCACTGGATCTGTGAGGTCTGTTGAAAAGTAAAGTGTAAAAAAATATCCCCCCCCCCCCTTCACTGGAGGAAGTTGTTGTTATAGTAGGGTTTAGGAGCATGAGCGACTAAGGCCATATTGCTCCATATATATTTTCTGTTTGCTGGACGAAAAACCAGAGTTTTCGGGAGAAAAAACTATGCTACACTCGTCTGAGATAGACTAACTCAGCCACGTTGTGAAAAAAAAACCCATAAAAATTTTTAACGTCGTCATCGACGGGACTCGAACTTAGGTCTCTTCCACCTGGTGTGGGGAGGATGGTCTTTCTACCAACTGTGCCACCCACGAGGACGAAACATTACAAAAGGTGTCATCAAATATAATGAAAAGAATCTGTGAATGCATCCAAGAAGGTGGACAGTTTCATTATATTTTTCTCATATTTCTGCTTTGCGAATTTTCAATTACTCTGTAGATGACAAAATCCTACTGGTATTGTTGGAAAAATAAAACGCAACAAGAAATAACACCTTTGTTTATTTAACAATGGCTCTGTTTTTGAAAATTCCAATTATTGTGAAGCAATCCTAAATTTAAATTCAGTCATCCGGGTGACACTCTTATTAAA
This sequence comes from Mastigoproctus giganteus, assembly GCF_048544385.1. Taxonomy (NCBI): domain Eukaryota; kingdom Metazoa; phylum Arthropoda; class Arachnida; order Uropygi; family Thelyphonidae; genus Mastigoproctus; species Mastigoproctus giganteus. The sequence continues at coordinate 249,722,844 of NC_143575.1, forward strand.
CATGTTTTACTTTTTATTTTTGTTGCCTAAATTGAAAATGTAGACAATGGACGAACAACCATCACCCTCGTCAAAATGGATTTCCTCACTTCGACCCTCTTCCGAAGGATGTAGCCGAAATAATTCGACTTGCTGTCAGTTGACAGACAGTGCCGATGACCTCGTTTATAACATTCGCACTTTCCTTCAACAATGCAGCTTGCAAGATGGTGATGAAAATTTACTCAAACTAATACTAGCCATGTTTATAGAATGGAAGTTGGTTCGAACAGAAATGACCTGGGATCATGAGCTGGAACAGAATGTAGCGTATTACATGGCCGAGATGTGTTTTTACTTGCAACTTCCCAACAGCGATCTGGTCTCACAGATTTTACGATGCATATATTCTTGTGAAGGTCACTTTGGAAAGATATTTCGAGCTGCTGTAGGTTACCAGGGATATAAACAGGTGAAATTCAACGCGATACGTCATTCTCACGAAGAACCAGGGAGGACACACCCTGTCCACTACTTTCTGAGTCATGCCCACCAAAGAAGGCTTCTCTTTCGAGGCATGCGCTTTGTTGACGCCGACGTACTGTTTACCAAACGACTACCACCATGTGCCTCTGCGATCCAAGCAGTCAATCCTAAATTACTTTTATTGCTTCTCCGTTACGGGGCATTGATGACACCTAGAAACAAGCCAAATGCCAAACGAGATCTTTTCGAGAATGACTTTGCCATTTTACTTAGGTGGATCATTGGAATAATCGTTCTTCGAAGCGGGAAGGATCCCGAAGAGTCGGATTTCGAAGTGGATCTCAACAACAGCATCATTCTGAATGCCATCAGATGCGGGCGAATTATGCTGAGGGCCACACCACAGCTTAGCAGCCATTCGTTAATGGAACCACGGTGCAACGGCATGAGTCAAATAGAAAACTGTCACAGGCGCATGGATGCAATAAGGAAGTTGAGTCAGGAACATCTGATGCCAAAATTAAAGCAGAGATGTCTGGAGCCTTCAGAACTGAAACATCTTTGTCGTTACATCATCAGGTTTGAGTTGAACAAGAACTGGGAACTGCCGGATGGAATCCAGCAGCTCCCTCTACCATTGTGTCTTCACAATTACATTGATCTCGTGGAAGACTAGAATTATAATAAAACACCATCAACCATAGACACAAAATGTAGTCCAGTATCAAGTTGATTCTAGTAAGTAACAGCATTAATTAATGAAAAGCAATTGAATTCCCGAGATTGAAATATCTCAGATAAAAAATAAAGGAAAAAAGAAAAAAGCATTACCCAAATTATATGTATTTATACTTTACTGATAATTTAATATAAATCAAAAATAATTCACGAATGTATTCAAGAAGATGGAAATCAAGAAATTCAAAGCAGAACTAACCCAGTCTGGTCACAATTTCTTGATTTATGCTTATAGGAAAATTACATTATTAAAATACACCCAATCTCCAAATTCAGTCTGAATCGGGCCCTAAACCAAAAATTATTCTACGTACACTGCTCGAAAAAATTAACAGAACACGTAAAAAACGTGCTGTTACTCATGAAGAGGGACAAAATATGGAATGGTGGTGTACCCTAGACAGATACACCACCACCCCTTCGGACATGTATAGGGGACATTTATAGGGGCTATATAAACATTACCAAAAAGGTCACATTACAGAAGTCGATACAAGACGCTCGAAAATATGGTCACATGACGTTAGTACGTCGTATGATTCCTTCCAACGGCTAAACAGACCTGACAGCTGTGAAACATGCTCGATATGAGGGTGCCTATAAGATTCCGTGGCAACAAATCCCATTCTTCCGCCACCAGCGAAAATCTTAGCTCATCAAGTAACCATGACTAAGGAGTTGGGTGTCGGTGTGTAATGCGACGCCCAAAGACGTTCCACACACATTCGATTGGATTTAAGTCTGGTGATTGAGCTGGCCACGACAGTCGTTGGATATTTTCAGTTTCAAGATATTCCTCCACCACTTTAGCTCTGTGTGCGGTGGCATTGTCGTCCATGAAAAGAAAATCTTGGCAAATCGACCCCTAAAAAGTCGCTCATAGGATTCGAGAATCTGTTCTGTACCTCAGTGCGCTTACAGTAAAAGTAAAGAGTAAACTGCATCCATTATCAGTCCACTACACGATGGAATCCTCCTCGACGATTCATGTTGAGGGAAATGGACAATAAGCTACCACGCTGTTTCAGCGAGGGTTGGCAGATCGGCCGTATTTAACAGTCAGGGGCTTGAACTCCAATCTACTTAAAGAGCGTGTGCTACTGCACTCCTGCTCTGACCACTCGCTACGCAAGCCTTATTGTATTCCTATCAAAAATATGAAGTGGATTGCGGTCGTTGATCATTATTCCACCCCACACAAGAACACTGCCTCCACTGTAAGAGTCCCTTTTTCTGATGTTAGAGGGATGGATCGCATTCCTCGTTGTCTCCAGAAGAAATAACTCTTAAAATCTATTTGTAGACTAAAACGGAACTCATCAGAGAACAGAACTGTATCCCATTTGTCGGGGCTCCAAACATATGTTACCAATTTTGACGAACTCTGCAGTGGTTTGGGGTTAATGGGATTCAAAAAAATTCAAATTATTATATTATGACCACCCGTAATTTCCTACATATACTCGTATATGCATTATGCCTGTAAATTGTGTGTGTTCTCTGGTCGATTTCTCTGTTTGCTGGACGAAAAATCCCAGTTTCTTGGGAAAAAACCTTGCTATCTACGCCTGAGACCGACTAACTCAGCCACGGGGTCAAAAAACCCATTAAAGTTCCTCGCGTCATAGATGGGATTCGAACTCGGCCTTTTCCACCGGGTATGGGGGAGGACGGTGACGATACCACTGTGCTACACGCGCAGACGGGGTTAATAGGATAAAACCACTGGCTTCCTTGCATAGAGTCCACTTGAATTGAGTCTTATTAACACAGTCCGGTTGGAAATGTTTTCACCTGTGGCCGCAGCAACCTCAAGAGCCAGTTGATCACACGACATCTTAGGGTTCCGTCTTGCTGTTAGAGCCACATAGCGGTCTGTTCTGGTTGGCGTAGCCCTCCGGAAACCTTGGCCAGCTATTCTTGTAATGGTTTCGGTGTCCTGAAACTGCTTCCATAGTGCCGAGACGACACTGCATGAAACATTATACCAACGTGCCACCTCAGCCTGCGGCTGCCCAACTTCCAGGGCAGGACCAAGGTATTTACATGCCACGAGCAGAAAGATTTTTTGGCGCCCTTTACCAAGGGTATATTTTTTTTTGCCTCACTGTTCTTCTGTTTTTGGCGCCCCTTAAAGAATAGCATCCCGAGCAAGGGCCCTGCTAGCCAGTACTTTAATCTGGCACTGCCGGCTTCAAGCCGTTCAACGGCTCGCCATCTAAAAGAATCATCTGAACGACGATGACTTGCCATCCTGAGTACTGGAGATGTGGCTGTCCCAATGAGCAAGACAAAAAATTGAAACGATATGGTCGCAACCTGTGTTTTTATAGGCATGAATAATTTGCATAATGTACCATTCTGTAAGGTGGGTAGATCGATTTCTATTGGATACCGGGAATTTGCAAGCCAGGATGCCAATTATATAAAATATCCTAAGAAATATTCGCATTCAGGAACGGTGTTCACAATAAATTCATGGAAAATATTTTGTTCTGTTAATTTTGTCGAACAGTGTAGTTGGCGACATGAACAGGCAAATATTTTGATGTCATAAGCGTGTTGTACATTTTCAGAAAATGGGCTAATATAATTATTATTTCTGATTTAGATATACAATGTAATTTAATTTAATAAATTTATAATTTTAAAGCTTTGGGATTTTCAAAAATATGTTACGGGATGAAATGCATACTAAATCCAGTTCGTCTGCTATGTAGTTAAATGCAGGAAACTGGCAGATTCCAACTTGGCTGTTACTTTGACAACTCAGTGCCGGATTAAGGAACGGGCTAGCAGGCCTCTTGCCCGGGACGCCATTCTGTAAGGGGGGGGCCAAATTTTACAAATCATGGAAAAAAAAATATATATATATATATCCTTATTTAAGGGGGTGCCAAAAAAATCTTTCTGCCCGGGCGCGAAAATACCTTGGACTGGCACTCTGCTAGTAAGATAGCAGACGAACTGGATTTAGTATGCATTTCATCCTTTAAAAATAATGTAAATTAGTCTGTTGGTCGGATTTTACCTTTGTCAACTTAATTTTATCTTTTTCTCATTTACAATAACAAAAATGCACATGCGCAGATCCCGATTATCTATTCGATATGTTCTTCCCGGCGTGCAGCACGTGCGTGTGCTGTAAACGCGCACTTTTATTTCTGCAGCTATTACAAAAATCCCGCTGTGCGTGAGGATGGATGAAACCAGTCAGGAACGCCGCATGCGCACGTAAATATTGGCGGGCGGATGAGCAACACCTTCGATGGGAAACTTTTAACAACGACCTTCTCAGAACGTCCTCGGCCACAGGAAATGGACGCCATGAAGGTCACCAGTAGCGTCTCTCTACGGCCCGATGCTCCTCACCCTTACCACTCGGGGAGGCAGGAAGACATTCCCTGGGAAGTCGGTCCGTGAAGAACGCTCCGTCCCCGTAGGAATATCAAGCCCGCCGATCTGGTGGATTCTGCTTAGGCAGCCGTGACAGATACCGAAGAAGACGCTCAAAGGCCGACGTACGACAGGAACGCTAGGTGGGTCACAGATAATAATTCGCGCTGGCGATGGGTAATTACGGATAGCATTACGTGACCACGTTCGTCCAGGGTCGTTGCTGTGCACCGAGGCGGGCAACTGGAGGAGGGCGTCAAAGGGTCGGAGAATGTCACCAAGATTAAGAACCCTCCGGTGAAGACACGTGTGCCGCCACGAATCCATAACCCGTGTGAAACGGGGTCGAGTCTCTTAGGTTGCATCCGAACTGGACCTTGATGGCGTTCAGTGGTGTGGAACTTTTATGGGGATATAGTTCAGTAAACTGGACTCGTATTTGAGGGGCCCTCACTCCCTGTATAAAGAAACTGCTTTCATGGTTTGTGAAAATGATGAATCTTTTTCTTTCATCAACCAAATCCCAAGCATTCCTGGAATTAGAAGGTGGAGGGAGGTAACCAATGGCTATTCTGTTGGGGAGACTGCACAGAACAAAGATGGCCTATTTTAAATGTCTTTCATTATTGTAAGCTAATGGTATAACACAAAGATCATTATAGATGTGAACTTTACAAGTTGGTGTTAAAGAGGGAAAAAAGTTTCTTTTTGATTGCCACCATGAAACTGGTCTCCAAAGTATATTTGCCCAAAAGAGATTTAATTAAAAAATCAACCTAAAATATCACACAATTGCTATTGTTGGAAAAGGATCACGCAACAATGTACATTTAAAGTTAACAATGGAGGAGAGTTGATCTTCCAAAAGATTAACACCACGAGGTTCGGATTTTCGAGGCTTATTGTTAAGTAATTAGGCCTACTTCAGTTGCCTGAATTCTGGGATCGAGGTTCAATCACCGAATGTTCTACAATTAAGCACTTGTTCAGAATTGAAATATAATGAATGGAAGAACGTGGAGATGAATTTCTAAACTGCCAGCCTCTCTCTCCGAGGGTAGAGAGAGAGAGGACGCTGCTTTGCTGTCAGCTCACAAAGTGCCGTTGACCTTGCCTTCGACGTTCGTTCGCACTCTCATTGGCTATATGGCAGACGCAGACGAACACTCGCTCTGAGGCCTACTAACCTGTTAAAATGTTCCTGTCAGTGAAATTGAGAGGAAAAATGGTTACTGTGGTTCAATTAATCATCAAAGATGATACTCCTATATCGTTTGGTCTTCAGTAAATTAAATCATAATAAAAAGGTTTTATTTGAAATAAAAATACACATTTTTTTTTTAAGTTTCTTGTTCCCACCATCAATCTGTGGATTACGATCCTGAGGGATGGGAGGTGGGTCGCAAGAATTGTCAAAAAAAATTTAATCTCTAAAAACTGTTTTTCATCCCGTTGAAAGTGGGCAAATTTGACTGGATCAGAAACCGTTAAAAGAAAATATTTTTAGGGCGTGCTGTACGTTTTCAAGTTTCAGTCTGCGCATAAAAAAATATGAAGGAGGACATAGTTGTAGAAAACGCAACAATAGTTGTCCTACCCAACAGTACATTCGATAATTGAGAGCTCTAGTTTATGAATTTTATTCTTGGAGAGGTTGGATTTTCATTTCCTATTGACCCAGCAATGGCTTATAATTAACTTTTCTCCTAAATTGGTTACGCCCACAATGGGGCAGAAGTCTCATCCATCAGGGTGGACACCCTCACCACAAACATCTTACGAAGAGTATGACGATGTTAGAACCAATTACGCTGATTCTAGGGTGGACGATGTTGATGGCTTGGCACTCAACATTAGCAACTTCATAGAACAGAACAGTGTGGAAGATGGAGACGAAAATTTGCTTAGATATCTGCTGACAATGTTCGTTGAATGGAAGATGTCAGAGCCGGATATGTCGTGGAACTTCGAATTGGAACAGAGAGCGGTGTATTACATGGCCGAAATGTGTTTCAATTTGCAAATTTCTGATGGCTGTTTGGTAGAGCAAGTGCTTCATTGGCTGTATTCGTGTGAGGGTCACTTAGGGAAGATATTTCAACCGGATATCAACACTTACGGTTACATCACCGCAAATCCCCAGGGAGATGAACAAGACGACCTACACAGGGTCCACCCCTTGCATTATTTTCTTCCCCAAGCTCACAAAAGAAGACTTATGTTTGATGGCCAGAGATTTGTGGACAGAGGAGCGTACGTCGGTAAAGGTGAGACTGTTAGATGCGTTTCTCCGGTCTTGCTTTTTAGCCCTGATCTGCTTTTACTGGTTCTCCGCTACGGGGCGCTGTTAACGTCCAAAGCCGTCAGCAACTTTACCATCATATTCACCTTTCTAATTAATGTCATTTTCCGAAATCGAAAAAATCCAGAAGATTTGGACTTTGAGATCGATATCAGCAACGAAACCACTTTGAAAACCATCATATGTGGTCGAATCTTACTGAGGACCATGCCACAACTTTGCAGTCAGCTACTGCTCAATGAATTGAGATGGAATCCCCTCGATCGATTAGCTGGCAAAAAGAGGATTGTTAAAACAGTGCTCAAGCTAAGCGAGAAACATCTGATGCCCAAATTGAAGAACAGATTTCTGGAACCTTCAGAGCTGAAACACCTGTGTCGCTATCTGATTAGGTTTGAACTGAACAAAAAGTGGGAATTACCTGCTGGAATACAACAGCTTCCGCTACCACAACACCTCCGTAGTTACGTTGATCTTTTGGAGGACTAGATGGTAATAAATCCAGCTATTTGATTACTGGAATAATTGCGTGGTGATTAAAAAAAAAATTCTGATTTAATTCTTGTCAAATAATGGAATATCAACACAAACCCAATTGCATCTTCATCATTTATAATATCTGAGAATATTTGATTACAAGCTCACTGAAGGTTCCCTAACCTAACTTTAACTTCTACACACCCTTTTTTCCAATTAACCCAGAAAACGAGATTGGGGTAGTAGAACTGATAAGAATAATCGTGATCTTCAATATGCAGCATTGCAGAACCGTAAACACCCTTTTGATTTCTGACTGCGGTTTTCAAAAGTGGTAAAATAGAGCTCGAGGTCATCTGATGAAATTATCGGCAATCTTGAAAAGAATTTTTATTCCATTTTGTTCATTCGTAACTTCCCTTTTAGATGAATGCTGAAGTTTATCGGACGGATGTGAGGCTCTTGAAGTGTGACTGAAATAAAGAGTGCCATTTTGTTACCTCTTTTTATTATCGTGGTTGAGGTCTAAGCTAACGGATCAAAGCACTTTTAAAGTGGATCACGAAGCGGAAATTTCCAAATAAATGTTTTTTTCTTTCTTTCTTTCTTTTTTTTCTTTTGTGTGGTAAACAAATACCACAGAGTTAGGCCTAAAACGCTACAAAAAATACTGCACATTGTTGAAAATACGTCCACTGTATCGTATGAGGTTTAAAAATCCAACTGCCGGATATGTTCAATTTTAAAATTGTACTTCCGGTTAAATAGTCTGGCAGTATTATCTTGTCATAAAGTGGTCAGGAAAAATATTTCCTTCTAATTGAAAAAAAAAAAAAAAAAAAAAAGAATTAATGGACGATGCCTTGAGGATTTGCAAACCTCATGACAAAAGAAAATGGTCCATGATTCTTTCTAATAAGAAGTAATGGGTCGTTTTCATTATGAGGTGAGTTTAGTGTCCAATACACTAGTGTACAATTCCGATATTCCATAGCCCATTGTGTACACGAATTTCCAACTACACTGCTCAACAAAATTAACAGAACAAAATGTTTTTCATGAATATTTTGTTGTGAACAGTGTCGCCGAAGGAGAATATTTGATATAATGGGCAACACACACCCACCCTCTTCATGTTTTTGATAGGGGTACTGTAACTGCACAGACGTACCGAGAACAAATCCTCGAATCCTATGTGCGACTTTTTAGGGGTGCATGAAAAGATTTTCTTTTCATGCACGACAACGCCATTGCACATAGACCTCAAGTGGTGGAGGAATATCTTGAAACTGAAGATATTCAAAGACTGCCGTGGCCATCACGATCAGCAGACTTAAATCCTACCGAACATATGTCGGACGCCCTTGAGCGTCGCATTGCACATCGACAGCAAACTTCTCAGTTACTTGGTGAGCTAAGGTCTGCGCTGGTGGAAAATTGGGATTCGTTGTTGCAGAATTTGCAGAATCTTGTAGACACTCTTATATCGAGAATTGTACACCGCTGTCAAGTCTGTTCAGCCGTTGGAGGGGATCATACGCCGTAATGATGTCATGTGACCATATTTCCGAGCATCTTCTATCGACCTCTGTAATGTGACCTTTTTTTGGTAATTCTTATACAACCCCTATAAATGTCCCTTATACCTGTCCGAAGTTTCTCGCTGTCTCCTCACCTCATTTCATTGTTATTCTATGGTACACCACCACCACCACACCGAATTTTGTCCCGCTTCATCGCAAGCTGCACGAGTTACACCATGTTTTCTACGTGTTTTGTTAATTTTGTTCAGCAGTGTACTTAACATTCATGACAGGGTTCGAATATTACAGCAATAGTTTGGGGAATGTTTTTTTGGATATATTGATTCCTGTGGAATAATTCTAAACGCTAGATCGTCTTTGAATATCCTCGTGGACCAGATACATCCCATCATATTGTCTGTCTAACTTTCAGATGAGAGTTAACAAGTCCAGCAGGAAAATCCACCATACTTGTCGTGTTGACATGATGTGGAACTGGTTCGAGGAACACGATGGACTTTTTCCTTTAATAAACCCAACAGTTACCTAATCTGAATCCCACAGGGTATTTGTTGGATAACATCGAAAGGGCCAGATGGCTTAGGGAACAGCTACCATCCACTCTACAAAAATTGGTGTTGTTGGTTCTTCGGCGCATCAGCAGCGAAGAACATATCGCGCTGTATGCCATGTCTGTAAATTACGTCTGCTCTATAAACGGTTTTACCTGTTTTCCGGACAAAAAACCGGGAGAATAAAAAACACGCATCCCTCTTTTGAGACCGACTAAGTCTTCTACATTGTGAAAAAAGCCCATAAAAATTCCTCCCGTCATCTACAAGAATTGCACGACACCGTTCACACTATATGAATGACACACAGTTTTGCACGCAGTGTGACAGACAATACACACATCATATTGACTCCTCGGTGGCCTAAGCTGCCTAAGTTACAGTATGGTACTAATTTAAAGCAATTCCAGCTCGTTGTCCATTTTTAATCTCAGTAAACAGCAAAATTGAAATTCCGGCATGAAAAAGCCAAACAACGAGATGCAGAAGATGTACTGTTTGATTGTCAACTTGCCAAATTAATAAGTTACACCAACAACTCTATATTGAGTTTAAATCTATATATACATTGCATAAAAAGGAAGAGTACAAAAATGGAACAAAATAAAATTTCACAAAGTTCTCTAAAAAGAAAATATAATAATAAAAACAGGATTTCTATAACAGGTATTTTTGTAATTTAAAAAAAATAGAATTTTCTCATTAAAAAATTAAGTATTATGTACGGTTGTCTTTTAATAAAACCGACCAACCTGAGTTAGTTACAGCACTACTCCCAATTACCCCGTTGAAACTACATCTTAATATTAAAGAAAACACTTTCCATCTAGTGTTATTTACTGAATGAATTAAAAAGCTTTGACATCGACTCATTACACCTTAATGGGATTATTCAAAGGTCATTTCGTAAAAGTGAAGTCCAAATATTTCCATATTTGCGTGACTCCATCAGGAGATAAATTATATTTATTTAACATAATTTATTTATACACACAATACGCTAACGCCTCATAGCCTTAGTTTCTTTGGCAAAAAGACAAACGACTAAACTGAAAGGCAATGACATTGTCTTTAATGCATCTAGTTCTCCCCATGGTTCAGAAAATTGCTTCGGACAGAGATACAACGTCCATGAATGGATGGCTAGACACCGGTGGATTTAATATAGAAACTTTAAACAGAGTAAAAGTAACTTACTGTTGCGACAACTATGGGGCTGATAGGTAACAATGGGTGTAATAACTTACAGTAGTGTTTGGCAAATTTTATTGTTTGCGTGGTTATGTTTACTTTTTTTTTTTTACCTGAGATCCACTGAAACAAGGTACAGTCATTTAGCAATGTCTAATAAGTATTACTTCTTATTCTTATGCAAATTGGTAACGTAGATAATGGAGGGGAGGCCTCAATTCTCAGGATGGAGACCCCCACTACAAACGCCTTACGAAGAACGGAGTGAAAGCGAAAATTCCCCAAGCAGCGTCCACGAACTTGCTCAAGAAATTCGCAACTTCATGGACCAGAACAGAGTGGAACACGGGGATGAAAATTTGCTCAAACTTATTCTGTCCATGTTCACACAATGGAAGTCGCTGAAGACAGATATGGCATGGGACCATCAGCTCGAACAGAGGGCGGTGTATTACATGGCTGCCATGTGTTTTTATTTGAAGGTTTCCAACAGCGACCTGGTGGAGAAAATCTTGCACTGCGTGTTTTCGAGGATTGGTCATTTTGGCAGGATATTTCATCCGGACACAGACCACTTTGGACATGGATCGCCGCTGTTTAACTCGCAATATAATTCTCAAGAAGACGATAACCAAGACATAACCCATCCCTTGCAGTACTTCCTGTGTCATGCCCACAACAGAAAGCTCACATTTAGAGGTAATCGTTTTGTGGATGAAGTCGCATTTGCTGCCAGAAGCGACACTTATCGGTTTGTCTCACCGATTTTAATAGAAACTCCAAAGTTACTTCTACTACTTCTCCGCTATGGGGCGCTGATGACACCCAGTGATTTAGACGTCAAAATTTCTATAATTTTTTCGTTCATATTTGTTATTATATTACAGCGAAGAGGGGTGCCCGAGGACACTGATTTTACAGTCGATTTCACTAATACCTCCACCCAAAGGACTATCCAATGTTGTCGAATTCTTCTGAGAGCCATATCGCGACTTCCCTTGGAGTTACTCTTGAAAGAGCTGGGCTGGAACTCCAGCGATACAACACCAGGACATAGGAGAAGCATCGAAACTATACTTCAGCTGAGCCACGAAAACTTGATGCCTAAGCTGAAGAAGAGATGTTTGGAACCATCGGAGTTAAAACATCTCTGTCGATGTATAATTAGATTTGAGTTGAACAAGAAATGGGAATTACCGAATGGAATTCAGCAGCTCCCTCTGCCGCCTTATCTTCGTAATTACATTGACCTTTTAGAGGATTAGAGTTGTAATAAAGGATCCAGGTCTATATTCTGGCATTGCTTAAAGTAACTAAGGTATTAACTATGTACACTAATCTTACATCAAAGACAGTTTCGAGATTTATAACTCTGGTTTTTCAACTCACAAATCTTGAAGGGTAACGCAATTGGGACCCATTTTTCTTTCCTAAATGATCTATGTAAACTTGGGTTTTTCATCCTGAAAAACATATTATCCGACGATAAAATATACACTATTTACAGACACTACATGTCTAAGCCTCATTACCTTAACTGCCTCTCTCTAAATCGTATACAACCGAATAGCCCGAGGATCTACACAGCATACCAAAAGACAATTATTGTCGTCTGGTCTAGTCTCATTACTTGTCTTCTGTCCATCGAACAGCCAACAAACCGGTTATAAAATTCTACACAAATTACAGCTAATTTATGCAGCGAGTCTTAGTGGTCAAGCGTTTCAAATGCCTTCTTTAGGCCTATTATGATCATTCTGCGATTTATTTTTGCCTAATGAGAGGTTCTGCAAGGTCATGAACAGTTTTTTTCAGATAATTTAAACTTTTTTTTGGTCAATTTTGTCTAATGTACACTATTCGCAAGTTAAATCGAATCTGAGTTGCTGTTAATATGAGCAGTATCGAATCCTTCGTGATAGCCAAGATAGAGTTTCTTAAATCTTTTCATAACAATAATAAATAATAAAGCTGTGGGCCCCAAGGGCTCACATCTGGTGAGTATGGGCTTGGCACACCCAGGGTCCTGACTGGTATAAGCCTCAGGCTTCCTTTCGCCCTATAGCTGTTAATAATAACAATAATAACAAAGAAACTTGTTGGTTAGTGACCTAATACTCAAATTATATGCGCACACTTACCTCAGAATATAGAAGACGACCATAGAAGTTACTTCATCTGTGGTTGTATTCTATTTTCGGTTTGCCTGTTGAGATGGGTGTGAGGATTTTCCCCTTGATACAATATGTTATAATTTAAAAAAATATATATAATTTATAAACATACTAATGCCCTATTGCCTTAGTTACCCATGCGCTTTCCTTCAACGACTTGACATATCTCGACACAACCAAAGTAAAATTGTAGATTGGCAAGGTTATCCTAAGCCGGATAGACCAATTCTTAAATTACAAAATATTGAATGCTGCAATGGCAATTCAAAATAAGCCTAAGGCATCAGTCAGATGATTTTACAAAATAGATATTTTGTATAATACTGTGCGATTGTCTTGGGCTTCTTAATCTATCCCATCATGGGGAAGAGAGGTGATCTTTGCCATTTTAAGAAGGGTATTATGGGTGGAGTCAACTCTAAGATTAGATTATGGAATGGTGGAAAAGGATCATGTCAGACGAGTTTCTATTTATATTTTTTTTCTGCACCAATGGTAGTGGTAGGGTGGAAATGTTGCGTGAACCTCATAAAATCGTGCATCTGGACTGTCTCGTCCACCACTGAAGCGGATGGATGTCGTATCACAGTATGGAGTATATTCTGTTGGTACAGCCAGTTCATACCCGTACCTTTAGAATGTCGTGTTACCTCCAGTGAATATCCTATTGTATCGAACCAACTTCACCCTGTATGCTTCATTTTTATCCGTATTGCAATGGATTCTTTCAACACGACAACACAACTATCAACCGTACAAAAGATATATATGAATGATTCAAGGAACATTTCCAAAATTTTCAACACCTACGAAAGACAACAAATTCTTCAAATCTGAATTCAACTGAGGATGTCTGAGATATGTTGGAAAAATCTTGTGTTAAACTTCCTCAGACGGCTACAGGAATCCATAGCACATATACGGGTAAAATAATTCCGACAAAAGATGGCCCTACTATAATTTCAAGTTTTCTAATTTTCTGGCCAGTCAATGCACTATCAAAGAACTTTGAACAGTTTTTCAAAAGTTTCTCAGGTTGAGATTTTTTTTATTCACCATAATCAGACTTCCTTTCTCAGTAGTGCCCAATGTCTGTCCTTTATCAGAGCTTTCAGGGTTGGTCCTAGAATTCAGATGTAAGAATTAATATTGGGTAAATGGACGAAAAGGTGTTTTCCTTGCTTTTCTAACCAAGGTTGCGCTGAATAGACTCTATTGTGCTAATCAATAAGTCTGTTACTTCCTTAGAAAGAATATGAACCTTAGTAGTGTTTTACAATTTAAAATAAACTGTGTAACTTTATATCCAGTCATCATTCTAATCAACGATTATTTCATTCTGTTCTTTTAAGCTCTGTTCTGCGTTTATGATATTCGAGTTCTTTTTTCCATACCCTTGAACTGGTTATCGTAATAACTCATTTTTTTGCTTTGCGGATGTTCTTAATGAGCCAGTTTCTTTTTTTCCTTTTTTTTTTTATATTTCCATGTGTGACAGTGTCCGGAGAAGCCACTTTAATACAGCCGATTTACAAATAGCTTCTGTCTTTATTCGTACATCTAATCATTGTCTACAGTAATTGCCTTCAACTGGGACTTCAACATTAAATGTACTCTCAAATTGGTGGTTTCAATGTAATGATTCACGACCTTTATTTGTAGTCACTTGAAACTGCTATTTCTTTGACACTTATGGACAAACTTTTCTAATATCATATCACTTTGGACAAAAAAGATACAAGTTCTATTTTGTGAACTGTGATTTTTATTAGGTGAGGTGTGATTTTAGTAATAGATTAAAAAGCGGATTATACAAAAAATACATAAACAAATAAATATTATATATCAATGAAAAAATAGAGCAATAAACCAATAACGTGGATTATACACTGTTTGTTGTTGTAGGGTTTCAGGAGCATCAGCGACTCAAGCCATGTTGCTCCTTGTCTATTCTCTGAGGTCGATTTTCTGTACGAAAAATCAGAGTTTCTGGGAGAAAAAACTATGCTATCCTCAATTGAGACCTACCAACTCAGCCACATTGTGAAAAAGTGGTCATGAAAATTCCTCACGTCATCAACGGGATTCGAACTCGGTTCTTTTCCACCCAATGTGAGGAGGAGGACGGCGTTACTACCAACTATGCTACCCAAGATTGTTTATATAGTGGTGATCCACATCCTATTTGCATGCTGAAACACATTATGCACAACCTTTTCTATGGGGGGTCAAACAGAAATAGTTTTTTGTCATAAACATTTGGTTCTATTTTTGTTTGCATTCAAAAATGTATTCGCTATTTTGTGTTTGTTTCTCAACTTTTTGATCCCCAGAGTATATTGAGGAAGTTGTTTGACCCATATCTGTCATTCATCGTTTAAGTTTCATTGCAGTGAGTCATCCAAATTATAATTTCTGTCTTTTCTTTTTTCTAAGTTAAAGAAACTTAAATAGTTGAACACCATCGATGATGCAATTATCCTCAGTTTAGAGGTAATGTAAATTGTCCAAAACTTCGTACATTAATTGAACAATTTGACAACAATGTGTGGAAAGGGCGAATATTTTTCTTAAAAATTTACTAGCTATGTTCTTAGAAAGCAAAGCGATGGAGTTATATATATAACATTGTGAATTTTGGGTCTGGAAGGTATATTACATAACCTATTTAAACTGGGTGCCACTTTATTGGGTATATCTACCTAATAACGAGCAAGTCCACCTATAGCCCCTCAGAAAAGCTTGGATTCGTCGTGGCAAAGATTCAACAAGGTGTCGAACCATGTCACAACGATGCTGATCCATGTTGACTCAATTGCTTCTCACAATTGTTGCAAATTGGATGTTTTGTTATTGTGCTCCGAAGAGCACACACACGTTTGAGATTGTGGAGACCACCACAGTAAGCTGAATTCCCTCTAGTGTTCCTGGAATTATCCCTTTGGAAGAACGCAATCGCAGATGGATAACTGCAGCCATAAAGGGATGTCTCTGGTCTGGAACAATTTCCAGGTGACCTCCGGCGTCCAAGTATTGCTCCACTGGTATCAAGGATCCAATGTGGACCACGAAATCGTTTCACTTACAAACACCCGGCGCTGATGGTCTAGGACCATCTATTATTGTGACTTTTTTCTTTAACTGACAGGAGTGTAATCGGATTTGATCGTCCACTACGAAATCCCATCAGTAAAAAAGGTACGGCAAATTGTACATTCTGAAATGCCTGTTCGGTCACCACTGCCATAATGGTTTGTTATTTGACTGATATGGCCTTTCTGTTGTCCCGAAAAAGTTTTGTCAGACTCGGTTGACCTATTACATAACGAGCCTGGTTTCGGCCACAGAATCGCCCTTGCCTGGATATTATTTGGTTATTGGACCAATCTCGATACCTCCGAGACACAACTGCAGGTGAGTATCTCGTACAACTGTGTCTCTGGTGTATTGAGATTGTTCTAATCATTTTTTTATGAGTATCTAGGAAACTGCAAAATATAATATCAGTGTACTCTAATTTAATTTTACATTCTCTGGGACAACATCCCTCATATCCGTAACTTTTTCCCTCTTATTTCCAGTACTGAATTAAACGATTCTTTCTTCAGCACACGAAATTATAATTCGTTATCCGTATATTAATGTTCAGGGTAATTATATACTAACTTTCACAGTTTGAGGGATTATATTTCCCTCAGTACTTGCTACAAAGATTTGAAAATTTGCAATATCCCATCCCTATAACAAGCATTCGCTCAAGATATCTGACATTATATTTTCTTAATTGCATAATTTGAGTATTCCAGGATCGATTTGTCTGGTTATCTGGATGAAAAACCCGCATTTCTGGGTAAAGCCTGAAAAAAAAGTATATATACTGACGGGCTGGCCACTCACCATACGAATTCAGTAGAAGCACTGTGGGAAAATTGGATAGATCTGTGAAAGCTTGTCCATAGAAGCCAACATGACTGATGCCTAAATTGCATACTAATAATAATAGCAATATGAATCTACATCCCAGAGGCTGTAGTGCATGAAATATCCCTGAGTGTCGCAAGCACCCATGGGCGAAGTTGGATTACAGCCAAGGGGAAGTATTTGAATTTAACGTTTATATCACAGTTTGACTCTTTGCTTGCTATGTTGCACACAAAATACTGCATTGTGGATAATATTGGAAAATGAGATTTAATATATAAGTATTATATATTTAATATTGTCGTTGTATGGTTTTAAACGCATCAACAACTTTGGCCATTTTGCGTCTTATATAATATTCTGTAAATTGCGTGTGTTCTATGGTCGATTTTCTTGAAGAAAAACTCGAGCTTTCGGGGGAAACACCATACTGTCTTCGCCTGTTATTTGAGCCACGTTTTGAAAGAGAACCATAAAAATTCCTTGTATCATCGATGGATTCGAACTCAGATCTTTTCCACCCGGTATGGGATTATCCAACTATGTTACCCACCAGGGCTATATATATATTTAACATTGGCTGAAGTAACCTTTCTGTATTGAACAAATGTATTATGCTGACAGAACAGAAACCATGTATTGATATACCACTGGGTAAAAGTAGATATGAAACAGTATTTCGATACGTATTTACTTACTGTAATTCTGGCATAATTTTTAGCTCTAGTAATAATTACACTACTCTGTATTTTGAAAAAAAAAAAAAAAAAAACATCACTGATATTTACTCAGTAAAAGGATGTTTCTGAATCATTTTCTAATGCTGATTTCAAAAACAATTACCGTTTGTTTCCATCTCAGGTTTCTTCAAAATACACGAAAGAAAATTTGGTGTTCCACAAATTTTTATTAATTTTGGCAGAATTTGTGCACTGAAATTATAACAAAATGCTACTTTTTAGCAGACTTTTATATTTAAATATATGTTTAAAATACTGATGAGAAGGGCAGTGCAGCAAAACAATCATCTCTCATTTTAAAGACTGAACTAGAATGGGTCAAATTTTCATTTCTTTGATTTTATTACAGATCCACTTTACAGTCCCTATTCAGCATCCAACAAAATCAGTCATCATGTTGACATTCCACTCCCTTGGTACCTCATTTCCATATCTTTAACGTCCTAGTGGAATCACTCACCCTTTTCTTCACTAACACTTCCTAGATTTTCTGGGAAGCAGTCGATGTGGGAGTGTAAAAAATGTACCTTGACATGTTTCGGCCCAACTTATTGAAGTTTGCTAACATATTTCCCGCTATATTGTTGTAGTCTGAATCCTTGTCGTTGCTTAAGAAGTTTTCAACAACAGAACTGAAACTAATATGTCCCTGTTTTTCCTCTTTTATTCATAGTTACCTCAAAATCACGGTCCCTCATCAGTTTGTGAATTTGAGGTCCAATAAAAATACCTTGTTTTAGTTTCTCTCGGGTAATTGATGGAAATTTAGTACAAAGGTAGTTGAAGCAGGTACCTTCCTGAGGTAAATCTTTCACAAACTGTTTCATCAAACCCAGTTTAATGTGTTCAAGGAAGTGGAAGAAAGACAGTTTTGGAGTCTACCAGTGGTTTATGAACTATATTTTTTGATCCAGGCAACAAACTGTCTCTCTTTGGCCAGACCTTGACATCCCAGTGATTACTCCTCACTTGACTGTCCCACTCTCACAAAGAGCAAGGCATTTTTGTGTAGCCAGATTGCCGTCCAAGTAAAATGCCTATCACTTTAAAGTCAGCACAGAATAACCAACCATATTCTTCATACTTGATATTTGTCAGCAACTTCTTCAAGTTTTCACGTTTCTTTCAAATGAGATACTGGAATTGACTCATACTTATTTCCATTGTGGAACAACGCACCTTTGAGACTCCTTTTTGATGAGTCAGTAAAAAGTCTTCACTCTGCAGGATTGTAACTAATTCCTGAATAGTTAAAAACCTAGAATCGTCCTCAGAAAAGTAGAGGACTAGTTCTCGTTCTCTAGATACTAAAGTGTATATATATATATAAGAAAATTAAAAGCAGTGTTTGTCTATCATAAAAATACGCAACAATAAATTTTATCTTAACAATACATTTTTAAAATTATTATTGCCAACATGGTTCAGCTCAGTTTTCTCAGTTGTAAGTGAAACAAAATCTGCTGGAAAATGAATAGTCGTAGGTTATCGAGCTATGCGATGCCTAAGACTAATCATTTATTTTTCCCGTGTCCTTTAAATTGAAAATGTAGACAATGTAGACATTGTAAACAATGGACGAACAGGCGCACTCCTCAAAGTGGATCTCTCCACTAAGGACCTCCTCCGAAGAATTCAGCAGGGATGAAACTTCTTGTTCTAGGTTAAAAGACAAAGCGGATATCCTTGCACACAACATTCGCATCTTTATCGACAAGTACAGCGTAGAGAACGGTGACGAAAACTTGCTCAGACGTTTACTGACCATGTATCTAAAATGGAAATCAGTTAGCACAAAATGGCACCCGAAATGGGAAAAGCGAGTGGTGTACTACATGGCTAAAATGTGTTTTAATTTGCAGATCCCCAACGGTGATCTAGTAGAGCAGATACTTCGTTGTACATATTCTTGTGTGGGTCATTTCGGAGCGATATTTCGGGCAAAGATCGGTACCAGGATGACTATGGAACTAGATATGGAAGATGAATACGATATCCTCGGTTATAGAAAGTCAAAATTCAACTCGAATCATAATTCTGAGAAACAAGAATTGAACAGAATTAATCTCGTGAAATATTTTCTTCATCATGCCCATCAGAGACAGCTCATGTTTCAAGGGAACCGGTTTGTCGATTTAGATACTTTTTTCGGGTCATTCCCTTGTCTTTCGATTATCTTGACATTAAGTCCCGAACTACTTCTACTAGTTCTCCGCTATGGGGCCCTTCTTACCCATAAAGATAAACCAAAGGTCCTCGAAGTTCGTTTTGACAGCGACTTTGTTTTCATATTAACTGTAATAATCGATTATATCTTCCGCAATAGAACGGATCCCGATGATTCGGGCTTTGAAAAAGACCTCAACAACATCGCCATTTTGAATGCTATCAAATGCGGGCGAATTCTATTGAGGACCACACCACAGCTTAGCATCAAATCTGTGATGGAGCTGCGATGCAGCTCCAGTGACCGAATATCAGAACATAAGAGGACTATCGAAGCATTAATGGAACTGAGCCAAGAGCATGTGATGCCCAAATTGAAGATGAGATGCCTAGAACCATCAGAGCTAAAGCATCTCTGTCGCTACACAATCAGGTTTGAACTGAATAAGTACTGGGGCCTACCGGAAGGAATCCAACAGCTCCCTCTACCTGTATATCTTCGCAAGTACATTGACCTTTTAATAGACTAAAATTGTAATAAAGATCAATCAAGCATTAAACTCGTGTAAATACTTTTTTGTCAGTTTTGTTGTCTCTTGTAATTTCTAGACATACTTGAGAACAAATATTTACATGAATTATTATTTTTGTGGACGTGTCTTAACCATAAAGTGAAGCTTTGACAAGTATAACAAGTATATAAAAATAAATTAAATTAATCTGTGGCAGCGAAGTGAATTTTCAAATAAAAATAAATTTGCATGATACGAATGTGTCATAAATATTAAGTTAATTACTAATTATAAAAATGTGCTTTAATAACATATAAATAGCTATAAAATAATGCTGATTACTGTTTTTATAATTAAATAATTTTTGCATATTTAGCTTTTGAAACCAGTTCCGTTTTAGTCTTAAAATCTGGTTTTGTGAAATCTATTCTGACTTATCACCATGACAACAGAACTGGGCGCTTGCGTAAAAGGCTCAGACGAAGTTGGTTTATGAAATACGATATGAAATAAAGTGCTTTAAAAGTAATAATTAAAAATAAAAATTAAAAAGTAAAAATTAAAAACAAAAATTAAAAATGAAAAGTAAAAATTAAAAAAAAAAATAAAAGAAAGAGATGAGAAAAAGCGAGAAGAATGCTTAGGGTTAAAGTGTCCCGTATTTTCCCAGTTCAACTTAAAAAAAAAAAATAATAATAAAATAAAATAAGTATTCCTTGAAAAGCAACAAATACAATACTGGGAAAGACATAAGCGAAGAGGATTCCTTCCTGCCCTCGAGCAAAGTAGCGATAAGCCCCTGCTAATAATGATCAAATATACTGTCATCTCGATATTCTTAACCATGGGATGAGGTGCAAAGGGTGGGAAAGTCAGTTATTCAAGGATGTTTGAAGGCGAGGGAAGTGGTGGACCAGATAATTCCCACACCGTGAAGGCCAAACTGTGGGAAAAAAATGTGATGTCAGTGTGTCCGTACGTGTCGCCGCCCATTACAGTCCGAGCTAATTGAAGTCCACCTGTAGCTCATACCTGTGGTACACCGAATGCACCTTGCGTAAGGTCTGCAGGGGCACATGGGAAAGTGCGTTCTCTTAGTGGGTGCGCCGCCGTGCTACACAATAAATAACTACTTGATAGAGTGAGTTCAATACAGTTCTGAGACTTCTTTCCCTCATTGCTAATTAACTTCAGAGATAAAGTTCCAGCTGATTTTATTATGTATTTATTTATAAAAACCTAATTTAATATTTCTTTTTATTATCTTATAAAATCATTAATTTAATGCGCGTATTTATATCTAATTAATGTTTTAAATTGTTATCATTTGTTATTAAATATATTTAATTATTTAGTAACCATAGATATACATTCATGTTCAATGTCAGGAACGCTTCATCTGGATACGTATACTGGAAGTGACCATCCAGGTATGAACCAATGCAAGCAGGGGTGGAGGCCGATCATCTGTGTCACCAGGCAATACTGGATAATACGTGACTCTTATCATCGGTTGCAATAACACCCTTTGCATATTGGAGGCTTGAAAGTGGTGAAACCTCCGTTTAATATCGAGAGAAAAGCTCCAGCAACCCCATCTCTACTTCTTGTAGTATGAGTCGTGTCCTTTGAGGATATAATGGGAATTATCTCCTGTCAATTACACAAGAAATTTTTATGGGCTTTTTTCACGTGGCTGAGTTTGTCTTGGGCGAGGGCTCCATCGATTTTGTCTTCTACCAGAAACGTGGAGGGTTTGTTTTTTTTTTTTTTCCCAGAAACAGCAAACTGACCGAATTATACACACTGAATGCGTTTACCCTTTATCTACTGAAGTCCTCCTCAATCGGGGCTGGTTACCCGATCTTAGGCGGAAGGGATAGTTTTTCTCATGAGTTAACCCGGGTTTTTCAGCCTGCACAACATGTAAATCGGTCTGTAAACACACACTTCTGTAGACACAATATAATTACACAGAAATGTTATGCTTGGAGCCGTTAACATAATTATTTACAATTTATCGTCCATAATACCAGACAGTCCCAACCAACCCTCCCAAGTACACAATGAACGTCTAGTGGTTCTCTAGGTACCTCAGATCAGATAGTGGTCGCTTCTGCAATGGGGCTCTCGTTCTCATGGCCGTTCTCAATCTCCTGTTGTTTGGCTTTACAATAATGCAAAATGGGATGATCTGCGAGATTGCTGTTCTTCTTTTCCTAGGATGATTACTGTTTTAAATCTTATTCAATTTTAAATCTTTATTAATTTATAAAAATAGATAAAAATTTTTAAAAATAAAATAAGGGAAAAAAAATTAGCGCCATTATTCTAAGACAGGAAGCTACGCAGACGATCTGCCGAACAAGTTCCTGGATAAAGCATTCTTTTGGTATTTTTTTCATTGGTAACCGTCGGCTGCACGAAATTCCCCAAACAGAATTCCAAGAAAGACTGAAGGAGTTATTCAGGCCAGGTTAGGAATGTCTCGATACACATCTAAGTTATAAACTATGCCATTTCATAGACATCTTTCAGTTTCCTTAGAAAGGCCGTTTAACAACCCCCGTTGTGACCCCAAACGATAACAGTCCTTTAGCTAAAGGCTACCGCACCTAGAAAAGTGACTGCCCTATTGACTTTCCCTCGACTAAAAGTGTCCGAAACGCGTGCCGCGGATATAAAGCGGAAGTCCAAACGACTCTGACCGTCCGCCTACCCAAATGTCTGTTATTGCCAAAAAGCCACAATCCATTTATTTGATAACATCTGACCTACATTGTACGCGCTTAGCGTCATTCCTTTTACCTCTGTCACAAAATTTCCAAGAGCCCTTAGGTGTATTTCACACTGTAGTCCCCAGATGTCGTGTCTGACATCGTGTACCTGCACCTACCAAACGACAGCTTGGTGGTTTTCCTTGTCTCCCTGCCGACAGTTGCATAAGTAACCCTCCTTAGACGCTTAAAAATAACCTTGGTTGATATTTTGACATTCGTCCTTGACTATTCATCTTCTGCCACCTCCGCGCATATTTTAGGAAAGTCTTCAGCCACTAAAAGTGGGGGTGATCTCAGTTTAATGTAGTAAACAGGGTCTGGTAGGGCTGAACATATAAACTATATAGTTTTGCACATTAACAAAAGATAAACAGCGACATGCAGCGGCTATTATCGCACGTATTTGCGTCATAAACAATGAAATAGACAACGAAAGATAAAGAGCAGACGATAATTTTAGTTTTGGATGATGATCAACGGCAGACATTTTTCCTGATGTTGGTCCTGAACTTCGTTTGACCTTTGTCAATAACCTCGCTGTATGTGTGTGTGTGCGTCTACAATACGCCCGCATTGCATCTTGGGAAGGCCAGCTGTACATACTTCAAGACAATGCTGCACGTGTGGAATTACTTACACACGTGCATTCATGGAAATCATATCTAGAAGCCGTGAGCAGGAATAAATATGAGCCGCAATGGTCCTTTTATCTTGCGGTTAGAACCAAGAGGGACCACCAGGCGATATCGTTTTACGAAACACACAATACGCTGATTCTTTCCCCTCTTCTGTGCTTTCAGAATAACGCGAAAGACGTTTGGTAGCCGAAAGAAATAGTACGAATGAAAAAGATTTGGTTTCATCGTTGATCTGGGTTTTGTTACGCGCGTGCACATTTTAGTGAAACCAGAAAGCGAGACTTATGGGTAGCTCGGGGTGTTTTTAACTGTCGTCTGCTTATATATATGAGCAGACGACAGTTTCGTAAATTAATGGAGCCATGACCAACGCAACGTGGAATGCGTAGGGTGGATATTACTTGGGGAAGAGGAAAATGTCCTTTTTTTGTTTGCTCTCTTAACCTGAAATTACTATTTTAAGAAATAGCAAGCACAGTAAGCACGTGCAGGAGATAACAGAAGACACATATCACCTGCTCTGTGCAGAAGGCTAATCACAATTTCTACTCTGAGAAACTGCACTCTCCTGGATTGTGATATTAATAAATATCAAAATTATAAATGCACTTTCCTTTATTTTAACTTGTACAAACTCTCCTGTTATTTCACAAAAATACCTTAATAATTATTAAAATAAAAAACAAACAGAATGACTTTTTAATTTTGTTTTAAATCAGTTCTATTATCGCGTAGGGAAATATTTAAGAAATTTCGTGTTTTCCCTTCAGGTGGAACGAAAAACAACTCGACATAAATGGCTCCCCCTAGTGACCAAAACATTCGTAGTTTGAAAATGAACAAGTGTTTCTCGTTCGTTTCTGTTGTTCTCCATATTTTGCAACAACTGGCGGTCAGGTCAGACAAAGATTGTCTAGAAAAGAATGGTTTGTCCTCAAACTTCTTTCAAAAAGCTTCTTGGAGTTTTGTAAGATTTCTTTTCTTTGACGCGCACTAGGTGTGTCTTCTCTTAACGGCTGACCAATAGTAGCTGTTAGGGCGGGCTTCACGCCTCTCTGTACACAAACTTTAAAAGAAAGAAAGAAAAAACTATTTAAGATTCTCTTTGCACAACTCTCTAGCCACCCCAGTGACGTTCCAATCCAACTTTCTTACATTATTCACTTTTTTTTTTTTTTTTTCTGTGACGCGTCTGTTTGCAACGAGGCGAAGCCTTCTTATTACCAAGATAAAGATCACATATCTTGGCGGTCACGCGAACTCGACCCGTAGAATTCTAGCGAAAAACGTTTGAAAGAAGAGAGAGAGAGAGAGAGAAAGAGCGAGATCTAAACTTGCACACAATCACGCCGACAGCTTAAGCACGGACGGTGCTTGAGCGAAAAGATTGGTGGGAAAATTAGCGGACCGTTCTAAGAATTTGCCTCTTCAAAGTTAAGATTACGGACAAAAATAAAGCCCTTTGAGAAACGGAAAAGAATACCAAACGTAGCTCGGTTGCTTTTGGCTAAAACGTGTACATTTCAGGTTCTTTCTTTTAGTTCTTTTTTCTTTCTTTCTTTCTTTTTTTAAGCTATATATTTCATGTTTTACGTCAGTGAAATAAATCCTTTTGAAAAACGGAAAACAATACCAAACGTAGTGTGATAGGTTTCCACTAAAAGTTGTATATTTCTGATTCTTCTCTTTTTTCGCCTTTTTTTCCCATTTTTATCTTTTTATTTATTTATTATTTTATTTTTATTATTTTTTTTTTGCGAGTATATTTCACGTTTAACGTCAATGAAATAGACACTTTTGAAAAACGGAAAAGAATACCAAAGTAGTTGGGTAGGTTTCCACTAAAACGTAAACATTTCAGATTCTTCTCTTGTTTCTCTTTTTTTCCCCTTTTTTGTCTTTATTTATTTATTATTATTATTTTATGTTAGTATATTTAAGATTTAACGTCAATTACGTTGGTTAGTCTTCATTTCTACATTCCAGATGTCTACACGCCAATGTCTACATTTCAGATTCTTTCTTTCTTTTTATTATTTTTTTTATTTCTTTTTATTATTTTTTTTTATTTCTTTTTATTATTTCTTTCTTTCTTTCTTTTTTTTTTTTTTTGCTAGTATATTTTAGTTTTTGCGTCAATGAAATAAACACTTTTGAAAAACAGAAAAGAATACCAAATGTAATTTTTGGTTGGTTTTCATTAAAACGTGTATATTTCAGATTTTTTCCTTTTTTTTTTTTTTTTTTTTAATTTCTTTCCTTTCTTTCTTTTCTTTTTTACTCAATATCTTTCTTTTTCCCCCTTCTTTCTTTATTTTCTTTTTTTTTGTTTGTTTGTTTCTTTCTTTCTTTCTATTTTTTCTTTCTTTGTGTAGCTAATATAATTTTTGGTTGGCTTAGGTTTAGGAAGAGAATTAGAAATATATTTGGTTTAGGAAGAGAATTAGAAATATATACATTTCTAATTCTCTTCCTCTTTTTGTCGCTTTCTTTTCTTTTTTTCTTAATTCATTTTTTCTTTCTTTCTTTTATTTTTTTGTTTTTCTGTTTGTTTCTTTCTTTTATTGTTTCTAAGTTTCTTTTACTGTTTGGTTGGTTTGCACTATAATATGCACAGTTCTGATTCGCTTTCTTTCTTTCTTTTCTTTTTTCTTAATTTATTTTTTTCTTTCTTTCTTTCTTTTCGTTTTTGTTTGTTTGTTTCTTTCTTTCTTTTCGTTTTTGTTTGTTTGTTTCTTTCTTTCTTTTCGTTTTTTTTCTTTCTTTTTTTTCTTTCTTTCTTTTCTTTTTTCTTAATTTATTTTTCCTTTCTTTCCTATTTCTTTCTTTCTTTTCTCTTTCTTTCTTTCTTTCTTTGCATAATTCTTGGTTGGTTTGCACAGTTCTGATTCTCTTTCTTTCTTTCTTTCTTTACATAATTCTTGGTTGGTTTGCACAGTTCTGATTCTCTTTCTTTCTTTTCTTTTATTTTCTTTTTTCTTAATTTATTTTTTCTTTCTTTCCTATTTCTTTCTTTCTTTTTTTCTTTTTTCTTTCTTTCTTTATTTCTTTTCATTTTGTTTGTTTCTTTTTTCTTTCTTTTCGTTTTGTTTGTTTCTTTTTTCTTTCTTTTCGTTTTGTTTGTTCCTTTTCGTTTTGTTTGTTTATTTTTTCTTTCTTTCTTTTCGTTTTGTTTGTTCCTTTTTTCTTTCTTTTCGTTTTGTTTGTTTCTCTCTTTCTTTCTTTTCGGTTTTGTTTGTTTCTTTTTTCTTGCTTTCTTTTCTCTGTCTCTTTCTCTTTCTTTCGTTTTTCTTTCTTTCTTTGTTTAGCTAGTGTAATTCTTGGTTGGTTTGCACAAAATGTGTACATTTCTGATTCTCTTTCTTTCTTTTCTTGTTTTCTTAATTTATTTTTTCTTTCTTTTACTTTTTTGTTTGTTTCTTTCTTTCTTTCATTCCTTTTTCTTCTTTTTTTCACTATGTATTTTAGCTTTTACGTCAATGAAATAAACACTTTTGAAAACAAAAAAGATCTTTTTTAAAAACAGATTCGTTGCAGAAAAGAAAAAAGAATACCAAACGTAGTGTGCTTGGCTTTCACTAAGACGTATACATTTCAATTTCTTTCTTTTTCTTTTCTTTTTTTTTTCAGCCAGTATATTTCATATTTTACGTCAATAAAGTACAAAATGGCGCCTGTAGAATCAAATAGCCATCACAACGAACAAACAAATAAACAGCTCGTTATGTACGCTTATCAACATAATATTAGGCATTATTTTAGCATCGTCTGAAAGGCCTCTTTTCTTCATTAAACTGCGGATAACCCTTCGGATCAATTACAGTCTCGGCCGTCGAGCGCAACCTAGTAAACAGATGGGTACACATGTCTACGGAACCACTGACGCCCACAAGGGGGTTAACTAAGACCAAATGGGCGACGGATAGCTGTCGCCTGCCCATCCTCAAAGCCATTCTGTGTGGCCGAATTGTACACTTCTCTTCGCACTACGAAAGGTTATCTCAAAATGTAAACTTTAATTCTTCTCCACGCTATTACCAATTACGCTTGGTCATGGTGTAACGTTGCTTCCATAAATTCCAATGGGCATGCCCTCTGGTGGTGAGGAAAGGGCAATAGGTGATGAGAGAAGGGGTTATTTCGCGCAGAACAAGGTTGACAGAAGGTACAACAGAATCCATGGGAATTTCTGATAAAACTGTGACTGTGAATTGTTACTCTGTTTATTGAAGATTTTTGTGTCTAGTCTTCAGTGGGAGAGGTTAGAGGGGCCACGACCCCCTCGTTGAACATCTAGACGATGTATATTATTCTTTGCATCGATATATATATACTGCTGCCCAAAGGTTATGTTACAGATCAATAGGCCATCTCGTTTTACGATACCAAATTTGAAACCTTGTGCGTGATTAATTCTAATTAGACGGGAAGCGTGGCTTCTGTTGTAGGTGGTCACCAAAGGATATTTTCACTCTGGTTTTAAAGATTAATGTTGCTAATTCGTAACGGATGTTGACGAACAGATTTGTCTGTTCGCTGGATGAAAACCCGAATATCCGGGATAAAAAACCACGCTGCCCTCTTCTGAGACCGATTAACTTGGCCACGTTGTGAAAAAAACCTATAAAAATTTCTTGCATCATTGATGGGCTTCGTACCCGGGCTCTTTTTCGGCCGTGTGCATTTACACCTCCATTAAAGACCGGTCCTGCCAACAATGTTTCACTGCATCATGATTTTGTCTAAAAGTCCTCTCAGTTTCTTCCGAACGGTTCCAATGGTTCTACACTTAAGAAAAATGGCTGAAAAAAATAAATAAATAAAAGCAATAATAATGCAAACATTTAAATTCTGTCCTACACGCGAGAGCTCTGTTTTTTCCTATTGGAGTATGTGGATGACTCAAGATAAGGTTCTTGATGGAGTTGTTTGTGTATGCATGTAATAAAGTAGTTCACTAGATGTACGATCGCTTTGAATGTTAAGTGAACAGATGTTGATAGATAGCCATCAGAGGGATGGATGGACTAGTGACTTCTTCGGGGACATCGCGTGGTGGTCTCGTGTAAACATAGAGTTACAAGTTCATTCCAGTCGGGGGAAAGGAATCTGTGGAGTGAAAAAAATAAAAAAAAACGTTCTGCTAACGAATGCCAAAGAAAACCAAAAAGGACCAAACAAAATGGATCTTTCGTTTATGTTATGGTGTTAAAGTGTTTTAAGCATCTCACTGATAAATGAATCTCGTTTGTCACGCCAAATTTACCTCACTTATCACTGCCAGATAGATACGATCGGACATTCCAGTAGCTGTGGCCACCCCACAGCTTTAGAATAACACTGGATACAAACTTTCACTTTCATAAACAAACTACTACCACGGGACACCTGTCTTTGCGAACACGATCACGCGCCATTTCCGCCAGGTGGCATTCCAGTATTCTATCTTGGCATACCATTATTAATTGCCCGACCCACGGACTTTATATAAATTCTGGTACATATTTAAGTCGAGACATCGATCCCAATGTCTGAAGGTCTCCTTCACCGGGTCGTCCGAGTGAAAGCGACGACCTTTGAGCATCTCGTTCTGGGGGGGGGGGATGCATGTGTGGTATGTCGCGGGACGACAGGTCAAAGCTGTGGGCTTGGTGTTGCAGTACTTCCCACCTGTGTCCCCGAATTTGGGTGTCTGGACAGTGGGTTGTTTTGCGTTGTCGTAATGGAATATTGTGTCTCTTGTTAATTGGAGGAATGCACATTATTATCAAAAGTATTGGGACACTAAGAGAGAGAGAAGTAGATGGTTGAGAATTGCATCTTAATATGTGGATTTTGTAGAGAACTTTCCATCAGTTTATGACTGAAATATTTCTCCATTTCTTCAATAGAAGTGTTTTTAATTGGAAAGTAATATAAGTCTCCATGGACAAATCCTCGCATGTCTTTCCCGTTGGACTTTCTCCAAGGAGGGAAGCATCCAGGGATGGGCACGAAGGACGCGTGCTTTCCCCAATTCCGACCTTACGTGTATTTGGGCCAATTGTAGTCTGTCCAAGTACCCATACTAATTTTAATATGTATGTATATATTCAGTATATAGTCAGACAGTTCAGACAGTTCATCTGACTATGTATATAGTCAGATGAACTAATGAGGCATATGGCAGAGAAGAAAAATGCATGGGATACTTACAAATTAACACATGACACAGAAGCCTATGATAGATACAAGTTGATATGCAACCAAGTTACAAAGGAGGTTAGGCAGGCGAAGGCAGATTACGAGAAATCCTTGGCAAGGGATGCAAAGAAAAACAGCAAAGAGTTCTTTACTTATGTAAACTCTAGAAGGAGAGGGATGAATCAGATTGGTCCTCTTGATATTGATGGGTCAAGTGTTGATGATCCTGCTCAGGTAGCTAACAAACTAAATGAATATTTTGCATCGACATTCACACATGAGGAGTTATTCAGCGAGGGGAATGCCAGAGGTGTATTCAACTCTAGCAGTAAGTTACAGAATCTTGAAATAACTGGGAGTAAAGTGGAGGAGAAACTGTTGAAGATAAACACAAGAAAGGCACCCGGGGTGGATGGGATCTATCCAGTTATATTAAAGGAGGCAGCAAAGGAAGTAAGCAAACCCTTAGCCATAATTATGAGAGCTTCCTTGGACTCAGGGGAGGTACCCATAGACTGGAAATGTGCAAATGTGACCCCAATTCACAAAGGAGGATCAAAGGCTGACACAAGTAATTATAGACCTGTGAGCTTAACTTCTGTTCCAGGAAAATTAATGGAGGCACTGGTTAAAGAAGCACTGCAGGATCATTTAGACAAGACTTCAGCTATAGCTCAGACACAGCATGGTTTTGTTAAGGGGAAGTCTTGCCTGACCAACTTGATTGGATACTATGATGCAGTCACAAAAGAACTGGATGCAGGGAATAACTTTGATATTATATACTTGGATCTTAGAAAGGCTTTTGATACTGTTGCACATGGAAGACTGCTACACAAATTGGAGCAGTGTGACATTGGAGGCAAATTACTGCTATGGATAAAGGGGTGGTTGAGGGGGAGAAGACAGAGAGTGGTAATCAATGGACACTGCTCATCGTGGACTGATGTTATTAGTGGAGTCCCTCAGGGCTCAGTGTTGGGTCCATTATTGTTTTCTGTATTTATAAATGATATTGATGATGGTATATCGGGATTAATGTCCAAGTTTGCAGACGATACAAAGGTTGCCAGGGTTGTCAAGGACACTACTGACACTATGCTGCTGCAACAGGATCTGGAAAGGTTGAGCAGATGGGCTGAGAGGTGGCAAATGAAGTTTAACATTGACAAATGTAAAGTACTACACATGGGAAACAGCAACCCCAGAGCAACGTATCAACTCTGTGGTACAACACTGACAGTGGTAGAGAATGAAAGGGACTTGGGGGTGGTTGTGCAGGCAGATATGAAGTTCTCTGAGCAGTGCAGACGGGCTGCAAGAGTAGCTCATGGAGTATTGTCAATGATATACAGGAATTTTTCCAGCAGGGATAAGGAGGTGATTATTCCATTGTATAAGGCGATGGTCAGGCCACACCTAGAGTACTGTATACAGGTCTGGAGGCCTCATTTCAAGAAGGATGTAGAGCTGCTGGAACGAGTACAGAGAAGGGCAACAAGATTAGTGAATGGAACAAAGGGGTGCTCTTACGAAGAACGGCTTAAGTTTTGCAAATTACAGTGTCTGGAGACTAGGCACCAGCGAGGTGATCTGATAGAGGTGTATAAAGCCTTGAATGGTTTAAGCATGCTCAATGCTGATGGGATTCTTCCTCTAGCTCAGAATAATCACCTGAGAGGGCATAAATTCAAATTGAGGAAAGACAGATGTAGGATAGACGTGCGGAAATTTGCCTTTAGCCAGCGGGTGGTTGGTTGGTGGAACAGACTTCCATCCCTTGTGGTGGAGGTTGATAGCCTAAATAAGTTTAAGGCTCAGCTGGACAGGTATTTTGAACGAACGGAGGGGTGAAGTGGAAGTGGTTTTTTTTTTTTGGCTGATGCTGCATAAGCTTGCTTTCTTGCATCAAATGCCTCTACTAATGCTAATGCTAATGCTAATGCTAATGCTAATGCTAATGCTATATGTGCATTAAAAATATTAGAAAATTTGAAATTGGCTTCAAAGGATAATTAAATGTATGGCATGCAAATGTAAGTTGTCGTGGGATGATCACAAAGTCCTTGGTATCGGATAAATATTGTACGCTTTCCTGGAGCTTCTTAGTTGATCCAGTCGTGGGGAAAGCAGGTGGTCTTTCCGATGCAGCTCTAAAAGGAATAAATGCGGCAGAAAGTGTACTTCGATAACGAGACAGCAGGGATTTAGAGCAAATTGTGCGTCAGAAGAAGGTCCTGTGTGCAACAAATCACTGAAAAATTCAATTTAAGCAAAGGAAGACTCATTTCCAACTGTGAGGTGGAAGTTGAAGAATCTGGGATTTTGTAATTACGAAAGCACTGCTTTCTAAACAATCGAAAGATTCGAATGAAGTGGTGCCACCAACGCTAAGATTGGTCTGTAGGACAGTGGAAAAAGATCCTTTGGCCTTACGAGTCTCCATTTACACTTTTTAGCAGCAATGACAAGGTGAAAGTATGGCGTAATACTTTCACCTTGTCATTGCACCTCCTCTCATCTAATTTACCCTCATGAAATCATGCATCCAGACTGTCTCGTGTCCATCATTCAAGGGTTGGTATCATGTAGCTGGGATCATGGTATGGAGGTAAATTCTGTTGGGACGGACTGGGTCTGCTCATACCGTTAGAAGGTCGAGTTCATCCTAATGAATAGCCATCTGTTGTATCGGTCCAGCTTCATCTTGCAGTGCTTCATTTTTACCCAAATTTCGAAGAATAGTTTTAAGATGACAACGCAACTATCCACCCTGCAAAAATTATATCTGAATGCTTCAAAAAATATTCCTAAGATTTCCAGCATCTACCACCCCAATCTCCAGATCTGAATACGATTGAGAATATTTGGGATATGTTGGAAAAGGCTGTTCGGCTTCACAGTTCTCTACTGACCTCAATTCAGCCGCTAACAGATATCCTAATGGAAGAATGGTCAAATCTGGAGCTAGACTCCCTCAGATAACTCCTGGAACCATGCTACGACGTGTAGAGGTGCAATTCTGCAAAAGATGACTCTACTAGATATTCAGGTTTCTAATTTTTTAGCCAGTGTGTGTACAACTTTTTTTTTTTTTTTTGCTTTAAAAGGGCAAAAGGCATTCCAAGCGATTTCCCCTGCTTGCAGATCTTTACTGTACATTGTTGTAATGAGGGTATCTATCGTCTGCTTCGCTTCGTCGAGCAATTAAATGAGAAGAAACAGGTGAACATATAACCCCTCTGTCTGTTTTCAGAAAAAAGTTCAATTGATAGAAGTAAATAATGGCTATTCTCAGAATTTGTAACGCTGTACAGGATGCTCCTGTTTGTGCAGCTGTACTCAGAGTACATCGTGGTCCGTACTGTATAACAAAGCATCTTGTGGCAGCAGTAATGTGGGGGGAAGGGAATCGTTATTTATTCTGTTGTGTGCCCTCGATTTAATGAACTTCAAAAATAGCAGACATCACCCACTGTAAAAGGAGATACTATCAGTTTTGGCAAATGATGCAAGGAAGCAAGCTTGCAGTATAAAGCATCAACAACAAAAAAACGCTACTCCATCTCATCTGTCTGCCCCCCTCTAATTATTTGTCTAATCTTTCCTTAAATTTATTCAAACTACCAACTTCAACACTAGATAAAAGTTTGTTCCAACGATCAGTTACCCCTCTGGCTAAAAGCAAACTTTTGCCATCTACCCTGAAACCATCTTCAATTCGAATTCATGCCCCATCATGTGCCTAGTCTGAACAAATAGAATGCCATCAGCATTGAGTTTACGCAATCCAGTCAAAAGTTAATCTCCAGACGCTTCAATTTGTAAAACAAACCTTTCCTGGTACCTGTTACCTCTTCTCTGTACCCGTTCTAACAGATCCACGTTCTTCCTAAAATGAGGCCTCCAAAACCTCTGCACAGTTCTCAAGATGAGGGCTTTGTATAATGGGACAATCACCCCCTGTCCCTGTTAGCAAAATTCCTGTATATCATTGATAAAACTCCATGAGCTGTTCCAGCAACCGTCTGCACTGCTCATAGAACTTCATATATGAATGCATAATTAACCCTAGGTACTTTTCTTGCCCAACTTCATCTTCAGTGTAGTACCACCCATTGGTATTAATCTGGGATTACTGTTCTCCATATGAAGTGCATTGCATTTGTCATTACTGTGATTACGTATTATGCAAACTTGGCCATTAAGCCTGGTATGCCTTCATAAATATTAATAAATATAGAAAACAACAATGGGTCCAGCACTGAACCCTGGGGGACTCCACTAATAACATTAGTCCACGAAGAGCAGTGTTCATTGATAACCACCCTCTGTCTTCTCCCACTCAACCATCCCTCTATCCATACCAACAACACTGCTCTAATTTGTACGCTAGTCTTTTATGTGCAACAATATCAAAAGATTTCCAGAAATCCAAGTATATGGTAACAAAATTATTTTTTGTGTCCAGTGCCTTTGTTTACTGCATCATAGTATCCAATCACATTGGTCAGACAAGATCGTCCCCTTAACGAAACCATGCTGTGACTGCAGTATAATTGCATTCCTGTCTAGATGATCCTGCATTAGTTCTTTGACTCCATTACTTTCTCTGGAACAGAAACCAAGGATTCGGGCCTATAATTACTCACTTCATCCTTTGTCTTCACCTTATGAACAGGGAAGACATTTGCATATCTGCAATCTAAAGGGAATTCTTGTGCCTTAGCTTGCCTGCTCCCTCCACCTTAGTGATTGATTGCAAACTAGTTTGTACTTACTGGAGGTTTGCGTGTCCCTTAGGTGTTGGATGTACGTTAAGCGCCAAGGCAACGAAGTCTACGAGGCGTTCGTGTATTGTGTCTGTAATTACGTGCATTCTTCGGTTGGTCTGCTGCTTGCTGGATAAAAAACCTTAGTTTTCAAGAGAGAAAACCAGATAAACCTCGCTTGACTAGTGTCGCATCATGGCCTTAGCTACCTTGGCGTTTAACAAATTCATGCGCGTTGTGCATTTTCGTGACAGAATCAGAACACCAAAGGAGTTGTAAACAAATGGTTTCATTAAGACAATCACCACAAAGGAAAATAGTATTTACCTCTAGTTTCATATTTAAGTGCATCCTCTACGTATAAGTACATCTAAGTATAAGCTATTAATCCGCTGTAAGCACATCATGGAGTATAAGTACAATGAAGATTATATTCCGAATTTGCAGATGGCTCTTCATAACGTAGCTATAAAATGCAGGGTTTTTTCTTGTTTTGTCATTAAGCATTCTAGAAAACATGGCAGGGGGGAAAGGGGAAGAGGGACAGAAGGGGAAGAGGGACAAAAAACATGGGTAGCTAGCAAATATCGGCACGTTTCTAATATGCCATGACTCGAAAAACTGGAGATACATAATGACAAACTACAAGCATTTACATCTTTGAATAGAGCCAATTAAGCCTTAGGAGTCACGTGATTGGTAATTAACCAAAGCACGGATTGCGATAACGACTCCGCGCACCACACACTTCACGACTGAGGATCATCCAACGGACGGAATGTGTGCGAAATGATCGGTTAGTATTGGTGTCACGCAAGTCCTCTGTGTGTGTGTGCGTGTGTGTGCACCTGCTCGTTTATCTCATTTGACTGCATACGCATGCGCACGAGACATTCATCTCAAAAACGATTCTCGCTGCTCGACTACACAAATATCATTTTCGCCGAAAAAGAAAAAAAAAAGTTCGAACACTGTAAAAGTCTGTCACGTGCTTTCTCATGCTCTCCTCTATCATCCCCTCCATATACACCAAAGCGGACGTGAGCATTATTTAAAGCGTTTACATTTTACAGAAGCCCCACGAAGGACACATCTGTTAAGGGACCGTCCAGTGTAGTGTCTCTTCGCTTGATACATTTGACACAACGTTTCCTGTTTTGCTGTCACAGTAGAAAGGCAGGAAGTGGCCATACACGTGCCTCACTGAAGAAAGGAACCCCTTACAAGTGCGCGTTCTTTGAGGATTATACTTTTTTTTTTATTTCGTTCAATTAACATGGCGAATGAATACACGACACGTGCTCCCAAACTGAAAATCCTGATCAATTACTTCCCTTCCCGAATGAATTATATCCGAACACGTATTTCATCAGGATTCAATAAACTATTGAATAGTCATCCAATAAATCAAGGATAACAGTCCTATACATCATTCAGGGTAAAATCCTGTAGATTATCGATTATAGTAATCCTTAATCGTCAAGGATAAAAAGATTCAATCCTGCGTCGAGGGCTGCAATCTTATAAATCATTAAGAATAAAAATCCTGCTTATTGTCCATGATAACAATCCTGAAATCTTTAAGGACAACAATCCTATAAATCAAAATGTATTGAGAAGAAACTTCCGAACGTTTTGTCAATTCGTCTTTCATGACAAAGTTGTCAGCTACTTCATCTCTATGCTAGAACTTTCTGTCCTGATCCAGGTCCAGGAATCATGTCCGAAGTTTGGACACCATGACAAATGAATGATGAGACTAGTGGCAGAGGAGAGAGAAAATTTCATGAGATGATTATAAATGATCAGGGTGAAGCGTACAGTAAGTATACATTAGTCTGTAATCAAGTTATAAAGGGAGTTAGGCAGGCTAAGGAAGATTACCAGAAGTCCTTGGCTAGGAATGCGAAGAAGGGTAGCAAAGACTTCTTTGTTTGTGTTAATAATAGAAGGAGAGGAAAGAACCATATTTGCCCACTAGAATCGTCACACGTGAAGAATTGTTTATGGATGGGCATACCAGAATTATACCAACTTATAACTGGGAGCTGAATTATGATAACTGAGAGGAAAGTGGAAGAGAAACTAGACGCTAAAAGTAAATAAGGCACCAAGCTAGTGGAGTCTATCCAACCGTGTTAAAAGAGGTACCACGCAACCTTTTAGACATAATCATGAGAACATCCTTGGATCGAGGTCAGATTCCTATAGATTGCAGATGTGCAAATGTCTCTCTTAGTCATAAAGAGGGATTAAAAGGAGAAATGAATAATTAAGACCTGCAAGCTTACCGTGTTTACCAGGGAAAATAATTTGCAGATGATTATCAGGGCGGTTACAAACAGAAATCAGGATATGATCCTACAACGAGTCCTAGAAAAATTAGCCAGATGGGCAATTGGGGTTTAATATTGGGAAATGCAAGATACTGCATACGGGTGGCAGTAATCCCAGATTAACATACACACTGTGTGGTACTACCTCATGGTAGTGGAAAATGAAAAAGACCTAGGGGTAATTGCAGTCTCACATGAAGTTTTCTGAAAACGTAATGAGGCTGTTAGGATAGTTAATGGGGCTCTGTCAATGATATAAAGGAATTTGGTCATAATGAAAAAAATAGCTGATGGTCCCGTTGTACTGCATACAAGTCTGGAGGATTCATTTTAAGAAGGACTTGGATCTCTTGTAACGGGTACAGAGAAGAGCAACCATGTTAGCCAGGAACACAAAACTGGTAAAATACTTCATTTCTGAAAATTGCAGCGTTTAGAAACTAGATTCCATGGGAGGCATCTGATTGAAGTATTTAAGGCCTTCAATGGATTGAATAAATTAAATGTGGATGGTATCTTTACTCTTGTTGGGAAAATAGACACAACGGGGGCATACATTTGAATTGAAAAAAAAAGTGGTTAATTGAGATGTTGAAATAAACTTCCATTTTGTTGTTGAGATGTGTAATTTGAATAAATTTTAGGAAGAATTAAATGAATTATTATGAAGTATAGTGAAGTGAGGTGGGTAGTGTTTTTTCTTTTTCGTGTGATGCTTCCTTGCATCATTTGCCCCTACTAATACTAAGACTTCATCATGTACAGTAATTCCAGTCGGCAATGACTATTGAGCTATAGTGATAATACATATAGACTTCTTTAGCAATCGAGTCATCAAAATTTTCTTTTAAATAGTAGAAACTTATGATATACCACCTCTGTTGTATTCTAAATTAAGATTTAAAACTGTTTAGTATAAATTTGACTAGGATACTGCAAAAGTAAGACATAACTTTAATAAAATGAATTTTAAAATATCTGAAATAATGAATTGAAAATAAATAAACTCCAGTTGATGGAAAATTCGAAATGTTTTAATGGGATAAAGGAATACGAAGGCCATTTCTGCCAGGGCCGGCTCTAAGATGGCTCTGACGTTTGCAGGACCAATCATGACTACAGCTGACCTTGTTTCCTGCTCTGAATTCACCATATATCACAAGATTTGTTAATTACGCTCAATGGGTGAAAAACAACCAATGATTTCAGAAAGGTGGATGAACTCGTGATCCTTTGTGTCTAATTGTACAGATTGGATTGAGATTAAATGCAAATCTAAACTACACTGCAAGATCGTATACGCATATATTCTGTATTATATGGATTTCTCGTTTCATATAAGAAAACTACCAAAGAACATGCCTTGGCAGTAAGAACAGACGGACCCCACCTTGCACCTTGCAAGTTTTTTTTTAATAATACAGGTTACGAATTGTTTGTAGAGAGCTAATCATACTTAAACGGTAGATCTGAAGCTCAAAGAACTTGTTTATAACTGGGAGGAGCAGACAACAGATCGGCTAGTGTTGTGGCATGAGGAGAAACAGGTAAGACATGATTTTCAAGAAAGATAATGTAGGCATTGAACTACGAAAAGGCAACCAAAGTCCAGATACAATGCAGAGAACAAAACAAACACAAGAACATGTGTCGTGCCAAACGACTATTTAAAACCATCCATAATGTCCAATAAGCTCGCCACTTCTTTATTAATCCTATATCGTCTGCCGGAAGCCATTTTCTACACAATACTTGTGCCAGGTAAACAATACTCTCGTGCCCCAAATTTCCTTCGGTAATGTAAGAAAGGTTAATCCTACGTCTACACTTCCCCTTCCCTAATAAACCCTTGGAACATTGGCTTAAAACCTCAGCCGAGCGTGACTCAAAAGATGTTCACTCTTCGACAGAAAATAAGGGTCGGAAAAAAAAAACAAGAGTACGCGATAGGCTAAGACAGCCATCTGGCTACGAACCTGATGCTCAAAGAACAGCTGTAACAGCTGTGTTGCTCCGGCTGACCCCCGATCCCTCCTTCCTTTTTAGCTAATGGTAACCATGGTAACTAGCACACACACACAGTCAGAGACCTGCTGGTCTACTCAGCAAGGCTTCGCAGTCACATAAGGACATGGAAACCCAACCAAATGGTAACCTGTAGGTGACATTTAGCACTTGAGTGACACCTGGCGAGATACCCTACGCTTACCTCACTGCTTGTCACAGCTGTCGGGAGCGTTTTTACAATAGTCGGAAACCATCCCTGTCTACAGTCAGAAACATTATAGGTCACTTTTGAGTGCCCCGCTGAATCCGCATTCATGTAATAACCACAGGTGTCCAGACAACGGTGAATGCAAAAAGAAACTCGTTTAAGCAATCTGTATTCATCACGCCTTCATAAATAGTGTAATGAGTTAGTTCTACCACTTGATGTGAAGGTCCCAGGTGGCTATTGTGTTGTTGTCTGTATAGGACTGCACATGTCGAAGGATTCACCCGGCGCAATCCAGCTTGGCCAATCTTTGCTTAAAATAGCAACTCTTTACAAGTGAACTGTGGTTTTATTCAAATTGGCTTTTAGATAAAAGCATAAAGTGAAAACCGTGGGTCATTTACCTGTTTCAGAAACCAAGAAACTCCTCTATGACCCTTCTGGCATTTTGTGCAGTGATAGTGAGGAGGAAATGGTGTATCGAGAACCCTACTCAGACATTCCACACATCGAGGAAGCTAATTAAGCTAAGATACTTCCGTCAAGGACACGTTTTACATCTGGGAGAGGTAGATAGCTACGGAGTGTAACAACACGACCCCATTACCGAAGCAATCTGAGGCAGAAATGACGTCAATATTCCCTGGACTATTTGAAAGGAAAG
Source organism: Mastigoproctus giganteus (assembly GCF_048544385.1). Classification (NCBI taxonomy): domain Eukaryota; kingdom Metazoa; phylum Arthropoda; class Arachnida; order Uropygi; family Thelyphonidae; genus Mastigoproctus; species Mastigoproctus giganteus. The sequence continues at coordinate 249,762,609 of NC_143575.1, forward strand.
GCTAGTTGCCCTGGAGACAGAAAACAAAGTGCAGAAGCGAAATTCAAACGTCTTTTTCAATAACTAAGTCAAAGAAATACGGAAGGAAGTGTTTAAGATACCGTGGGACAATCAAAGTAGGTTAACAAATTTCCCAAGACCATGATGGGATAAGGAAGGAGTCACTACATCTTGGGCACCCAGTTGAACTTAATGGGAAAAGGAAATGGTTTTCAACTGGTGTTCATATTACCATAGCGGTACAGCCGATAGAATCACGTGACCAGGTTTAAAATCTGCACGTGATGCCAGACTGTGAATGTAGATTTCACGTTGGGAAATCGACTAGAGTAAATTAAAAACACGTGGGATGTAGATCGAATGGTATGTGGTTGTGGGGAAGGAGGTTATAGGGCGCATTTTTTGCTCCCCGCCGAAGAACACCATTAGTGACAATGTCCATCTGACCGTCTCCATTTCCGATGACAGCATCCGTGTAAAAAGTAATCCACCCCTGACTGGTAAAAAGGATTAAATGATGGCGGGATGTTCAGCTGCTGCCTGCCGTGATGAAGCCTTCCTGTAACAAGAGGAAGCGAAAGAAGCCACGGCCTAAGAAAGAGAAGGAACGCCATCTGCTTGAAGGCACTCCCTCGGACCGAGCACGCATTCCGCTCCTCTTTTGAGACATTTTTCGAGGTGACGAAGATGCTTAGGGAGAGGAGAATCTGCAACAGATGGTCCGGTAGAGCTCTGCTATTGGTTGCTGGCGAGCGCCTAGTTCCGCAGCGCTTGCTACGGACCACGTGCTTAATGCGCACGACGAAAGTAACCTTCGCCAGACGCTTTTTGTTTTTGATTGAAACGAAATCATTATCTCTTTCTCTCTTTCTCTTTCTGGCTCGTGATTTGTTTCAGTGTTGCGTAACAAAGTACTTAGACGATGGCAGATGCAGTTTCCAAGGTCGTCTCTTTGACACCTCTCTTATCATTTTTGCTTGACCGAATATCACAACCTTCGTGTTCGGGTATTTGTAAACACGACACACCCGGAAATATTAACATCCCTCATTGTTTAGTGTTTTTTTGTTTGTTTGTTTGTTTTTTGTCCTTGTTTTATTGTGTTTGTCTTGTCTTCCACGAACACTGGAGTGCAAAAGAGCATAAATTTTCCAACTGTACTGTTTGGGTTCCTCACTATTTAAGTAGTGAGGGACATAATCGAATGATTAATAATCGATAAATTTCAATAATCGAATGATTTTTTCCACATTCGAATGATTTTCATAATGGGATGAAATAATTCGATTATATCATTGGAATGAATTGTTGTAATCGAATGACTTATCATAGTCGAATTCACACACAATCAGAGTCTTAGAACTTGCAAGAAGAGTCAATTTTAAGGTTCGGGTAACGGATGAGGGTAGCAATTTCAGTTGCCTCTTGAAGTGTTCAGGGGTGTTAAATATCTCCAGATTTCCTTTGTTGATTGACCTTGCAGTCCTATCATAGAAGCTGTAGTATCCATAATTTGTTCTCGCATAGGATGGTTTCAGCAGTCGATGGTTTCTTAAAGCTCTTGTTGGTGCGTTGAAGTTTATTTGTGAGACGAGATGAGGGCAAATTCGTGGTACTGTTTAACAGCTGGTTAAAAAAAGGAGTAAGTTGGCTTTATCTCTTCTTTCTTCCAGCGTTTCAAGTCCAAAGAATATACACCATCCTTGGCAAGATTTCTCATTGTATTCAAGGCCACTTTTAAAGCAAACGTACTGGATTGCTCTTTTTTTGAATATTTTCAATTTCTAATTTTTGGTAAGCTGCATGTGGGGACCAGACCTGTGAGGCAAATTCTAGGGCTGGCCTAACATAAATTTTGTAGAGAAAGATGAAAGTGCCAATTGATTGAAGTCTCGGTTAATTCTTTCCAGGAAATCTAGTTTTTTGCTAGCTGCCTTTACAATGTTTGAGACATGGACATCAAAGGAAAATGATTCTTTAATAAAGATACCTAAATTTTTGGCTGTACTAACTTTTTTGATTGCCTTCTTGTTGATACATTAAGAAATATTAAGTTTGTTTTTCTTGTGTGCGTTAGCAAAGCTCATCAGCTCACACTTATTTTCATTGACTACCATTTTGTTCTTCTTCAGTTACTGAATAACTCGTTGAAGAGCATCGTTTAGGATGATGCAGTCATTGGTGCTGCGAATTGCTTTATAAAGTTTTATGTCGTCTGCAAATATGTTGATTTTGATTTGTAGATAATAAATAATAGCGAGCTTAAGGATGAACCCTGTGGGACACCAATTTCAGGCCTGAAAGGATATGAGATTTTGCCTTTAAATGTCACCGAAATTTCTCTACCTTCCAAGTAGTTTGCAATCCATTGTAGTGCCTGTCCTCTGAAACCATAGCGATGCAGTTTATTGATTAGTCTCTGATGGACTACCTTGTCGAAGATTTTGCTTAAATCAAGGAAGATGGAGTCGACTTGTTTTCCTTCATCAAGCGCCTGCGATATATTCGAGACAAACGAAGTCATATCTCTGCAGGTGGAACGACCCTTGATAAATCCGTGAGAGTAATCTGACAAATTAAGTTTCATAAAGTTAAATAGCTGCTTCATTACAATGGATTCAATTATCTTTCAGAGTGTATTTAACTGGCAAACTGGTCTGTAGTTGTTGGGTGAGGATGGGTCTCCTTTTTTGTAAAGAGGGGTAATAAAGACCTTTTTTAGTTGAGCTGGATAGATTCCACTCTTAAAGAACAATTTTGTTAAGTGAAGTAATGGCTTTGCAAGTGTGGTTCCAAATTTTTTCCATAAAACAGTAGGGAATATTTTCATACTATGGATTGTGCTCAACAATTCTGCTTGGTTGATTTCAAATACTGTTAGTGGATCAATGTAGTTGAGAGGAAAATTTTCATTACTTTCCATCCCGTTATCCGCTGTATCTGTTTTTTAAATTTCTTCAACGCTGCTAGCAAGGTAGTCTGTCTCAGGCAAAGATGACAAATCACGTGTTTGACTTGAAATAGCTGAATATAGGCTTCATATCTTTTGCCTCAAAGACTCTTCTTTCAACGAAGCCCAAGTATTTCTTGTAGTCCTGTTTTTTTTGCCAGTACGGATTTTAGTTCCTTAGAGTACCAGTGTGGATAATTTGTATCAGGAACACTATAGCATGGTACAAGGTTGTTTGTAACTTCTTTAATGATTTGGTAAAAGCAGTCCAGTGCTTCTTGAGGATCATTGATTTTTAATAGTAACGCCCAATTACAGTTTTTAAATACGTAATTCATATCAGGCCATTTCACTTTATTGAAATAGAGCTTCTGTTTTCGTTCTAAATCCATATCTTTATCTGATCTCTTCTTGATGGAAAAAACCACGGGAATGTGATCTGATTTGAAAAGGTTAGTTGGCTTAAAAACCACCAAAGGAAAGTTGGTGAAGACTAAATCCAAGTAGTTTTCTTTTCTAGTTGGAAATTCACAGATCTGATTCAAATTTAAAGAGATGAAGATTTTTTGAAATCTACCTTTAAGTGTCCAAACATTAGTTGGATTGGCATTACATCCATTGTAGGCATGTGCCATATTAAAGTCCCACAAAACAATTAAATGGTCTATTCCCAGATGTTGATAAGAATTTGGTCGATACTGTTCTCAAATTCCATCATAAGAGAGTTATCTACAGGTAGACAAGCATAACATAGGAGGTGTAAGGGCTCCTGCCCAGTTGAAGGAAAATGCCTTCAATGTTAACCAAGACTTTTTGGCAAACGATCATGAGCCCAACGTCTCTCTTATCCAGTCTATCCCTAAATAACAACAAAATCCGGTGGGCCCAATTCATTGTCCTTAACATCCTGAGTGAGCTATGTTTCCACTAAAAAGTAGATACCAATCTTCTTGTAATATAAGGGAATAAATGTTTTAAGTCTGTGATTTTATAATTGCGCCCTCTGGTTCTTTTGTCACTCGCCACTGAGAATATTCCTCCCATATTCATTATACTAATCTCCACCCCGAGAGGATTAAAAAAAAATGAATGTAGAGGGAATGAATCCTTACACACTTCCACCAAATACCTCATAAAGTGTCTGGTTGCTGAAACATCTTCGAGGCTGTTCCTCAGAGGGGTAATGAAGGATAATGATAAGGATTAGCGTTCCTCACCAGTCTTGTCTCTCTTCTTTGTATCTTCTCCAGAAGATCTTTGTTTGAATGCCTCCAGACCTGGATACATTATTCCAAATGAGATCTGGCTATCGTCTTACAGAAACGGATAATGGCCTCCTCCTCCTCTCTACTTGCAAAATTTCGATAAATCATAGACAGAACATCAGGTGCCTTCCTTGTTGCCTGCTTACACTTCATGTTGATTATGAGCATCCTCTAATCTATAAACTCCTAGGTTTCTTTTCCTCAAATGCAATATTTTTGCATTTGCTCTGTTCTGTTTCTCAATCCCTTATTAAAAAATAAATCTCGATTTTTATCTATGGAGAAACCGAAGAATAAGGCTTATACCACACTCCACATACTCTGGATGAAGAAAAGCATACCGCTGAGGACTGAATTTGTGACATTGATGACCATATTCTTCGGAGAATTTGCATGAAGTACACCAAAAACAAGGAATATGTCTAAACGAGCAAGGTCTAGAAGATTTTCTGATAGTTTTAATTTCTATGTTCGTTTTATCGCAACCTTGTTTTCATTGAAATTGGATCACTGCAAACAGTTTCATTTTAACTCAATAACTCTGTAGGAGTTTGCAATTAAAATCCCTCAATCAGAATAGATTATAACTTCCCCATAGGAACGGACTTTAAAAACACCAGGACCTTAATGGAAGAAGCCTTTGGCAGCCATCTTGTTTCAAAACAACTGATCAGAATAAAAAAAATTCAGACCACCCTAACATTCCCCACTCCGCAAAACGAGAAAACTAACCACAAAATAGGCACGAAATTTTCCGACGCCTCATGGTCTTAGTTGCCTTGTTTCAAAAACAAACCAAAATTATTACTGCCTAAAGGTGGGGAAGTGCTTTTGCTGTATCCAACCGTGGAATCACAACCTTTAACTTGTAAAAAAAAAAAAAAAAAAAAAAAACGGGTTTTCCCAGCTGTATTAGGGCAGAGAAACATGGGTGCAGTTAAAAGTAAAATTCCTTCATTTTTATAGTTCCATAAATCACTTGTAATATTATTCGAAATACCTCCTTAAATAAGCAGGTGATTCATACGTTGAGGGTATCATAACTTTCTGGTAGCCACTTCTTTTTTCTTTCTTTCTTTCTTTTTTTTTTTTTTTTTTTGTAATGTGCGTAACTCCTTCTAACAACTTGAATCGCCTTTGGAATTTATATGGGTTGCTTTGAAACAAAAAAGTGCTAGACAGTGGCGTCTTCAGTAGACAAATTCCCCCTCCTCCTTTGCCTTTATAAACGTTAAATCATTTCCTTTCTTAAATAACAGTCATGCGCTTAAGATAATTAAAATACTTAACCGAAATAATACCCTTAATAATGAAAAAATAATGGAGATCTACCTCCCGGTAATTACTAACTTAGAACTGAAATTCGTATTTAATGTTCATGACATCGATAGACGCACTTTTCGTCTGCTCTCGTTTACTACAACGCAAACGACAATTAAGCATTTTGAGCAGACGAGCAGCTGCAGTCAGGACTAGTAAACCATCGATGATAATAACAGGAAAAGCATTAAAAGCGAAATTTAACGTCTGATGACAATAGAGACTTTCGTTTGGTAGGTGTGATTACCAAACGAAAAGGTGTCACATGAAATCGAAGGGGGAATTACAGGGTTGGGAAGGTCGAGATGGAGTTTCTTGTCCACGCGACTGTTGTAGTAATCCCGGCCCTAATAAACGACATCCTGGTTATTTCCTAAGCCAGGCAAACATCAGAAAAGGTATATATTTTGATAGGGGACGTACCCTTTCCTGCTACGCCATAATTGCAATTCTATAATATTGACGCCCATAGATCCTCTCTATCGTCTGCGAAGTCTTCCTATCTTTTGTGAATTAAAATCTGAATGGATCCCCACAACCCACGGAAGCAGCATCATTTAATAAATGAGAGTAAAGAGAGGAAGCGAAGTTCCTGTAACACACCAAACGATCATTTCGGTAGGAAAAATAATAAAAATAGGAACAGGGAGCACTTTTAGAACCGGAAGGCATGTGTGCGTTCGCTTGGGGCGGTGGCTCGGTGTAGCAGTAGACACAAAGAGTTTCCGCTTAGCTTTTTCATCCAACATCCGGGACCCGAAACACTGCGAGGACCTACAACTCCCGTCCGTTTCGGGTGGTCACACATAGGGTAAACACAAAACACCTGTCTGAGCTCCTGCGCATGCTTAGTTGATCAGAATCTCCCAACCTCCGTTTCTTAAACCAGTCACTGTCTTTCGCAGCCGACCGCTTGAGTTTCGTTACACGAAGTTTACAAGCGTTCCATTAAATCTTTCTCGTAAGTTCAAAGGTGTTGACAGTCGGAAAAATAAACCGATTGTCGTCCATTTTATGCCTCGCGACAGCCATTTGTTTTTAAGATCGTCTGTTTTTCTATGCTCCAACGTGGCTGCGCACTGGTCAGAAATGAGAGTGACAGCAAACGTGCGACCAGCTCGTGCGCTTTATTTGTTGATGAATTTATTCCGCGTGAGGAAGCCATTAAAGCCATTAAAATATTTTATGAAAAGATTACGCCATCTACAAAAAAAGATACAAATAAACAAAAACGGTTTTATTATTTAAACTGAAGCCGTTCTAGATATTAAATGGATCATAAAAATCCAGCAAGTATACTCATAAACTTAAATATCAATAAATGTAATTAAACTATTTTAAAAACGCCTCCAGTACAGTATCTTTATATACATTAAAATAATTTTCCTCATAGTGATATTTATTCGGCCTTTGTTGTCCTGTGGTAAAACAAGCTTCTGTTTTAGCGTGGTCATGCTAGATAAACCTCGTGCGCGCGCTTTGTTTATTAGCATAACCACGCGGTACCATTCTTGATTTCCATACGTAACGTATTTATGTATTCATAGCTGAGGAAGAGACACACACAGTGTCGAAAGCTTCTGCATTTTATTTTATTTTCTCAAAAGAAATTGAAAATTGTTCGCTCTTTATTTTTTAGAATCGAGATAGACCCGTTGCAGAAGACATTTTGAAATCTTTATTAAGGTTATATGGACACGCTTAAATGGTATAAAAAATGGCTAGCTCATAGACTGTGAACCTGGGACCTACGCACGTTTTTATGCGAGCCTGTTAATAAATGGCAATGTCATTTCCGGTAGCTTATATCGCTCCGTTGGATTCTATCAGCATGGATGACTTTCACACAACAACCTCAGGATAAAGTTGTTCCCACTGCTGTCTGTAATCTGCATCGTCGAGCACCCCCTGCTCCAAGTTTCCTTCCTCTTCCATACATACAAGGATCATTATATTTTTATGTGGGTTGTATTTATCCTGCAGATGTTTTTGAATCGCGTATTGAACATAGTCAAAGTAATTCTTGGAAAGAAATTAGGGAGAATTGCACAAGGGACTTTATTTGTTTAATTTTTTTTTTAAGTTCAATATTCTGTTACTAAGACAATTATTATTTAATAATTTATTAACTTACTATTAACCCTTCCAAATGCCAAACCATCTTGGGCCACCAGATCCTGCAACACATATACTAGCCTGACATCGGATAACCGTTTTCATCGACAGTTGTGGTCTGGCAGTCACGTGCTTTATATTATCGATCAATTCTACAGAGTAATCGGCTTCACGAAGAGGAATACGTACCGATTTAATAGTTGTGGATAAACGGTACAGCTATTTAAAGCTGTGGAAGCTTTCTCAAACTCAAATATGATTAATGATCTTGACCATGCATGAAAATTTATAAATGCACTCCTGCTAGTCTAAATTTCTTTTGTATACCTCCATCCAAAATCAAGAAGAGTTTAAGCAGGTTTAATGCTACGTTACATAATTTTATCTGACCAGTACGATTCACTTGAACTTGAACCCGCTAAGTTCAATTATTCCTTGTCAATCTGTTGAGAGCTATATAGACAATTCGTCCTAATCAACAAATGCTCCTTTGTTGTCGATAGATGCATCATAGACTTTATTCCAACAACTGATTACTCTTTGGCTGAATGCGAACTGCGCACATCTATTCTGCAACCATTCTTTTTCAATTTAAATTTAGCTCTTATTGACTCTCTTTCTTAGATATCCCTAGTAATCTTAGAAAGAGGGAAGATTCCATCAGCACTCTTTCAGAGCCCTCCTTAGTTTACTTCTTGCCCTCCTTTACGCCATTTCCAACAGATTTATGTCCTTCCTAAAATGAAGTTTCCAAACCTGTATGGTGTATTCCAGATGTGGCCTAACCATTACCTTATACAGTGGAATAATCGCCTCCTTATACCTGCTGGAAAAATTCCTATATATCATTTTAAAAAACCCCATAGGCTGTTCTGGCAGCTCACAGAATTTCATGTCTGTTCAATTATCCCTCTAGATCTTTATTATACTCTATTACTTTGAGTTTAGTACCACCCAAATGGTATGTTATTCTGGGATTACTGATACCCCAATGCAGTACCTTGCATTTATCACTATTAAATCTGTTAACATTTTCAGCACATCTGCTTAATTTATTATATAGATATGCTTGAAATAGCATAACTTGATTACTGCTGTTGATCATTGTGTCCACCTTTGTATCATTAATAAGCTTACTCGTCAATCTTGAAATATCTACATCAATATTATTAATAAATATTAAGAACTTTAAGGAGCTCATCACGGACCCTTGTTGTAACTCATTCACACATTGGTCTAAGAAGAGCAACGCCTATTAATGCCCCTCCTTGTCTCCTACTACTCAACCATCAACTTATCCATGGTAGTAACCTGCCCTTAATGCCACATTGCTCCAACGAACAACAGTCATACATGCGGTACAGCATCGAAGGCTTGACTGAAAATCTAAGTATATGAAGTCAAAATTATTCTTTGGATCCAATTCCCTTGTGACCACCTGATAGTAACCAACCAGGTTGGTTGTGGAATATCCTTATAGATCCACTCCAATCAACGTTATCCTACATTACTCCTCTATCTATTGACTCCATTATTTTCTCCGGTGCAGAGTACAAATTCACAGGTCTTTAATTACCCACTTCATCCTCTGCACATTTGCACATTTACAATCTGCAGGGACTTTTTTCTGAATCTAAGGACACTCTCATTATTATGGATAAAGATTTAACTGAATGTGCAACTTCTTTTAATATCATTGGAGAGATTCAATCGGCCACAGGTGCCTTATTTACATTCAGCTTCAATAAGTTCCCTTCCACCTTCCCTTCCGTTTTCATAAAAATCATTTAACTCTCGGTTACTATTAGATAAACTTCTGCCAACCCCATCTTCTCATATAATTGTAGTACAGAGCCATTTCGTATACCATCTAGTTAAGGATGACGTGCAGCGCATACGTTTAACATCGCCAGCAAGGAAGTAATATCCACAAGGGTTTAATTATTGGATTAGGGCAACACTGCGCATTCATTTCAATCGAGTATATACTCAAACGCTCGCGTAATAAATTGATCACAAAATAGACAGCACTTAAATATGGCCACGTTGTCCTAACAAATCAAGTTATCATTCAAATGAAGAGACAATAAACAGGGACTGGAAGTTATGGAAGGGAGTTTCTTTCCATAAGAAACCGTTGTGGAAACTTGGTGCCGGTGGGTTGATAGCATGGGGGAAAGGGGGGAGGTATGCCGTGCTACCAAAAAGCTGCACGATCGTGATAACTGTACAATCAGTGACACTATCTCTAATGGCACGCTCTGTCAACTTTAATGAAACGACTCTCCCAGAACTCATTATTCTATAGTTAATATATTCATGAACGCAATTATCCAGCTGTGATCACAATGACAGTCCCCCAAAGGCCTTACTATTTATTGAGAGCCAAGGTAATAAAATCCAAGGCCTGAAATCATTACTCTATAGTCACCTTGCTTTGTATAACTCGCATGAAAAACAACTTTTATTCGAACTCAAGCAACAAAATGGCCGTCATTCCTTAGGTCATAAGATATGACAAGTAGAAAATGAAAGTCAAGCAGCGTAAAAATACTATCATCTATTATTATTATTATTATTATTAATTCTAAGTTTCGAAAGGGAAAGAATATCCTAAATTTTGTACGGATTATGGCAGACAAAGGCCTTGGTCCCATCAGTGACCAAGGCCATATTGCTCCGTGTATATTGTCTGCAAATTGCATGTTCTGAGGTCGATTTTTTGTTTTCTGGACGAAAAACCCGAGTTTCCGGGATAAAAAACCATGCTACCCTCTCCTGAGACCGATTAACTCAGCCACGTTGTGAAAAACGCCCATAAAAATTCCTCTTGTCACGGGCGGGAATATGTTGACGAGATTAATAAATTTAAAAAAGAGGATTTTGTCTGCCATAATCTGTAATTACGTCGAATAATTTGCGTGGGATATGCAAATTAATTAAAGAAAATCTGGACAACCAACTTTCTCCTTGTAGAAAGAGGACTCACTGTGCGGTGCAACAGAATACTAAAGAGACACAACCATGGTTTTGTGATCAATGACGTCGTCTTTCAAAACGGGCGAGTGAAACATTTGAATATAAAAAAAAACAAACAATTACTATCCTGTATGGGATATGTTTCGTCCAGGCGCATTGATTAAAAACTCCACTGATGGGAAAAGTGTCGACTTCAAAGGGGACATCGTGAAATTTGTCATAACGGCCCCTTTTAAACGTATGATCCCCACCAGTCAGGGATCCGGCAGACAGTGTCGTTCACATGTGTTATGCATATCTCAGTTTAAAAGTTTTTAGCAAAAAAAATGTTAAAACTAATGAGAAAGCTGAACATGCTTTCGTTTAACAATATCAAATTGAAAAAACTGAAATGTGAAGTGGTATTTGCAGTTTCTTTTGTTATACTGCAATTTATTTATAGCATTCGAGAGTATCTGTTGATGTACGGAATTCTATTTGCGTGTAACTTAAACGGTTTTCTTGCATCATGTGCCCTGCTAATGCTAAATGGTAACATGAAAAAATGTTTGCTCTGTTAGCTTTACTTTATTCTCTTTCAGCTTTTTTTAACGTCTTCAAAAATATATTTTAAGTGAGTCGATATTAAAAGTAAGGTCTCCCTGAGTCATTTATACTTGTGCAGGAGTGAACTGAATTTCTTTCGCAAAAACGTTGCGAAACGTAGACATTTCTTTTCAAACGAGCCATCAACATTATTTATTATGACGAAACCTGTTTCGTAAGATTCATGCGAGTAACCCTTCCACCTGTTACGCATCGCAGCGTTTTATCCGACTCCCCCTCCTCTCTTCTTTGCATTATATAATTTGTGAAGGGACCCTACACCAATTTTTAGGTCGATTATCTTTGAAATAAACATGAAACAGTCTCATGACTGTTTTGGATACAAAACTTTCAAACGAATCTTTGAAGGATTTAAAAACATTTAGAGTATTAAGTGCGTTGTACACAGGAAAAAATAAAAATAAAAGAATCCCATCCCCCAAAAAAATCATCCAGTGAATGCAGCACAACAGGTAGTGACAGTTTTAACTTTTTACCCCTTGGTTTCACATATCAGCGTTACAACTTTTTTTTTTAACTTTCGGCAGTGGAACGCTGTTGCTTGAAAGGGGGAGAAGGGAAAGTTAAAAGTAGCATCAACCAAAAAATCCAGCTGTTCCAGTCGGGGACCGTCATAAGGTTCTTTATAATCAACCCCGTAAATTGCGATGTCGTCTCTATAAGAAAGCAGATGTTTTTCTTTACTGCACGCTCAGTCCCCGTCTGTTCATCGCATCAACGGAGTTGAGCAGGGGTCATGGGACGTTGGCGCTAAATGCAAAGTTTATGCTAAATGGTAGTGTGCCCAAGTAACTGTTATTATTTAACAAGTTTGACGTTGGCAGAAATAAAAACAATAATAGGATTAAAGTAATATAATTTTCCCTTAAAGAAGACTTCTCGCAAACTACCCTAAAATAAGAAAGAATAAAGAAAAAAACTTGGAGCAAAATCCGGGCAGCGCCTATAGATAAGTGGGATGAAAAATGAAAACCTCCGCGATAAATGTTAAACTTCTTTGCTATTCATATTTTAATATAACGTGTACAAATTCACTCCACGCGATTGTCTAATTTACTTATCAAGGGTTTAATGTTGTGTAGGAGTGATAACAAACGATGAGTCATCCACACACAAAAAAAAACTGCCATCCAAGGTGGCTTCGTGATTGTAATATATGAATTGGGAGTTAACCCGTTCTTTTATTCATGGACGGTTGTAGTTATTATTAAACAAAAGAAGCTGAGGAGAACTTGGTCAAAGCACTTTGTTGGAATGAAGAATATTAATTATTAACTCATATGAATTAATCCTCATATTAATCAATTATTAATTCATATTAATGAATTATTATTAATTACTAATTCACATTAATGGATTATTATTAATTACTAATTCATATTAACGAATTGTTATTATTTATTTATTGAATTATTAATTATTTAATCAGTTATTAATTAAATTCAAAATAAATCCAATATATTTACATTTATTTAACCAAAATTACAAATTTTATTATAATCTGTTCGTTTGGCATTTAATGAAAGCTTTCTGCTGCGCGTGCCAGTTTAACGTTACATCAGATAGAAAGAAATTAACGATGTGACGTCACGAGCGCTGATCACTAACCAAATGAGGACAACAGAGATTTATTTACCTTTAAATACTGCGTATTAACTTTTTAAATAAAATCAATGTAAATACAGGAAAAATTATAAAAAAAAAACAATACTGACAACTGTTAGTGAATAGAAATGGAATTAATTCAACGGGATGTAAGCGACTATAATAAACTTCCTGTCGTACATTTGTATCGATGAATAAACAGAATTTTATATCCGGCCCTTGTGAAATGATATGAAGTATCTTGTAATGCCAAGTAGTGCTATCAAAGGTGTAAACATGTTATGAAATCGGTCGATCAAAGGTAGGGATTTTTACTGTTTCCACTCCAAACTTGTTTTTATACGACGAAGATGACCTCTTTTTCATATAATAGGTTTATAGGTGCCCTTAAGCTTTTGTTTAACATTAACAGGAAATATTATTAAATAAAAAACATTCAGCAGATGATCTTTCAATGAGTTGCGTCAGAAACCAATGCTGATGGACTTACCAACGTCGTTTCCCAACAAACTGGGAAAACCTTCGACAATTTTAGAAAAGTGAGTCACAATGATGTGGCTTTTTAGTAGAATGTAATACTATGACACATAAATGGCTCATACGTTTTTATCCTTGTGATCTTTCTTCTTACCTTTATACCTTAGTAATTCTTGGTTCATTTAATAAAGAATAATTAGTTTTCTAATAACGATTCTGTGTAAAATTTTCGCAATATAATGTATATGATTTTTTCGAAATGGGTATATTTGATTTTACTTTTTATCACCCGAATTAGTTAAGATAACTTTAAGTGAATCTTGAGAAATGAAAAAGTTCTTGGATATTTGTTTAAAAAACAATTTAACATCAATGTTATTATTTCACTTGATTTGAGTATCCGCGAGAATTTCCTACTCGTTATTGCATCCTGTTATTTACAAAATCAGTTATTTTTGTTACGGTTGATGTATGATGATGTTGATGTATGGTATTGCACCTTCGTGCTATCTAAATTTGATAGCATCAGATAAATGATAAGATTATGTTTTGAAAAACAGGTCGGCAATATGTTGAAAAATTTGATAAAAAGAATTAAGGAATTTCTCCGCCGTTATTTATATACATCTATTTCTCCGTTATTTAAATAACATTTTAAATAAGAGTATTATTATTATATGGTTCAATTATATTGAGTCTAAAATTACTGAATCTGAAAAGCTTCTATTTTCATGAATCTAAAAATTAGATCGTGGTACCGAAAATTGAAGAGGCTAGTTCTGCATAATTCATATACAGGGAGTATGATTTCGAAACAACTCTCAAATGAGTTCTCATGCTGCTTTCAAGGCTGAGGATAAGACCTTGTAATAAATCCCGCTTCTCAACCAAAGGGGACCTTAGCGCGTGGAGAAAGGAAGTCAATGTGACCGAGTTTGTCTCCCTAAATAATTTTTTAGGGAGACAAACTGAATGGGATTCAGGTCCAGAGACTGGCTAGTCACTCCAACCACACACAAAGGATGAAAATGCCCTGGTTCGAATTCCATCATTGACTTATTTATTATTATTATTAGCCTTATGGTGCAAGGAAGCCTGAGGCTTATGCAGCACCAGCCAAAAAAAAAAAAAAAATTTGAGTACCCTGAGACAGAAATAGGAGGCAATCATCAAAGAATAGAAGAATGATGATATCCAGCTCAGGACACTGGGTGTGCCAAGGCCATACTCACCAGATGTGAGCCCCTGGGATTTTTTCTAATTTCGTAATGATTTACCTTTTATCGCCCAATTATTATGCTTTTAGTGGTTAAACCAACTCAGTGAGTGAACTTGTCGAAAGTATTGCCAGATGAATAGCAAATACACTGTAGAGGTGTATCGGTTCACTTCCCCCCACCTCTCTTACACCTCAGGCAAGTACAAAAACCAACATAGCAAAAGAAATACTGATTAACGTGCCTTCGGGAAGCCATAAATTACACCGCATCCAAAAATTTATAAATCCCATTTGGTGGTGTAAACCTCTTTGGCTTTTGTGGAATTAATAACACAGTTGTAGAAACTTCAATCTTTATGAAAGAGAGCTAAAGTATTAATTAGGTTTTACTGTATACACACAGGAGTTTGGGCGTACACAAAGAAAGTCGTCCGTAGGTAGGCGATCGAGGTTGGGATAGGTCAAATATGTTATCACTATGTTCTCTGTACACAAACGTATCCTGATCGCCTCTGTTGGGAGTTTTACTTGCCCCTGTCAGAATTTTTGAGGACGCCCACTGCTGGAATGAAAACCCGAAACTAACGAACTGTATTTTTCGATAAAAAAAGAAAATAAATCAACATAATTTAAGACATTGAAAATCGTATTTCTTTATGATCAGAAAATTACTAAGACTACAAAATTCATCAAATGCTGTAAATACGAAATCTTTATTGAACTACATCTTTTAAAAAGCTTTTAAAAAAAAAACTCTTTTGCACGACAGTGAAGTTACGCATGCGTGAAAAGCTCCAGCAGCAGACTAAAAATGTCATTTCTGTCACGAGAAAATTTGATCCTGCTCAGTGAACTTATGACCTTTAATGCTATCTGCTGTTATAAAAATTCTATTTTAAATTATTTTAAATTGGCATAATTAATTTACTAATGATGTAAAGAATAGATAAATTTACCAGAAACATTTCATAAAGAGAAAGGGTTGTATGAAACAACGTACCTCTCAGACTTCGCGTTCGTCATACCTACACTTAATTACTTAAAAAATAAAAAAATAAATAAAATAAAAAAAGCGCAAACAATTTGGATTATTATGCCCTATTTCATTCTCTCTTTTTTCAATTTCGATTTTGATGGTCTGTTTTCACTGTGTTACTCGGCGTTCATGCCATTTAACTAGATTTTTGATTATAATACGTGACCTAATAAATTTCTTATCTTTGACCTTATTAGTAGACCATTGTTTTGTAGATAAATCATGATTGTATTGCGAAATGTGTTATATAGCCTGCGTGCGAGTAAATTACTTAGGATAGAATTTCACCCTTGCTGTATCTATCCTTCGAGGTCAATGGCGCTTACTCTGAAAGTTTAAAACTTTGTTCTTTTTTGGGGGGGAGGGGGGCCATTTAATGATAGAAAAAGAAATCAGTGTAATTGTGGTTGGAGCAGTTTTTGTCGAAGAGTTAGCACTTGAGAGAGAGAAAATATTAGCCACTCACGAACACAACAGTCCTTTCGAGGTAGTCTACAAATGAATTTTCGGAATTAAAAATGTGTCACTTGAACATAGGAGAGTAGGCGAGTACAGTATAAATAGGACAACTGTGCATTGCTATAGAGTTGAATGTAGGAGATAAAGGGATCAAAGGATTCTTCCTTTTTTTTTAATATGCAAGGGCAGTTAATGTTAATATG
Organism: Mastigoproctus giganteus; assembly: GCF_048544385.1. Lineage (NCBI taxonomy): Eukaryota > Metazoa > Arthropoda > Arachnida > Uropygi > Thelyphonidae > Mastigoproctus > Mastigoproctus giganteus. Next base: position 249,778,843 of record NC_143575.1, read on the forward strand.
CAATTAAAGATTATTAATTAATAGTATCCGCGTAAATAACGGTAAACTTTTTTGTGCAATATCCATAATGTGAAGAGAAGGAGGAACAGTTGCCAAGTTCTCTTTCAAAAGCAACATCCACATCTTTGATAGGCAATTCCATTGTGCCCAGATGAGTCACTTCTTACGGTCATAAATCTAATCTGCATCCTTGTTTAGTCCACCCAAATATCACAAAAACTACTCGCGCTGCATACTGGATTAACACCCAACAACCCACCTCCATCTGCATGTGAACGAAAACAGATCGACCTTCCTTTAAGGACGACTCAAAGCGTGAAATTTTTTATCACCATTCATGTCCTGCGTCAAGTGTGTTCGCCCAGAACGACACACTTTTCGGAAACCATAGGCCAAACCGGCACATTTATAGAGAGAAGGAGCAAACTTGAATCAAACACCACAATAAGCTACAATAATACGCATTTTATGTTGGATAGAGGAAGATTAACCGGAAACAGGAAGAGGAATTGTTGCTGAGGTAGCTAAACTTCGTGACAAGAGGAAATCACATTTTCGAAACTCAGAAAGGACATGCTGACGCACCATAGTCTTAGTTGCTTTGGCCATATTCAAAACGTACCCAGCCATCTTCCTGGTATATGGTATTTACACTGATTGTCCAAAAAATTAGAAACCTTTTTAAATTTGTTTCGACAGATAATTAAACGCACGATATGAAAATGCAAGTTGTCACGTGGTACAAACACGAGTTCCTTCAACTTCCTTGGTGTCAGATACTGTACACTTTCCTGGGACTTCTTAGTTGATTCGTGGGGAACACGGGTGATCTTTCCGATTTGCAAAAAAAGTGTTATTGTTTGAGCTGGTTTAGCAGGAGCCACAATTGAAAAAACAGAGGAAATTACTTGTGTATCGAAAGCAACCATCTCAAAAGTATACAATGAGCGAAATAAGATGAAGAATTCCGCTCTAAAATGGTAAAATGCGACAGAAAGTCAGTATTCCAAGAAGGAGATCGCAAGAATTTAAAACGATTTGTGCTTCAGAATAAAGAGTCCAATGTACAGCATATTACTGAAAAATTCAATTTAGACAAAGAAAGACCACATTTCAAACCGAACTATGTAGAAAGAGTTGAAGAATCTGGAATTTGGTAGTCGTTTGCATGTACGAAAGCTATTTCTTTCTGTAAAATAATCAAAAAGATTCCACTCGAATGGCGCCGCCAACGCTAAGATTGGATTGTGGCACAGTATAAAAATATCATTTGGTCGGATGTCTCGATTTACACTTTTTTGGCACCAATGGTAGGGTGAAAGTGTGGCGTAAACCTCATAAATCAATGCTTTCGGACTGTCTCGTGTTCTCCAGTCTAGAGGCTGGAGGTGGTATCATGGTATGGGTTACGAACTTAATCTTCTTATAACAATAGAAGGTCATGTTACCTCCAACGAATATCGTTCTGTCGTATCGGCCAACTTAGCCCTGCAATGTTTAATTTTTACCTGGATTGCGACGGATTCCTTCAAGATGACAACGTAACTATCAACCATGCAAAAATTGTATCTGAATGGTTGGAGGAATTCGCCATATCTGAATCCAATTGAGAACGTCCGGGATATGTTGTTTGGGCAGCTGTGCTGTGCAGTTCTATACAGACCACAATACAGAAGCTGACAAATAACCAGATGGAAGAATAGTCAATCTAAAGCTAGAATTTTTCAGACACTTAGCGGAATCCATGACACCACGTGTACGGGCTGTAATTCCGGGGAAAAAGGTGACCCTACTAGAGAGTGAATAAAGGTGTCTATTTTTTCTCTTTTTTTGTAGCCAGCGAGTATATAAATATTATAGGACGGACATATATATAAAAACACCATTTTTTATTGGCTAAATTATTTTATTGGCCAATAAATTATTGGCTAAAAATCATTTCTAAGGAGAGCTAAAAATTTTAAAAATTCTGCATGCGATTGCAGCCTTTTTTATTATTACAGCATTGGTTCTTGTAGAAAAAGTCTTGTCTCAAAAGTCTAGTTAATTATTATTATGACGAAGCCATAAAACAGTTGGTAAAGGAAACAACTTTGATATTATTTACCTTGACTTCAGCAACTTTTGATGTGGTTTCCCATGAAAGGCCATTATATAAACTGGAGGGAAGTGGGATTACTGGAAAGATCCTTCGTTTGATCAATGGCTAGCTAAAAGTTAGGGGAGAGAGAGAGAGGAGGATCATAAATTGACATTGCTCAGAGTAGTAAGCAGAATCCCTCAGGGTTCAGCATTGGGGCCACTCCTCTTTCTTATCTTTCTTAATAAGATTTATGAGGAAGTGTAGTGGAAATTGTCAAAGTTTGTTAAGGACTTAAAGGTAGGAAGGGTTGTTAACGGCTAGAACCAGGCTATATTGTTTTAAAATTTGTTAGATCAGTTGCACAAATGGTCTGGAAAATGGCAATGAAGTTTAATGCTTCTAAATACAAGGTTCTGCACGTAGGAAACAGAAATCCAGGAGTTCCTTACAAGGTAGGGGAAGATGAATTAAATGTGCTTCAGAACGAAAATTACTTAATGGTTACGATTCAGTCAAACCTGAAATTTTCCATGCATTTGATCAAGTTGACCTTCCCAAGTGAGGAAATGGTTATCATTGTCACTGTATATAAGACGATATTGAGACCTCTTTTAGAAATATCTGTTCAGGTCTGTAGGTCACACTTGAAGAAAAACATCGAACTTCAAGTGGAACCAGATTGGTATGGGGTACTAATTGACGTACATATGAAGAATCGCCTAAGTAGTACGAGCTGCAAGCTGGCTGCAGCTTGGGAATTAGACATTTTATACACCTATATTGGATTTTTTTTTCTTTTTTTTTGGCAAATGCAGAAACAGTCAACTTTCATGCATCATTTAACCATTATAATACTAATACATTTTCTGTTTGTACTCTGGAACGACCTTGTAAGGTGAGGTGAGAGTCGTTCACAAGATAGAGAGAGAATACAAGAATATTATACCGTATTTAGTAGTCATTCAAAGCGCGTGCACTTTGGTGCCCTTACGCTTAACCACTCTGCTACAGAGGCTTGTTGAGAGTAATACAAATAGGTTATCTGGTGTATTGATTACTAATATTATTTATTCGTACTAGAATTTGTGCATATATTTGCTTGCAGCGATAATTTAGAAGTTGAAGACATAAGACATTTATCTGGATTGTAGGGTGGTGTCATTTTTTTTATGAAGAATGGTTCTGTGTGTAATGTGTAGAATTGACCAGAAAGCGAGCATCCTTATTATATTCCTCCGATATACGAATTTTTTCACTTTCTTATTCCAAAGGTGTTTTTCCTTCTGCTTGAAAATGTTCTCATATTCAGCCAGTTCCTAAAAAGGGTGACAAATCCCTCCCATCCAATTATCATCCCACTATACTTCTACTTTTTCTAAAGTAATGAAGAAATCAATTAACCGTCAACTCTTAAACTATCTAGAAACGTTCAATCTGACCAAAGATCGACAGTATGGATTCCGTCAGTGTCAATCCACCGGCGACTTTCTAGCTTATGTTACGCATCTATGGACAAATTCAATGGAAAAGTTTGGTGACACTCAAGCAGTTGCTCTTGGCATTTCAAAGGCTTTTGATCGTGTTTGGCATAAGCTTCCATCTTATGGTTTGCCAACTGTTTTTTGTAATTGGGTATCCAGTTTTCTCTCTGACTGCTCACAGCGGGTGATGGGAGATGGCTCTCTGTCTTCTAATATCTCCATTAATGTTGATGTTCTCCAAGGTTCAATTCTTTCTCCCACTCTTTTTATCTTGTATATTAATGACCCGAAATCTTATCCATAGTTTTGCTGATGATAGCACATTGCAATCCACCTTCCAGTTTGAGAAACCTTACCCTTCACAAACAGCTTCAACTTCTGGAATATCCACCCCCAATTCCTTAACTGCTGATCTCCAGGTAATTCTCCAGTGAGGCAAAGATAACTTAATTGATTTTAATCCTTCTAAAACTTCTGTCTTATATCTCGCAAAAAATATTCTTAGGCTCCTATGCTATCTTCGATGACACTCCGATTTCTACGCAAGATCATATATCTCTATTGGGATTACTTTGACTTCAAATCTCTCTTGGCATAAGCACAAATACAAATATTGCTTTCACTGCATCGAAAAAACTGGGTTTTCTCTTTCGCTCTCGGCGTTACTTTTCTTCCAAACAGCTGTTCACTCTGTACAAATCGCAAATCCGCCCTGCCATGCAATATTGTTCCCATATCTAGGGCGGTTCCCCCAAAACTCTCCCTCAGGCTTTTAGATTCCATTCAAAAGAGGGCAGTTAGGTTAATTAATGACTCATCTCTAACAGAGTCTCTCCACTCTCTGTTTCATAGACGTTCTGTTTCTACTGCATACCTCTTCTACAGATACTTCCATGTGCACTGTACCTTTGAATAGGCTTCTATAATTCCCGCTCTCTCTTCCAAAGCAGTCCGAACATGTGCCGCAACCAGTCAACATCCTTTTACTGTCCAACTTCTAACTCGCAAAACCAACTTTTCATCTTCCTCGTTTATTCATTCAACTTCCGCTTTCTGGAATCACCTTCCTTCATACGTATTTCCTGAAAATTACAATCTACAGAAGTTCAAGTCCAATGTCAACAAATATCTTCTTTCATATTCCCAACCTTCAACCCATGCACGGTCCTAAGTACTATAGGTTCTAATACTTCTTGTGTTTTTCATAAAAAAAAAAATAATATTTATTTAGTTTCCGGGACAAATTTTGCTCATTTGTGTAGGAGCCAGATTGTTCTGTATGGTAATAAGATTTGGTGTTAGGTTTGTCTGCCGACCTGGCAGCACAGACAATACTAATCGCAGCAACAGACTTTTCAAGGATTTCTTGAATTAGAAATTAGATTAATGCCTAGCGTCTCCATGTCTAGAGCTGCCAACTTTCTCGTCCAATGACCCATGTTGGTACAACAAAATTTTAAATTGTGTTTAAAGTCGTCCAACGCCTACGCAAATGTAGTTCAGTGTACTCGTTGTGTATAAATACTGGAGGTAGTACTTCGTATGTGTGATTGCCATACGTCAGATTTTCCGACATATCCCGGATTTTAAACCCTCTAGTGAAGTCAGGACCCTCGGATAATGGACACCAAACAGTGTGTGGTTTAAAATATTCAAATAAACGAATTATATAATCTCCAAACCTCACGAGGTTTCGAGATTGACATTGAGTATCCACATTATTAGATACTCTTTCCCTTTTCATGAAACAAAGCATCCCTAATACCCAAAACCTTTGTAAATTTAGGCAGTTATCACGATGGTAATTGTGACTACAATGCTAATCAACTTCTCCAAAGTCTCCTTACCTGCACCCTCCCTAACGCGTTTTAAAATTATTTTAACGTTCGTTTAATTGTTTTTATATAAAAAACATAATTCAATAGAGCTTCAGGGTCTACATAGATGCAGGTTGTGAAGCTACAGATCCAATTAAGTATTAAGTATAAAAACGTATTTATTCATTCATTTGTGCTTGTATAATGAGCTCAAATTGCTTTTAAATGAGTCCAAATTACTTTTAAATTGCCTCAAATTGTCCTTAAATAACGTCTTTCTTTTGTTGTATTTTTGAAAATTGAGTTATTTATATTAGCAATATCATTTACAAAAAATTCTGCTACTTAAAAGCAGACAAAAACAATGTTTATTTTTGATCTTTTGACTCTCTCTCTCTCTCTCTCTCTCTCTCTCTCTCTCTCTCTCTCTCTCTCTCTCAGTATCAATCCATCGCTGTACAATGTACACCTATTGCATTTTAAGCTTTTTTTATAGGAGGCGACCAACCACCATTCAAAGATGTCACTACACCCGAAGATCCGCGTTCCACCCCATGCCGCACCGATTTTTTCTTATTTTATAACTCACCAAATAGAAGACTCCCAATGGTAGCATTAACAAGTGCCACCTGGCGTGATGTTCAACAAGAAAACAGCTAATCACGTGGTTGAAACTCGTTTTAACGTAATATGGGTTTCGTTTCTTTTGATATGTGATGTTGATGTTGTAATGGAGAGCGTGTTTATAACTACATTTTAATCCATCAAATAACAAAAATCAAACCATTTACCAATTTTTTCCCCAACATACTTTGTTAGTAAATTTAAAGGATCAAAGGCTGTCGAAAATAAGATATTGTACAGTATTGGAGACAGTTATCATGTTCACCTTATGAAATCGAGTAAAACTTTTATATATTAGTAATAGAGATAATGCACAATGTGGAACAGTTATGTCTGTATGTGATATAAGCGATGGAAAATTGCTAAATTTTGCTCTTTCGTCATACTTAAAAAAAAAGAGATAAATCCCTCCCACTTTTGTGTGATGGTATAACACAGGCAATGGTTAAGTTTAACCAAAATTGCACCATTTATACGTGAAACTCGCAAAAGAATAATATGAAGGTTGTGTTTTTTTGGATTCAATATCCACATTTTTTAATTACAGATACACTGCGTGGCTACTTTATTAGGTACACCTATCCTTTGATGAAATAGAGCGCTCCACTAGTAACAGCTTCATGGACAATACGCAAGATTTCAGTGACTTTGAACGTGGAGTCTTAATTGGCACAAGGCTAAGTAGTATGAGAATCTCGGGAAAAAATCCTTCAGAATTGATGGATTGAAACCCTAAATTTCAAATATCAACCGATATTCAACTTTTGAAACTTTTAAACACTATAAATAGCGGTTTTATACTGGGTTGCATCTGCTGTTTGGCCAGAAAGTTAAGTTAAGAATATACTAATTTGAATATGCTTTTTCTGTTGTTATTCTGTTTATTTCAGCTGATTAAATGTTTGTCCATTATACAGGGTGTACATAACATGCAGGACCCACTTCAGGGATGGATTTTGGACTTAAAAACTTTTAGGTCTGTCGGATTTGCTGGCAGCCTTGTTGCGCACGTCGGCGGAGCATTTCAACGTTATCAATTGGTGTGAAATAACAACAGCTTTCAGATGGCAGCCACAAGTAAAAATCGAGTGGATTCATGTCCGCAGAAAGTGCAGGCCAGGCAATGGATCTTGCACGATCTATCGATTTATTAGGGAATCGCTCATGCATAAAGTTTCTAGACACACGGCTAAAATGAGGCGGAGCACTGTCGTGCATAAGCACATGAGACGAATGATATCAAGTATAATTTCTTTCAACAACTCATTTAAATTTTCTCTTAAAAAATTGCAGAAGAATGCTTGTTAATCTTCCAGGCAGAACAATAGGTCCAATTGAATTGTCTCCAATTTTTCCTGCCCATACATTCATGTTGAATTGTTGCTGGTGTCTTGATTGAACATTGACATGGGGATTTTCTTCAGCCCATCCATGAGCTTTATGAGAATTGACCACAGCAGCATTACTACCAACTTCATCAGTAAACAATACAGCGGATAGTGAATGCTGATAACGAGCACACATCTGCAGAAATCAAGTACAAAATGCTTCTCGTGGTGGGAAGTCAGCTTTCGTAAGTCCTTTTACTCTCTGAAGATGATATGGATAAAGCTGTTGGTCCCGTAAAATTCTCCACACAGTTATATGTCTCACGTTCTCTGCTGTTGCTATCTTTCGGTTGCTGTCACCATCATTTTCTTCAATGTGATTGAGGATTCATTCTTCCAAATCAACATTTCTCGTGCTGATGTGTCTACCGCCACTGAAACTCGTTTTCTGAATGAACTAGTTTCTGCAAGACGTTCATATATCTTCTTATTTAGCAAATTACGATTAGGGAAGTTTTCTGCGTACAGACATCTTTCCTCGGCTGCATTGCATCTAGAAAGTCCATACATGAGATGCATGTCTGCTGTCTCTCGATTTGAATAAACCTCCATTATCACAGCAAATACTCAGTTTCAAATTGTTAATAACAAGCTCCCTTGTCAGAGTACAAAATAGGAATCCTAAATCCATCCCTGAAGCAGGTCCCACATGTTATGATACACCTTCTATAATAGTTTATCAGCAGGAACGATGAGCATTCATTTGTCGATTTTTAATAATTAATAATAGCTCATTGCTGAGAAATATTCGGAAATTACAAGTCAACTGAAAAATAGTTCAATTAAAAAAAATAGTGATTCAGATCAGAGATAAAGGGAGACTGAAACAGAACCAATATCTCCTTTTAAAAATGATGTAACTGTTGGTAGTGACGCTAGTTATAAACGTCACTTTTCAGATAATTACCATTATGGATAAGCCTAAAATCTATGTATGCATTTTTCTTCATACATATGATATCCTGTAATCTTAAAATTGTTTGCTGCAATTATCAAAGCAACTCAATGAGTTTTTTTTTCATGCGGTTGGCAGCCTTGATCCCAACAAGCATTACGCCAATGTAGCATTAAAATGGCGACAGTTCAGGAGGAAAGCAATGTGCGTGCGTGTTGTGGCTGTGGGATATCAAATCTCCAGTGACCGTAAAAGAGACGTTTTCAACTGGAATTCCAGAATGATCCACCTGCAAAACAATAAATAAGAAACCGGCAGTACGCTGCACCAGAAAGGAGCAGGCAGGCCTAATCTATCTGTAGATAAAGTTTCGGGAATTCAGTTAGTTTTTACCCGAAGTCCTACAAAACCTATCCACCATGCAATCCTGCAGCTGTTGTTGTTGTTGTTGTAGGGTTTTAGGAGCATCAGCGACTAATGCCAATATTGCTCAGTGTATATTATCTGTAAATTGCGTGTGTTGTGAGGTCGATTTTCGGTTTGCTGGACGAAAAAACCATGCTACTCTGGCCTGAGACCGACTAATTCAGTCACGTTGTGAAAAAGGCCCGTAAATATTCCTCACGTCATCGATGGGATTCAAACTCAGGTCTTTTCCACCCGGCGTGGGGAGGATGGCGATTCTATCAACTGTGCTACCTACGAGGGCCTCTACAGCTGCAAATACCGCCAGTAAATTTGTACAGGGTAGTTCTCAAGAGATTGAAACTTTATGCTTACAAAGTGAAAATTGTCACTTTGTCACTAGGAAATTAAGCCTCGCGACAAACCACAACTAGATGAATTTGCTGTTCACATTCTCAACGAATAGAGGAAGGTGAGAACTTTCTGGAGCCCTTTTTTTTATTTATTTATTTTTCGTTGATGCAAAAAAAGTCCTCTTTCTTGCACTATTTCGTCTTACCAAAACTGAGTTCAAAATTTAGGCTTAGATAATAACACTGGTTGAAACTAACTCCGAAAAAAAAAAAAAGCCAGAAAAGTAAGGGGAAGAGGTGATGCGGGAATTTCCCATTCGTGGCCAACTAAGTATGAACAGTGTGCTTTTTTGATATATGTGTTTTCAAGAAAGAAACCAGATTGTTCGTGGCAAGAAAGGTAGCGGAAGAAAGTTGTGGTTGAGTCACTTCTTGATTTTTAAGGTAGAATCCTTTTTCTTCTTCTTCTTTTGGAGATTCCAGACTGGTAATAAAATACAAGGGCGCTTGACATTTATGGCAGTAAGTTCTCGCTTGATCGATATTATCTCGCATGCAAACAGGTTACGTTTAAAAGTTGTCTCTTTACAATGGCGACACCGTCAAACCGTAGTTTATGGTTTATGTCATAAACATGGACTGAAAGCTATGAGCATCAATGGATTTGACATTTAGAATGATATATGGCTTTGCACTGTGTTCCCACAGAAGATACGCATAGCTGGTATCACACCCTTCTTGACAAGGGATCACATAGATGATATCACTGTATAATGTATTGAAATGAAGCCAATTTCTTTAAAATCTTTAATACTCGAATACACTTAACTTTTTAATCTAGAGAGTGTTTTCAAGTTTACATTGCACTTCACTCTTCTGGAGAAGCGAATAAGAACATATGCAGATATTCGGGGAACGGAAACTTTATTAGTAGAAAGACAGAAATATGCAGGAGCATGGGTATATCAATATTGACAATCGATTTATCGAAATTTCTGCTTTTCAGAGCAGTAAAATTTCCCTGAAGATTATAGACACTTTTATCAAAGTATAAAACGTTTTTTTCTGAAGTACCTTTCACATGTAGCCGAACAGTCAGTGTGGGAGTACAATAGCACATTTCTGTGAGGTGACCTTTTTTCGAGTCACATGACTGATTAATACGGTAATGTACTTGTATTCGCTCTCTCTTTGTCTTGTAAAACTCCTCCAACATCATGTGGAGTCCTGGAGTATAAAGAGAATTTTTTTTTTTTTAATTATCCTCTGCTTACGTCCCTAGCAAGCGTTGTCCATATGGAAGAATTAGCTTCCTGTTAGTTTCCCATCTTCCAGTATCCCCTGCTTTGCACTAATAGGTTTATGCAAAGTACGATAATTCCATCTTTTCAGATGGAATATAACCATCTTTTCAAGTGATATTAGAGGTAAGTCTGATGCACATTTGCTGTATAAAGGATTACTTCTCTGGATGCATGTCAACACGAGCTTGCTGAATTCATATATAAAGGAATAAAAGGATTATTTCTATGGGCACATGTCATCACGAGCTTGGGACACGGTGCAATTTTTCTTTATTGACCCTCAAGTCATAGTATTTTCATTTAGGCCTCACTTCTTCAGGGTTGGCTTGGGATTCGCTCATGAAAACTTTCTTCACCATTCTGACTGCCAGTTTGTTCTGAAATAAAAACAGTAAATTGTGCGAGCCTCAAGCTAAAGGAACCATAAATATTACGATATGCAAGTTATCTTTTATAATGTAGAAAAACTTAGTCGACCAAAGAGTATCATAGATACTTCCAGATTCTATGTTTGCAAATATTTATTAATTCATAACAAAAATAATTAACAGTTCATATAAAACTATGATTCAGACGGTTGGTGAAGCTTGATTTTTATGAAATTAATTTATTTCTTCGAGATTTTTCGAACAAATAAACAAAGGGCCAGAAGTTTCGCATTTTTCCTTTGACTTTCATAATTTGATTTTCATTTGTCTATCTGCTAATAAAATTAGATAAAGAAATAAAAATAATACAGGATATGACTGTGACCCGGTTAGAACGAAACAGTAATGTTGGAAATTTGAGTGACAATGCATAAACTTAATGAGACGTTACCTTTTAAAATACGCAGTAATGGAACTTCCCTCCTCTCTTTGCTGCTGAAAATCTGTCATATTTCCATTTTTTTTTAAACATGTAACTAATATTCAGTTGTCACTAACATCATTAGCACTAAATTTATCAATTTAGGGCTAACGATGTTAGCACAAACTATGAAATAATCGTCTTATTTTTTTAAATAAAAATAAATTAAAATTTTCAAAAATGTGGTTGCTATGTTTCTTATGGGGTTTATGTAGTTTTTAATGAAAGGCGGTAACGTGGTTGTTACGGTTAAAATAAACTGGCCTTGAGCATTGACAACATACATTACTTCATTATGTTAATCCCCCTCCACTGCTCATCATTTAATTGCATCTAGAGACGTCACATGTGGCGGATGTAGGCTTCAAGCCTATGGTGTCACCGGAAATCTGTGTCAGACTTTCGTCTATTGCTAGCTTGTGTTGATGCACACAAATCCAGTTCCTCTCTGTTGACAGAGCGTCAATGTTAGGATGCATGTTTTGTGGTACTGGGTATTTTGATTTTCATTATGAACAATGTGGCTTATTACGTACTGTCAATCAAGAACACATTGAAATATTATTTAAAAAAATAAATAATAAAATAAAAACGTAGTTAATCCAAATATACATTGCTTTCTTTGCTTCGATAATCACAGATTATAAAAATCTCATTGTTCCTAAAAGTTAGTGTTGCATGCCACCCGTTAGGAATTCTCTAAAACTGAGTAAGGGGAAATAGTTTACCGAGAAGGAGGAAACATTCATATGCCTTAATTCCATGTGAAAAGTGTTGAATATGTGCGTAATTTAATTGTAATAAAGTAGAAGGAAATCACCAAGAAAGGGAAGAATGATGATATCCAGCTTAGGACCCTTGGTGTGCCAAGCCCATATTCACCAGATGTGAGTCCCCTGGGGTTAGCTTTCCGAAATAGAAGTGTTTCGAGATTAATAAATATTAGAATTCACACGTAGGTGTTGAAAGTTGTTACGTTAGAGTTCATGATTCTTGGCCATAAACAGTTTTTAACCAGCGAATCAATTTGTTATGCCTCCGTGATAGTGTAGTGGTTTGGTGAGTTATCCCTTGTTTGAAGAGGTCTGGGTTGTTCGCCAATGTGGTGGGAAAGGAATACGGTTTCCCTGTAAAGTAGTGCGGATTTTTCATCCCGACACATGCAAATCGTTTCCTGAACACATACTTGCTGAGACACAATACACAATGGCACAAATATGGTCTAAGTCACTGATGCGCCTAAAACCCAACAAATTTTCATTAAAGTTTATTTTGCATGTAAAATATCTTCATGCGAAAAATGAGAAATTTGGAACAAGATTGACCAGAATTGAAAAAAAGAAAAGATGGCCTCATTAAATACCAAAAACTGTCGTAGTAAATTATTAAAGATTTTTGTATATTAAAGAATTAATTAAATAAAATTTCCAGCTGCTATAAAATTAATTCTTAACCCATTTCCTGCTAATTAAATTAATTTTTAAAGCGAAAAACATTTCGGAAAAAAATTAACGAAAAACAAAAACTATTTAGAGCCCTTCTTTTGAAAAATGCATCTTCGCAAAACCTAAGTATAATAGAAAAACTTCTAACTCTCTCTCAGGGTTATTATTATTCAAATTGTATAATTCGAAACAATATTTTTATTCACTTTATCGCATATATACTCTAATAAATTCTCAGATAATATTGTATAATCTCTTACGTTTCTATAAGTAATTTTTATAAGCCATTTCAATATTGAAACGTTTGAAATTTTAATAGGCGCATTAGCGTGTCAAAATGAGTTACCTCCCCTTGTCATAAGATCACGTTAACCACACCTGTTTCCCAGGGTGACTGCAGCGCCCTCATCGGATACCGCTGAAATCCATAACATCGGCCATCGTCTGCGCTACTTCAGTTCGTTGATCAGGAAGCACGGGAACAGACTGGCGTTCGAAGCTCAATGAGAACTTTATTTTCCCCTCTTAATTTTAAGTAGAAAATCACAGTGAACTTATCTTCAGATAATTATTATTATGTGCGGATTAATTTACGCAATTACTTCGTACTATGTTGTTACGGACGCCAATGCGGTGGTGATGGTGTAAAGTTATGTAGCGCGAGATCCGAAAAAACTAAATCAAAAAGATGTGACCGGGTTGTTTCGCTAGTTTGGAAATATGTTTATCGTACGGATGTGTCTTTAGTTGAGCGATGCTGAAGCACGTGCATGCCTCATCGTCAAGTCTTTCGTCGTACTGTCGCAAATCTCCGGCCAGAGACACTGTAAGTTTGACAAGTACTTTAAGTTGTAGTAGCGGTGGCCAGGAGGCTTTATCTAGCCGCTCTTCCAGTACCAGTAGCCTGCACGACGTTTCCTTACGGATAGAGAAGGTAATCGAACTTTGACTCCCAGATATCATTAACCGATTAGGCTTAACAATATTTTTGGAATTTATTTTTAATTATTTTCTATGCGAGTCTTTTTGTCCAGAGATGGGTGGAATTGCAAGTTGGCTCGCGCAACTTTTTGAATATTATTTTAAATTATTCATTTTATGTTTGGGATTAGCGTTTGAATTTAAAAAAAAAAATTATAAGTCAATATTTGCGTTTTTGATACTTTTAGATTTTGCAGCATTTAGGAGAATTTTAAGTTCTCTTTCTCCTTAAAATTTAAGATTAAGTGTTTTCAGTTTTGTTTACTGATTAGAGCTTAATCATGTATTCGATGTTCTAAACTAGGGTTGGCAAATAGTTCGACGGCCCATGTTGTACTTTGAAACTGGTGTTGTGTTTGAAGTGGTCGTGGATAGCCCCCTCCCCCATCTATAGCGTTTGGTCTTTCCAACCCTCCCGATGGTTATTGGAGATCATAAAACCAATTCATAATTGAATCCTATTGGTAGAGAATCTGAATACATATCCCCATCTATAGTGTTCGGTCTTTCCAACCCTCCGGTTAATTGGAGATTCTGAGACCACACAACAAATTCATAATTGGATTCTATTGGTAGAGAATCTGAATACATAATAAACAGAAAAAAAATTAATGTAATTATATTATTTATTATAATACGTTATGTATTATAATAATCTCTCTTATCTCCTCGAAATTAAAACACACAGAATTTGAGAATTTATTGAATTCATCATCATCAGCCATTTTCAATCCATTGCAGGATGAAGGCCTCTCCAGCAACTTTCCAGTTCCTTCTGTTTTGAGCACTGGCCATCCATTTACTACCCACAAACTCATGAATTTCATCTATCCATCTCCGCCTTTGTCTTCCAGGTTTTCTTCTAGGTTTTTTTCTAGCTCCTCTTGGATACCATTCTGTTATTTTCTTAGTCCATCTGTCATCATGTCTTCGAGCTACGTGGCCTGCCCAAGACCATTTTAGTTTAGTTTTGATAAGAATGTACTTTACTTGAGTTTGCTGCTTAATCCATGTGTTTCTCTTCTTATCTAACAGTCTGATTCCCAATATAATCTGTTCCATTCTTCGCTGTGTAGTTCTCAGCTTCTCTTCCATTCTTTTGGTGAGTGCCCAAGTTTCACTTCCATAAGTCATGGTGGGGAGTATACATTGGTTCATTATTTGACGTTTCAGACAAACTGGGATATTGCTCTTCAGTATGTGACTATATTTCCTGAATGCTATCCATCCAAAATGTATTCTTCTCTTGACTTCCAGCCATTTATCATTATTACAGCTAATAACTTGTCCCAGATAAGTATATGACTCCACCTTTTCAATTACTGCTCTTTCAATCATTATTTCCCTACTGTGGAATACTTGTTCATCATTACTTTTGTTTTAGCCATATTCATCTTTAGTCCAAAATCCTTACTAACTGTGCATAACTGATTAAGATTTTCCTCTAATTCTTCGGGATCGTGTCTTATGACCACAATGTCATCTGTAAATGGTTTAGGTACTCTCCGTTCACATTGACTCCTTTCTGCGACCAGTCTAATCTTCTGAAAGCTTCCTTAAGGGCAGCAGTAAACAGCTTCGGAGATATTGTTTCTCCTTGTCGAACTCCTTTCTCGATTTTAAATTTGCTATTGTCTTTGTCTAGTCTAATAAAGGAGGTAGCACTCTCATATATTTTCTTCAAAATCATAATATATGGGGTATCTATGCCTTGTCTTTCCAGTGCCCGAAACATTGCCTTATGCTGTATGGAGTCAAATGCCTTTTCATAATCCACAAATGCCAGGCATAATGGTGTTTTATATTCATTTGCTTTCTCCATTAGCTGTGATATTACGTGAAAGTGATCCATAGTTGAGAATCCTGTCCTAAAGCCAGCTTGCTCTTTCGGTTGATTCTCATCAAGTATTCTTTCTAATCTGTTAGCAATGACTCTTGTGAACAACTTTTAGATGTGGGATAACAAGCTAATTGGTCTATAATTTCCAATTTCTGATTTATCTCCTTTCTTATGCAGCAAAACTATGATTGCATTATTCCACTGCTTAGGCGTCACACCTTTTCTAATGCACTTTGTGAAGAGCCTTGCCAGTTTTTGTGTTATGTCTCTTCCTCCCAATTTTAACAACTCTACAATAACTTCATCTTCCCCCGGGGCTTTCTGATTCTTCATTTTCTTCAATGCATGATCTACCTCATCAGGAAGAACATCGGGTATGTCGTATGTGTTGCTACTTTGCAATCAATCTTCCCCACTGCTGGCATCATTCCCTCGCTCCTTGTATAATTCTCTATAGTATTCTTCTGCTATTTGAATTATGCCTTCTCTGCTGTTTATAAGTACATACACCATCGCTGTTCTTCAGTTTCAGTATCATTTGTCTTTCTGTATTACTGCTCGTGGCTGCTGATTTAAATCCTTTGTTTTCCCTTAATGCTTGTTCTACTTTTCTTGTGTTAAATCTTATGTCCTCTGAGTCTTTCTAATGGCTTTGCATAACTCAGTATACTCAATTTTCTCCCTGTCAGTGTTTTTCTTGCTCTTCATTTGTCGTCTTCGGTTCATCATGACAAGTGTTTCTTGACTAATTTTTTCTTCTTTGGATTTGTTTTTCCCTATAGGTTTCTTGGGCTTTATCACTTTCAGAATGTTGTAATATTCCTCGTCGATATCTTGGTCCTGAGCAGTCTGCAGAAGCTCAAACTTGTTAAGTTCGAGTACATACTGCTTTTTCTCCTCTTCTGTTATCTCAAAGACCTTTTGTATTATTTACTCGAGTCAGTTTTTTCCTTTCCTTTCCTACATCTATATCAAGTGTACATCTTACCATTCTGTGATCACTTCCAACATTTACCTTATTTAGGACGGTAACATCATTCACAATATATCTTCTGTTTGTGAGGATGAAGTTGATTTCATTAGTAGTTAATCCATCTGGACTCCCATGTCCACTTTCTGTTCACCCTTTTCTTGAAAAAAGTGTTCATTACTGACAGTCCTTGAGATTCTGCAAATTCCACAAGTCTTTCACCTCTTTCATTTCTTTCACCAATTCCAAAATTTCCTATAGTTCCCCTTTCTGCACTGCTTTGTCTTTTTCCAACCTTAGCATTGAAGTCCCCCATAATGATAGTGTAGTGGGTTTTCTGCTCATCTAGAAGACTCAATTGCGGTGTACATTTCTTCAACCTCTTCATCATCATGGCTCGATGTTGGTGCATAAATCATTATAATCTTTAGCTTGTACCTCTTAGAAATTTTGAATATTAGTCTTGACACCCTTGGTGATGTACTTTTGAATTCCAAAATGTTGTTTTTAAAATCTTTATGGACCAGAAACCCAACTCCACCTTCACTCCTTTCACTATTTCCATTGGTGTACAGCAGATTTCCACTTGATAAACTTATAAGTGATTCATTTCTTCTTCTTGTTTCAGCCAAACTGATGATATTCCAATTCACATTTTCTAATTCCTTTTCCAGCTCTAATATCCTGTCTTCACCGATGAGTGATCTTACGTTATAACAGGCCAAGTTCAGTTATTGAATTAGTTCTTGCTAAAAATATAATTATTTGTTATTTTTTAATTAAATTATTAGGGCAGATAATATAAATTTAAAAGTTATTACAATTAATTAAAGTCATTATTGAATAGTCTAATATTAGAAACATCTAGCAGACGAATATTTATCGTATGCTAAACTGTTAATCTTATGCTCGTAATCTCATCGTATGATAATTTTCACTTTAATGTATATTTTTAGTTTTATGTTATATAGTTATTTTTATTTTTTCTCGTGTTTAGGTCCGAATAAAAATCGGCTGTATCCTTTTCATACTTATGCGAATTAAATAAAATGCCATACACTGAATGCCCACTAAATTGGGTACATCTACTTTTATTATTTTTCATAAAAAGTTTCCTTCAATAACAGCATTAAATGTGCGTACCCTGTGATATAGAGCAGGTGGTCAGATAAGGAATGTTGTATGGGCGCCATACAGTGTCAGAATAGGTTTGCGTGACTTTTGAGGTGGAGTAGTAGTCGACGCCAGATCTTGGAAACTGTAACCCATCTGGTGTTTTCCCTTTTTACTGTGTATTGCAATTGGTCCAATAGCCGAATAATAACCAGCCAAAGGCGATCTGGGATCGGAAATAGCTCTTTGATGCAAGAAGCTAACAGAGGCTAAAAAGACTTTGGCTACGGTCAGTGAAATAGCAACTCAGACCGACAATGGTAACCAAAGAGGCATTTCAGAACTCATGACTCGTCGTACTTTGTCGCGGATATGTCGAAACTGACAACCGAACAAGGTTACACTCTCTTGTGAGCAAGAAGGTACGGTTTTAGTGCACGGGAGCACCAACATTGGACAGTTGGGGATTTGGAAAAACGTTATCTGGTCTGAAGAATCCCGGTTCCTATTATTTCACGCTGATGGGAATATTAGGGAAAAGCATCATGAGTTCATGGACTTGGTCTTGCCAGAGACCAAGCATCTGGCAAGACCAGGACCGGGTCTTGCGAGATGTTATCAAGGCTAGTGAAGGAAGTGTTTTCGTGGAGCACATTGGGTTCCTTATTAATACCAGTGGAGCAACATTTAGATGCTATTATCCTTTTAGAAGAACGTTTTCCAAGATAAGGCCAGAACTGGTTCCAGGAACAGGATGAGTAGATCCTTAACCATCCGATTTGTAAGAACTGTGGGAAGCAATTGAGTCAGCTCGATCAGCATCCCTGTGGCACGCTTTCGACACCTCGTTTCAGTCCATGCCACGACGAACCCAGGCTGATTTTAGAGCTAAAGGGGAACCTTTTCGCTAATAGCTAGATGACTTAATTACTCGCTATTGGATACATCTAGTACTAACAATAAAAATGTATAACACAGCTGAACCTCCTGTAATAACAGATATTCGAACCAAATCGCCACCTTATTGCCATCTGTTGTAAACAGTGAAAATTAAACTACCATTGGAGGATTTCATAGATATTGATTTAATCAAGGCTGTAGTTAGGTCCTATCAGAAGGAGGGAGCAGGGTTTTCCCCGTGGGTTATTCTGAGTTTTTTGGTCAGCGCAAAATGCACCGTCCTTAAACACAGTGAAACTTTCCTCAGACATTACTCAATAAAATTAATCATACATAGTAGTACAATGAATCGGCGTACCAAAAGTAAGCTATTCCCAAAGAGCCTTCAAACAACTGAAACTACTGTTGAAAACCTCGTCATATCCGGACAGCGGGAGGGAATTGTTGAAACTGAAATCCCCTGTGGCCTTTCCGATATTTTCAAATACTGTATAGGCACTGAAGAAATAAATACACGTAATTGAACTGGGAATTTCTGTGAGAGACTTGAATTCATATAATAAAATTATGTTCGAACAGGATCCGGCAGGGTAGATCCTAGCGTTCAGAAACAAGGGCGGATGTATTAATGGAGTAAAAAAGAGGAAGCTTTACTGGATCGAAAACCCCTCTGTTGGACTCTATCCAGTTTCTTGAAAAAAAGTTTTTGGAAGTTCTACAGTTATAAACTTCGTTTAGTATCAGATACGTCTAATAGCAAAAGAACAGTGCCAGCTTGCATTAAGTTAAAAAATATTAAAATAAACCCGGATGTGAAGTATACACGTAATTCGTGCCAAAATGTGATCAAGGCCGGATTTACGCCTACGCAAACGCCAAATTTTAAATGTTACAAATTTTGTGATATGTCGGAGTTGAAATATGCGTCTGCATTTTTACTTTCTACCATTGAGCATAATTAAATATTTATCTAATCATAAATCATGACTTGTATGAATTTCAAAATTGTCATTTATTATGTTGCGTTGCATTTTAATGAGAAATAATGGATGACTGTTAGTGCCAGGGGCGACGAAATGTTAATTACTCCCCTGATCTTAATGTACATTAGTATTTACTGAATTCATGTTCCCAGAATGCGAAAGATTGGTATGAATTATTCACCAACCGACTTTTTTATTTTATTGTATCATTCAATCGTCTGTCGCACCTATTTAAAAACAAATAAAAATGTAACTTTCCAGTTTCGAAGACTATAATTTTAAGTTATTGTTACTGCAAAATCTTTTGGATACTCGTTGGGTAGGTAGGTGTGTGTGACTTGATAGTTCGGAACGCTGTCTGGACTCCGGTTTTCTGAAGCAGATTTAAAAAAACGTTACCGCGCCTTGCTTCTTTAACAAGTAAGACAGGAATGCTTGCTTTGATATCATTACGAGGTCATCGGTATTTGCGAATTTCTAAAATACATCTAAAGAAAAATTTAGTTCTTTTGTAATAATAGTAACGAACTCTTAAACCATGATATCGGTTGAGCAAGTTTACTCTGCCAACAGAGGAAGAGTTTTTGATCCTGTTTTGAAAGGAAATTTTAAGCTCAGCATTGTATGTCTGGCTACAGCGACTTTGGCCAATGGTCATTGGCACTGCAGCGAGTACAGTGATTATGGCCAGATTTTGAACACTGGAACCAGAATGGCAGTGGCCCTAGGCGTCTACCCTAAGGACTCCTGTTACCCAGGAGCAATTGCACCCGTAAATCCTCCTTGGTGATGGCCAACTTTATTTCCATTTATTAGAACAATTTCTGGAAAAAAATATCAAGCAAAGAACTTGTCTATTCAAATGAACTAAAAATTGTCTGCGTTTTCATCCAGTTTTTTCCAAAAAAAAAAGGAGGATAATTTTTAAATACTTCAAGAACTAAAACATGTCAGTATGCCTGCCTTGTCCGGCCTTAACACTGACTGGTTGAACTTGCCAAGGCTATGTCGGGCAGAAGAAACTAGATCTATTTGAATACATCCTTACCTAGAAATGTTTCATGGGTCATTGCCTGAGAGGTGGAGTGAAAAGCATCCAACCAGATAATTGTCTTTTGTCTTGCCCAACTTGTTGTTTTATGTACTACATGAAAATGAGGGAAAATTATTCTCAAAACTTGTTGTTTGAAGATATAGTTCGGCATACCACTTAAGAGTTAATGGTGTTGGTGTCTAGATATTGTCAGTGTTATTTTTATTATTTATTTCTTTTAACTTAAATCTGATAAGATGGAGAAAAAAACCCAGTAACTTGCGTACTTGGCTACTGTCTTTCTTATTCAAGTTTTTAAAGTCTTGTCATTGCCCTTTTCGAATAACGTTTGCTGGATTGACAAACGTTATCAGAAACGTCAAAATTTACAGCAGCGATTGTGGTCTTTTTTCCTTAGGAATCTTGTTTTTAAATTGTGCGGGATATTATTTTTTTATACGACATTTTAATAAATAAGCATATCGCGTAATATCTGTATAACTTGACTGTAAAAGGAATATTTGTGTATTTTCGGTTTGGATTCCTACTGCTGTCCCAATGTGGTTCTCTGCGCAAGTACTGCGCAAGTTTTTTAAGCGGCCAAATTATACCATATTGGCGTTCACAATAACCAGGGTAATCCAACAGAAAAAGTGGTAAATGTAGTAAGAAGAATCTCAGATTTCATTACTAATTGAACTGCTGTCGAGAAAATGGTTCGATCTTTCATCTTTTTAAAGATTGCCAACAGTTAAAAGATAGAAGATCGGCTGCATGTTATTATGCAGGAGTAGGTATACTTTCTAGGGTATTTGGGTGCATTAGTTTTAAAGTTCACTCTCCGGCTATTTATCTTTG
Organism: Mastigoproctus giganteus; assembly: GCF_048544385.1. NCBI lineage: Eukaryota > Metazoa > Arthropoda > Arachnida > Uropygi > Thelyphonidae > Mastigoproctus > Mastigoproctus giganteus. The sequence continues at coordinate 249,800,165 of NC_143575.1, forward strand.
CTATGGCTTTCGAGAGTAATACCTTATTCAAATAATTGGATGAGATTTGTGGTATCGCTCGAAGGCATCTCGTTAACCCGTGGTTATAGCAGTACTCGTTCAGTTGTAGTTGTTGGTAGTACTAAATCAGCGTTGAAACCAGGCAGCATACCCGAAGAGGAGGGGACGAGATTACCAAATCTTCTTGAAGGTCTACGCGTGCGCAGTTGAGCCATCATAAAAATTCTTTGTATTAGTGAAGCAAGAAAACTGTCTGGATTCAGAACTGAATGCCACCCTCGACTTATGAGCCAATATTCAAACACAGTGGAGTACATAATTAACCTAAATTTCTTGGGATTTGGGAGGGGGTACAGACTGGTTAAGAAATGAGTCAGTTAATGAGTCATTGCTTAACCAGTCTACCACAATTTTTTAAAAAAATCTTCATTTCGTAGAAGGCGAAAAACCAAATGATGAATGCTTTCTTATGGTCCATTCCTTAACACGTTTGTGCTATAGTTCATTCTATTCAAATCAGTTCAGTTTGCTGTCTTGGTGCCTTTCAATTCAGTGTCTTTCAATTTAGACAGTCTTTACAATACCTGTATTTTTTTCAAAAACTTGTTTGACTTCTTCGAAAGTTGTTTTAAGCATATTTTTATTTTTTTTTTAAATTTATTCCGCCGAATTCTAGATATCCAGAAACAATATATTAGATTTTAATAGCAGAGATCAATTCACTGAAAACGAACTGACCAAATCGTCAAAAGAATCTGTCAAAATTGTTCAAGAACCTTGAGTTTCTTCTGACTAGTCTACTACTAGTTGCCTTTGGAGTAACGACCGGCGAATATTGCCCAAAGCGATTTTTGTTCTTTCGGTTTTCTTTCTTTTTTTATTTAACTCTAGGGAAAGTTACGGTGTTAATCTTATGTATATACCCGCCTACTTCTGCGAACATCATGACATTTGAAAGCGATGAGGTTTGCAAATGAATTTTTCATTTCTTTTGTGCAGTATTCGCTTGGTTGAACATTGCGAATGGGATGAAAAGAAAATGTTTCGGCTTCTTTGTAGCCAGTAAAGTGACAACAAATGACAGATACAATATGGGATATAAAATTATGTTCGGGTTCAATTTTTTCTGTTTTCAAGTCGTTTTTTTTTTTTTTTTTTTTTTTTCCTTTTAAAATTCCATTTCAAATCTTCTCCAGATACGATGCTGATTTAACCACCCTATCTCAGTGATTATTTCAGAGTTAATAAAACGTTTAAAACTTTAAGCAATCTTTAAAAAAAAATAATAAATAAAGAGAGAACATACATTTCAGGAGAAGTTTAAAGACCCCCCCCCTCCCTTAAAACTAGGTGAATAAACTAGGTTATGAATATTGCGTCAACAATCAATTTAGAATGCCCTCTTTTCTCTCCAGGAACATTTCTGAAATTATAATGCTCCTTCAGGTATGGCATGTGTAGTTATTTTCTCCAAACAAGGGATTCCCCATTATTGCATCTAAGTTTATTAAAAAAAGTAAATGACATATGTCACTCGTCTCGAACACAAAGCATGCCAAATAAAGAACTTTGAACTTTTTAAATGAGTAGACGGAATAATTAGTTTTTCATCTGAAGAGTATTCAGCACTAATGGCGCCTTTTGGGCTGAAACAAGAGTGGCATCTGGGGATCCTAAATAAGTAAGTTAAATACTTAAAAGCTGTAATATCTCGTTTTTCGTTAATTTTCAATTCAATTATTTGTTAATTATATTATGGAGTAAAGAGTAGTTGCAGTCTTCGGATCAGATGGTTGACTATGAGAACTCGAGTCCCATCGATGACGTGGGTAATTTTTATGGGCTTTTTTCACAGCGTGGCTGAGTTAGTCCGTCTCAGGCGAGGGCAGCATAGTTTTTCTCTCGGAAACTCGGGATTTTCGTCCAGCAAACAGAGAATCGACCACAGAACACACGCAGTTTACAGATAGTATTCAGGGAGAAATATGGCCTTAGTTGCTGATGCTCCTAAAACCTACTACGTCACAGTGAAGTTCCAAAAATAGGTAACAGTGTTCCACTGTTTCTCGTGCTTCGGAGTGTGACCGTTGGTTTAGTGCCTGAAAACTCATCACTGCTGAGTGGTTGGTATACAGACATCTTACTACAATTTCGTGGCGCCCGCACTATAGTCATTCTATGGAAATCGGAGCCTTTATGTTCAGCACAGTAATGCTCCATTTCATACAGCGAGTAGTATAAAATTCTGATTTAAGGAAAATGAAGGCCAATTCCTCTGGCCAGTCCAGAATGCGATCTTTCGAATGAAATGAACGTTGGATCAGCGTGTGGAATATGCCTTCTTTTACAGTTGCACTGGGGGCAACCCTGTGGAAAAATGCACTAATTCTTGTTCCGCGATGAGGCTGTGTCATTGGACCTAGAGATAGGCCAACTTTAAGGTGGCTTTATCTTTTTAATTTATTTATTAAAACTGGTTTTTCCAGACGTGTCCGAATACTTCTGGTAGCGTAGTGTATATATCCTGGTGCAAAGTGGACCTCTGAGGTCCTGTATAGCCTGATGAGCGAGACCCTTCCCAAGAAAGCACAATGAGCCATAACAGACCTTTTATGCGGAGCAGAGCAGAGCTGGTTAAGAAGTCCAGTTTCCTGTAACCAGGCCCAAGGCTAGGGGTGCGCAAGTGAGGCATTTGCCACAGGCGCCGCCTAAAATAGGCGCTACTGGAATAGCTACTGCATATATATACGTGGTAAGATACGATATGAATTAGGCGCCGTTACAAGGTTTTGCCTCAGGCGCCACAAACGCTGGCTCCGGCCTTGCTTGTAACAGCATTTCCTTGAGCTGGAGATATGGATTTTATCCAATTAAGTATTCGTCAACTTTCTCCACAAGGAATCCTCCGTTAATTTACGTTGTTTACATGAATAAATTAATATTAACATATTTTAACTTTTTTTTTTTTTTTTTTAAGTGCGGTGAGCACTTGCATCATGAAAGCTAGGGATCTTTTTTTTTCTAGTAAAAGATATGAAGCTATGTAAAAAATAACATTTAAAATCTGTGGTAGAAATTTTATTCTCTTGTTCCCTTCTCGACTTACAGATGCAATATTTGAAAAATTTTTGGATCATAAATTATAAAGGAACTTATACAAATTAAAACATTTTAAATTTAAAATCACCATTTACAAGTATAATCCTTTTTTCAGAAGAGTGTGCGGGACATTTTTTGGAATTGAATTTTCCGATTTCCCCTCCCCCATATCCATGTCACATTTTCGTTTGCTGCCTTGCCTGTATCCACCTCCTCACAAATCTTGGTTGTCTTTTATAGACAACGCATTAGTTGAGGCTGTCAACGTTTCATCAAGCTATTCTAAGTTCTCTCTGTGTCTAACAAAGTACTTCCCTTGTTTCCAACGTATTGGTGTCCCACTTTGTCATGTATGTAGGTTCTTAAAGCATATCCAAAGAAAGACATGTGACATTTCTCATTAATTAATGAGAAATGATGTGGTGGTTTTCGTCGCCAGTAGGGAAGCCTATTTTTCATTCATACAGACTTTCTTTTTACCATAAAGGATTTTGTGATAACCATCATTTTGACGTTGCAATAAATAGTTTATCTTTTCTTTTGACTTATTTTTCGTTTATTTTGGTTATCGTGACAATCGGCTATGTTGCTTCGCGCATGTTATCATAATGTGAACTTCTAAAGCCAGCAATTTTTCAATGAGACCCATCTGAGACTCGTGTCCCAACCACAGTAAATTATAACAATTTTTTTTTTTTATTTCCGGAAAAAACCAAAGATAAGCGTACATTCATAACTACGCACTTAGAATAGTCTCAGATTTCAAAGTTTTTTGACATCTGTTGCCTGGATAAATTTACTTTTTTGTGTCATTGACCGAAGCCAAACCTCGTAGTACATTTAGAATCAATGTTTTCGAGCCCTTATGGCTAATATGTTCACTATATGGAAGACGGTTGGAGTGGCTTCCATTCCAATGGATGAACTTTTGAGTTTTTTCCAGTTTACGACTAACGGTTACGTCATGACCTTCGTTGCCTTGGAGAGCTTTGTAAACAAAGCAACTAGTTTTTTTTTCGTTAAATTGAAATGAATTAACTGTAGGACGTAGACTTCCGCAAATGTGATCAAAATAACTTTCTTAAAACTTGTAAGCTACGCATGCGCTGTAAATGGACCAACAGTTTATCAAATTAAACGCGCCATTATTACACCAGACCACTAAAGCTACTCTAATGGGGAATTTACAGCCTTCCAACCCACAGAGTGATATTATCAAAACCTCCGGTACTCAAATATCACATAATGACCCTTTATAAAAACATGGAAAATTGCTTCAAGCAATTTTTTATCTTTTTATAAAGAAAGTCACATACAAGATGATGAGAAAGATGGCCACAGGTGGAACATCAGTAGTAGAAGTTACTCCTACCCCACCCCCCAAATTATCCATACATTGAAGAACAATTGTTTGTAGCAGTTAGTTTACTCAATATATATTCTGGTCAGTTTTCGGATGGAATGTTTAAGACGAAGAAAAAAAAAATGTATAGATGAGATGATAAAAACCGGATTGCATTTTTTGTTTTTTTAGTAAAGAATTCCTTGAAGTCTGCGAGAACAGTTATTGTGTCGTAGTGGAAAGCTTTAAAATACAAGTTTAAATACAGACTAAAATGTTTTTTAATTTTCTTACAAAAAGCGTAGTTGGTAAAAATTTGAAAGGAATTCCTTTTGAAAAGGAAGAAAGTAATTATGCAATTTATATTAGTGGGAAATAGTATTGCATTATATTTTATTTATTATGGTTACGAAAATTAAGAGAAATGACAACTTTTTCTAAAATATCAACCTTTTTTGGGGTTTCTTCGATGATTACTTCCGCAAATTATTTTGTGGGTGAAAAAGCATCGAATTTTCTCTACTATAAAGATGAAATAAGCAAAAATTATATACAATTTTTGCTTATTTCACTGATTCTAGCTTTTTTTACCATGACTTATTTCATGGATTCTGGTTTTTTTAATCATGAAATAAGCAAAAATTGTAGAAAATTTGTTTCATTTTATTTGCTATACTGATGAAATTGCAATTAAAATGTTACCCGCTTCCTCCTCTTAAGTCTTTCAACTGTGTTAAGTCTTATGGTTCTAAAAATAGTAGACAATGTCATATTTGAAACTTTTTTTCGAAAAGAAATATTCATAAACAACTTCGTACACCACATTACATATGCTATCTCAATTTATGAATACATTGTCGGGAACTCTAAATAGGGCCATATGCGTAGTAATAACAGGAAATAACTGTTGGGGCCCAAAAGATTAAACTACTAAAGTTACAAATTATCCACTTGGTTCTTGTGAAGCCAATTGCTTCACTGTGGTAGGAACATTGAGGACACCCGTCTGTGTACACAGGAAATTATATGATTAGGGTAATACAATTAAAATATGATACCAATAGTTCACTATTTATGACCCTCTTGAAACAGTTCTGGTCCAGCAATAGCTACAGTGGTGTGTCCATGAGAGGGAGAGTTTAATCCTCCCCTGGGCTTAGCGCTCACACACACACTCGCCATTAAATAATAACCTTAGTCAATTGTCAACTTCCACTCCTCATTGGAATTTTCTGGATAAACCCACAAAAGGAAAAGCATTTATTTAATTAAATATAATTCGATTTTATTTATTTATATCAATTTAACAATTTTTTTTCCTTCCCCAACTTTTTCGAGACCTTAAAAGCTTATTTTATAAAATAATTTTTACCTAATTCAAGCTGGAAACAGTAGGGGGCATTGCTGCTTGGCGCCTGAAATTTTATTTGCAATAATAATGCAAATTAAGGGAATAGTTGGACAAGAAGTTGGTTGCTATGTAATATTACTGCTAATCGTATAATTGCGTGTTGAGAGTTTGGTTTTTCTTCTCTGGAATCTGTATTTATTATTTTTAACTATTAATTACTTTGTTTAAATGAAATGAACCATGAAGGGTATTTTAGAGGTTACAGATGTTCTTGAAAAATTAACCCCCCCCCCTTCTTCCCCAACTTCCGAGTACAATTTTGGGTGCCGGAACACTTTGTAACTTTAGTAGCAGTCTGCAGGCGACCGCGGTCCCAGTTTCTTTGTGTTGGATCCGGGACTTTTTTATAAAAAAAAAAAAAAAAAACCAACTGCATACAGTTGCTTGTTGATAGTTTCGTTTTATAACTTCTCACCACAGTTACACGTAGCCTCTAACCACTGCTGTTATCTGACCCTGAAACGATGTTGGGGGTTTCGCTACATCAGACGCGCTGTGCTCTTCGTACCTCTTGTCCCATTACCCTTTCAAACTCATTCCAAACGTATTTGTGGTTTTTCGTAGATTCGACCATGTAGAAAACTTTTGTCGAATTGTCTTGTCTGCTGCCTTTTCATATAAGTCAATAAGATAAATTAATAAAATAAGTTTCATTTTTTACTGATTATTAAATTAATTTAATTATTTAAGATATGATGTTAAGGTCTTGGCCAACCCCTCCCCTCCCTGAAGAATTACGGACACGAATACTGTAGACTCCTAACTTCCCCCATTCCCTCTCGTCAGGCCTGGGTTTATGCCTAATATTAATGCAATTGGATTTGCCCATGACATCAAAGTCAATACTGTACTTTGGAGTTAGTTCCATTTCTAGTTTTATTATTAATCTGTTACGACATAAATTCACTGTCTCTGTTACCCGCGTCCACTAATGCTTGCTGCATTAGGGGACACTAGTTGGCTGAGACACTTCATAAAGAATGTACAGCTAGTGACAAAAAAAAAACAAAAAACGGTTATGAAAGAATTTCGTTGGGTCAATGTACTCTAATCTCATTAGCGAATTAATTCCAGTGACGAAAAGGATATAAATTAGTACGAGAGATTTTTAGGCGATGTCAGTTTAGGTATAATAAATGAGCACATAAGTTTAAATATACAGGCACGGGTAACAGCAGATTGACTGGGAAAGTGAGTGTGGGGTGAAGAGTTAATGACTTTTATGGTATTCGGTTGATTCTAATTGCTGTTGATTATGTACAAAATTTATCACTTTTAATATCTTGTAACAGGAACTCGACCTACCATCGCAAAATTATAGTGAACGTCAATGATTGTTGCAGACGACAAATTTAAGCCTTACTCTCGCGAATACGCACGTATCGTTACGCGAAATTGGAGCCGTATATACAGTGCAGTTAAATAATATTGTACATGCATGTTGGTTTTTTGGCGTATTAGCAGCCTTAGGCCATATTGTGCCATTTTTGCATATACGAGGGGTTTCCGAAAAGTAAGGTAACACATTGTTCTCTCGATGTTTAATAATACGAAGTTGAAATTGCACGGCAAGAAAGAAGTGAACATGTACTGCTTCTCTACAGTCTCTAGTTTTATTGATCCACTTGTCCCAACGATGGATCAATTTATCAATACCAGTACTGAAGAAGTCCGTGCCCACACGCAGTAACCAACATCGCACTGTCTGAACCTCCTCATCCGTGGTGAAATGCTTACGAAAAGGTGTCTTTTCAGAGGGCCAAACAAATGGAAGTCTGAAGGCGCTAAGTCTGGCCCGGGGGGGTGTGATAGTTTCCCAACGATTACGGCGCAGCCACTCACGAGTGGTGTCGGCAGTGTGTGCAGTTGCGTTGTCGTTCAACAAAATCACGACGCTTGTCAGGAGTCCTGGTCATTTGCGCCGAATGTTGGCTTTCAGTTTTTCCAACGTTGCACATTAAAGCTGTGCATTGATTGTTCCTCCCTTTGGTAAGAAATCCACCATCAAAACGCCTTAGCGATCCCAGAACACTGTGGCCATGACTTTTCGGACACTGAGAACAGTTAATTTTTTTCGCAGAGGAGATTGTGAATGTTTCCAGGTCATGGAGTCTTGTTTGCTCTGCGGGGTAAAGTGATGAACCTACGTTTCGTCTGCTGTGACTGTGCGAGCGAGAAAATCTTCTCCTTCGTCGCTGTATCACAACAGATTCTCCAGACACGTCCCCATGCGTTTTGCTTTGTCCTCCTCTGAACCATCTCTAAATTGCTTGAGTCCTACACCCAAAAACTTAATAACAACATCAAATCGCACAACCAGTATTCCTTTTGGCTGATCCCTATCTATAGCGGTTTTTTCTTTTTTTCTAGGTCCTAGCCACTGAAACCTCAGAAAATTTTGTGGCAGGACCTAACAGAGTAAATAACTATGTAGCCGAGTGGACAGGAGCGGGAGTGCAGTAGCACACGCTCTTTGAGTAGACCGGGGTTCAAGCCCCTGACTGCTGAATACGGTCGATCTGCCAACCCGCACTGGACCAGCGTGGCAGATTATGGTCCATTTCCCTCAACATGAATTGTTGAGGAGGCTTCCATCCTGCAGTGGGTTGATAATGGCTGCACTTTACTTTTACTTTTTTTTACTGGTGTACTTGGTCTGCCTCCACGGGGTGGAGTGTGGATCCATTAGGGGCCCAGCGGCTAAATGACCAGAGGAACAACGGTACACGACACTACACATATACAAAATCCATATACCTTTAAACCTCTGGCATTGACAGTGTTCTATTTCACATCCACAATGTATACTACGCGGAGATGGCGGAACCCCTGGTGCAGAGTGACACTAAACACGCTATCACTGTCTTCCTCTGAAAATTGTCGGGGCACCCACCGGCAGCACACCTTTCGAAAGCCAAGGACATTTGTGAACTTATTCACGTTCGCTATTTGTGCAATTTCACTCGCCTGTTTTCAAGAACGATGCTCTTAATTCGCGAAATGTTTTCTTCTGTCTTGCCCGATGTCGATCTTCAATGTCAACACGGTCCGCTTTAAATTCATTGCACCAAAAACACGCTTGCTTCTTTGTCATCACCTTTTCGCCATACCTAGCAACCAGTTCACGGTGAATGTCACTTGGTGAAGACTCTTTTGCTTGCAAAAAGCGAATAACTTCACGAATACTGTACCTGTTTTGGACCACACTCTCACGGTAGCCGCCATTTTGCAACTGGAATCTGCTGTGAGGCGACAGTACCGCAACACTGCACTGGCGGTCTTTTTGAACGTTATTAACGGGTCTATCTGTCCACCACGTTTCATCTCATTCCCTTTCACCATTAGTAAGAAAAAAATGTACCTTACTTTTCGGGAACCCCTCTTATTAACAATCCGATTCTATACACAGAGCACAGTGTGGTGAACGTTGCAAAATATTTTAGAAATTCCTCTTTTGTCCTTTATGGGATTCAAACATAGATCTCTTCAAGCAAGTTGCGAAACCGCTATGCTGTCACAGAGGATTAAATATATGTATACGAGAAGGATTTTTGCAGAGAGAGAGCGAGCCTTGGGTGTACCAAGCCCATATTCACCAAATGTGAGCCCCTGGGGTTAGTTATTCTTACTGAATAACGCAATTTTTTTCATTATCACATTGAATTTCGTGAGTGTAAATCAAGTTGATTTACGTTGTAAATTTCGGGACTGGCCGGAATATTTGGGTCAATGATTTTTTTTTGTGACAAATTAAGTATTTAATGGTTGTTAATGCCCACTCTCGCTTTCTAGTGCGAGGCAAATGGTTGTAATACAGAAATAATAGTACTTTAAGATGCAATTGTGTAAATTTTAGAGGACAAAAGCAAGCAAAGTCGTGTGTAACTTCACAACTTGAAATGAATAGCCCCCGGCAAATCTCTCACCTTAATTTTGGCGCCATACTGATTATAACAGCCAAGGTCACTTTTACGCTGCGGTTTCATAAAGGATAATAAATAAACAGGAAACGTTACATTTTCGGTTTAAAATAGCCATTTTTTAAATGAAGTTGGAAAGTGGGTCAGTAAAATAGTTACTAGTATAAAGAAACACCAAATGTTGAAATAAATGAGCAACTTGTGTCAATCTCTAGATTCGAAAAGGGGTACAAAAGTTGGCCAGTAAACCAAATGACGAAAAATCACCTGGGTATTTCCCCAAGGAAAGATAAAACCTGTTGTGGATAAGATCTCATTGAATGTATTTTTCTCGAGTACTGTAATCGCAAAGAACTCATTTTACAATTGTGAACAAATGTGTAAAATTTAGGCCTAATCACGAATTCGTGTGTGTGTTCAGATACGAACAGGAATGTGGGGTTGTATCTGGATGGCCATGTTTCGCTTAATGTATAGTTAACTCCTTCTTAGGATTTAGAGCGCTCTTCAATGCAGGGATTTGGGTACAGAGCTCTCCGCTACACTCTTTCTCCAGCGGTCCTGTGGCCAGATGCATGCTAACTTGGAGATACCACGGTTGTTCAGATACAGACCCAAATGCGAGTTTGTATCTCAGTTCGTGTCGACCAGTTTTGCCTTGCACGATTATTTTGAACTTATATTGGATGGAGGTGTGGCAAATGCAAGTTTTCCACATAAGGCCTAGCCTTAACAGGCCTGTGTCCTATGCAGAAGGGTGATCGGCCTGGTAAGGCTGTTTAGGCAAGCACCCCTACTTAGAAGATCCAGAGACTTGGGGACTTTTCTCGATAGTTTCGATTCGGTTCGACTATGGCTGTAATGTGCAATATCTGCGATAAAATTCGAGTTGACTATGTCATGAACGTAATTGTCAAAGAAGATTTTAATATTGATAATTGTAAACAGAGAAGCATTTTTTTTGGGTATGTCTTCGTCGTTTCGCGTGCGGAGGGGGGAGTAAAACGCTCTATGCTTCGTACTCCAACCTAATTCTTGCGTTTATTTGCGTAATGGTTGCTTTTCTTTGCGTAATGGCAATGGAGTTTTCTCTAAAGCTGCAATTGGTTCTTACCACATCGCGTTTTGCTTTTTCATTACTTCTGTATAATGCACAGGTCCTACATCTATTTTTGAAATTATGTAATATCTAAAGTGAAATGAATATCTAAAGCACTATCAAGTAATATATAAAGGTAATATCTAAATGTGAAAAATTCAGTAAGATTTTCTCATGAAGCATCATTAGCCACTTTTTCATATAGATTTTTATGTTGTTAATCGTACATTTCTTAAATTATCCTTGGCACGATTTGTAATTAAAAGTGGGCATCGATATATGAATATTAATCAGTGTAATATATACGTTTTTCAGGAAATGTGATATGACTTTCTTTTATTTGCTGTATTAAAAGTTTAAGGTTTCGTTCTGCGTTTCCTGATTTCGCTTTTTATCAAAGGCTAGCCATATTTTAAGTGAACGTATAAGTCAACGAGTAGTTAACTTTTTTTTTTTTTTAAAGAAAATGCTTTACGAGAACTGTGCCTTCTTATCCAGTAATTTTTTAAAAATAAATTAAGTTTTTATGCTTAAATTCAAAACATGGCTTTATCCGTGTTTCCACGTTGATTATATTTATATCTGATCTTTTATTATAGATAAATACAACTTACTGCATATACTGAAAGAATTAATTTCATTTTGTTTTGAAATTAAGTTTACAGAATGCCAATTATTATTGTTTTTTATTCATTAAAGCTTTGGGATCTCAGCTGTCAGTCATGTGCAGTCTGCTCTTGGCCAACGAAAATAATGGAGATTGCCTGGATTATATAATCCAAACTAAAGGGGTTGATAATTGAAGGAGCTTATCACCCATCCCAAAAGGTTTCAAAAGCTTGCCCTTGTGTATATTGCTTCTGCGTTATCTGTAAACAGCAATTGCTAGATTGCCCTTTTTTTTATATATATATACTTCCATCCCTCCCTAGTGTAAAGGCCGGATCTACCCTTGGACTTCATTGAAGAGTTGTTTCTTTACTCCATTTCTCAAGCCGTTAGCATTTAGAAATTTCATAATTTAAACCTTTTTTCTTTTATACTGTGGTGTGGCAACTTCTGTTGAAGTGCTAATTCTTGTCCTTGTCACTGATGAACGTTTTTATCCTACTGTAATAGATATTAAGTGGGTGTATGTTCAATAATAACACTTGTCATCTTCATTTCCTAGTAACCTAATACATGTTACTATATATGCCATGATTTAAAAAAAAATATATAGGCCATTTCTTCTGCTGGCGAACTACTTATGTAGCCACGTTTCAAAGGGCCTTTTATTTCTAGATAGTGTTTTATAAAAAAAAAAAAAAAAAATCTAGAAAAATAATTTCTAGAAATGAAATTCAATCTGCATGTATCAAATGTCTGTGAAGAGTCAGCATTGGATCTTGCCTTTGTATTTGGAGTTCCAGCGAGATGTTTACTTAGTAAAAGCAGACTCATATCTAGTTTGTAATAATAGCAAAGCTATGACACATTGCTGCTTACTCTTCCCATCCCACCCACCTACTCTTTAAGGCAGGGCTCTCTATGCTTATTTTTTTGTGGGCCATATTTATTGCATTAGAGGTTGCAGAATGAAAAATACAAAGTGTATTTGATAATGTATTTTACAATTCTCAACTGAATGTGTTGTTTTGATCATAAATAATTACTGTAAGGTATGGTTGGCGTAAATGAATTAAATTTTAGTGTTGTATAACTTTATCAAAGAAAGCTGAATCAAGAACTACATATCAAGAAGATATATAGTTCTTGGTTACTTTAATTATTTATTGGATTTAATAAAATCTGTGCATACTTGGTACATTATTCGTACTTTTCTGTCACTAGCAATGGGAGAAAAGTGTTTCAACATATCTTTTCTCCACTATGACATGATAGGCCAAAAGGTTTAGCTGTAATATCTATAAAAATGACATTTCTAAGAGTTTGGACACAATTTGCAAGTAGGAAGGTCTGAAGCAAGCTCTAACTAGAAACTTTTTTCATTAATAGATTATTCTGACATTTTTAGAGGGCTCATAGGAAAATGTTGGATGGGCCTCCCAGATCTCTGAATCGAACACTTTTTTTTTTTTTTTTTTTTTTATCAAGCAAAGTATTCATATGAGTCACTGAAGCAGTCTTTAGGCATAGATCTGGCAGGGCATGTTATCAGTGAGCACACTACATGCTGTCACTGACAGTGTGGTTCTGACTAATTAGACATGCATTTCCAGGAATGTGGGGAGATCTATTATGCTGATTTTGTGTTATCACCAATATACATATTGGTGATAGAAAAAGATTAATACCCCTGGCTCATTCATTTTTTAGAAGTATAAATTACTTTTTTGATTGAATAAAGTAATAAATTATTGATATTTACTGGGGGCGGGCAGAACTTTTTTAAAAAAGTTCTGGCCATTCTAGTTGTATAGACTAATTTAAGTAAGGATTTTAGAGCACTGAAATTCCCGCCAAGCTGAATATCAATATGATTATTTGTTGTTTTTGTCTTGTTTGTAGGCTGTAATTAAAGTATATGCCAGAGTTCTTTGTATCGACATGGAGTACAAAACAATGTCTATACAGCCAGAAACAACAAGTAAGGATGTCGTTCGAAGTCTTCTGAACAAATTTAAGATGAAACACAGAGATCCCAATCTCTTTTATCTTACAATGGAAGTTTGGATGAGGAAAAAAGGTATTTTTATTTTTTCAGATTAAATATTTCTTTTGGCATTTTTTAGCAGTATATTTAAAGTGTAAATTTAAATTCCTTTTTAATTTAAGTATTGCACAAAAATAATTTTCATTCAATCGAGAAACATTTTTTATTTTTAGGTTATAAGTTTTTAGTTTAAAATTTAAATTAAATAACGCTAAATTAGTCTAATAAGTCCTATTTTTTGTTAAATCTAAAGTATATTTATTGAGTATTTTTATAAATAATTTCGATAATTTAAAATTTTTTTTTTTTTTTTTTTTTTTTTTTACTTTCAAGGTGTTCCACTTAGATCTGTGATAGTTTTGGATGATGAAGCTCATCCTGCTATATTACAAGCTTGCCATCCACAAGGAGAGTCAAAGTAGGTTTTTATTTATTTATTTATTTGAATAATTTTAAATGAAAAATGGAAGTTCATTCTGAAATTAGTTCATGTAAATAACACGAGAAATATGGCCAAGAAATGAGGTTGTTGTTATTTGGTTTTTAGGAGCATTAGCAACTAAGGCCATATTGCTCCGGGGATATGTGGTGGTCATTCCCAGACCTTTCCGTATTTGGTGGTGACTGGCTCGAACCCCGATCTAATCAAGAAGCGTGTGCTATGCACTGCTGCTCCTTCCCACCTGGCTACGGAGGTGCCTTGGATTAACTTAAGACTTGCGATTCTGCAAAGCTTATGTGGGGGAGAATTTTTTTTCTCAACATGGCCTGTGCTAGTTAATAGAAGGGATTTATTTTGTAAGGATGGAATATGCTTGAGAGGTGTAAGTGTCTTTGCTGATGCCATAGGTGGCCTTTAAGAGTTCAGGGAAACTGCTAATTAGGGAGGGGGAAATTAGGAAAGTCTCTTGTAAGCTCATATTAAGAATGACCATATTTGCACTTGGCCATTCTAGTTGTATAGACTAATTCTGAATTAGATACGACAACTCCAGCAGGAGTGGATGGGTTATGCTGTTCATAAAAATTGTTGCAAAATGAATGAGGGAGGAATATTCTCACCGATTAATGAGCCAACATCAACAACAAAATCTTGGAGTAAGAATAGGCTTGATCTTATGAACTTGAAATAAGTGCAGGGGTGGCAGAGGCAGCAATTCTTTGGCAAAATTCAACGAAAAATTGGATGGGCGATTTCCGACTATTGGATTTTTTTTTTTTTTTTTTTTTTGGCAAATGCAGAATGTTTGCTTACTTGCATCATTATCCTATTATTTTTAATGCTAAATACTAACAACAGTTGTGCCCTAAGGAAAGGGAAGTGCAATTTCCTTATACAAGTTTCCTCCTTTATATTTTTTGTTTTGTACTTTCACATTAGTATTGAAATGGCAGAATGATATAAGGAAACAAAGCTTATGTATCATCTGTTGATTGCTATATGTGATAAGCAAAAAATAAACTTCCTCTTTTTATTATACATATGTAGTTTGTCTTAACATTGTTTTACTTCCTATTGTCATAAGCTGTTAAAACAGAATTTCCTAATCTTTTAATTTCAAAAATTGAATTTGCAATAACATATATAAAAAAATTAATTACAAAGAAAGATACTTCATCACATTCACTTATTATAAGTCTTTTAATTAGTAGTAACAACTGAGATTAATAATATAACACCAATTTTCACAAGTAGTATTTAACCCTTTTGATGAATATGTACATACCTGTTTTTCATGTTTGGGCTCTGTGGAGTACATATGTATATATATTTTTCAAGGTTGTTTCAAATAATGAATTGTCTTGATCTTCCAGTAAGTGCTGCCATCTCTTATCTGTTTCCGAGTAATTGCTTACAATTACTTGGAAATACTGATTGCAAAGCTGTATAATAGATGGCAGCACTAAAATTTTAAAAATTGGAGATCAACCTGTGTGCCTCAGTTATCTGATTTGGATTTGAAAAAAAGCTGAAATTCTCCTGAATTAATATCTGAAATTGAATTGAAATTGGTGTATAAACAAATATTATTGCATCAAAAAAAAGTAATGGTTTGGTTTTTTTCTGATTCAAATTGACAATTTCATTCTAATGTTGGGCAACCAGGTCAAAATAAGAATAAATTTTAATAATTAAAGGCAATTATGTAGTAAAATTCTCATTTTTAGATTTTAAAAATTCCACAAAAACTCATTCCACAGTTTTCTGCTAAGGAAGACTTACTCGCTATCGTGGTATTTACACTAATCTGGAAAATTTATCCTTGAAGGGTTGCTAATTAATATTGGTAGAAGAATATACAGAAAAAATGGCATACATTTGCCAAAATCATACGTCTTTTCGCTCTTGAATTGGACATAGGATGGTTAAGTGTCTTAAAAGCTGAATGCTGGGTTAGTTTCCTGACTATACTGATAGAGGTGGGGGAGGCTAGAAGCAGTTTGAGGAAAGAGTATATTTCCATCTACAAATGAGAAACCTCCAAAATAAAAAAACTGGAGGGTGTTCACTTTCCCTTTGTTTCTGTTTATATTGTAGATTATGTGTTGCTTCAATAAATTCTAACTGTAGAAAATATAGTACTTAGAAGAAAAATTATTTTATTGTTAAAAATACATAGAATGGTAGAAAAAAAAAGAACAGTAGAAGAATAGTAAAAAAAAACAAACTAATTTTAGAAATACTGTGATAGTTAATGTTTCTTAACATTATTCTGCACTAACAGCATGATTTTTGATAAAAAAAAATCCCATTATCTTATCGAGAAAAACCCAGCCTACCACGTTACAGTAAACATCCTCACTGTTTCTGTCTGATTTTCATAATTTAAAATTTTGAACACTGAATTTTTTTTTTTTTTTTTGTTCAATTTGCTATTTTTGCAGAAAATAATTTATCATATACATGCATGTAGAAAATACTGTCAAATGTCATAACTAAGCATTTGAAGTTTTTGACAGTGCTAGCATTAGTAGAGACACACGATGCAAGAAAGCAAACTTTTATGCAGCGGCAGCCAAAAAAAACCCTTCCCATTTCACACCTCCATTCATTCCAAATGCCTGTCCAGCTCAGCCTTAAATTTATTTAGGCAATAAACTTCCACAACAAAAGATGGAAGTCTATTCCACCAATCAACTACCTGCTGGCTAAAGGCAAACTCCGCACATCTATCCTACAACTGTCTTTCCTCAATTTGAATTTATGCCCTCTCAGGTGATTATTCTGAACAAGAGGAAGAATCCCATCAGCATTGAGCATGCTCAAACCAGCTTTATACACCTCAATCAGATCACCTCATAGGTGCCTAGTCTCCAAATACTAATCTGCAAAACTTAGTGTTATTATTATACTGTACATGTATAAGATTCTCCATAAAAATTGATTCCTATATAACTTTTTTCTTATAATTTATTTCTTTACAAAATAAAAGAAATATATATTCTTTTCATTCTTAGTGTGTAGAGTTAGTTTTGCAAATCTTTATTTTGAAACATAGAATATCGCCTTACGTACATATTGTATCTTTAATACATATCTGTGTGTTTTGTGTAATTTCATCATTAATGTTCAGAATTTTGTTATGTCATTATCTTGTGATAGCCAACAGAAGTGAAAATTTTAGATGATAAAAATTACTTTTTCATTATAGATTTTCTTTACGGATGAGACGAGGTGGTCTTGTAAAAGTTTACAGCAGTTGTTTGATGTCAGGAGTAAGTTTTTTTTTTTTTTTTTTTAATTACTTTATTTGGTATTTATTTGAATAAATATTGATTTTATGTAATTTTTATTGATTTAATTGACCAAATAATAATAAAAAAACACATCCAGCTTATATACATACAGATGTGACTTAGGTTATGACAACATCTGGAACTGTGTATTTTTTTTTTTTTTAGAAAAAATTTGATTGCAAGTCTTGACTATACATTTTCAAATGATATCAACAGATTGCACCTATATCCTGTTTCCTCCTCCCTTCATAAATGGGAATTTTGAGTGCTTGTGTTGGTTAACAAGATTAAAGTAGCATTTCTACACTAAAAATGTAGCATTACCTGAATGAATATTGGAAAATTTCAAAATAAACTAAACTTCAACATTACTACAATGTTGAATAATGGCTTGGTGGATGTGCCGTGCTTTGAAGAAGAATGAATAATATTAGGGATAATTTGAATGATAATGGAAAATTGTATTTTATATGCAGTGTGTCTGTTTTGCTAATGGAGACCTGTGAAAACTTATAAAGGCAACCAGCATGAAAAAAACCACTTTTTCATTCAGGTGATGTAGCTGTTAAATAAGCATATAAACCAGTTAGGCCAAACTTCTCAAAAATAGAACCTGACATTTGTGAATGAACTTGGTCACTTCAAGTTCAGTGATTCTGTTGGGGGGGGGAAAGCAATTTTTAATTAATATAAACATTTTAAAAACATTTTAATTTGTTGCTCGCTTCCCAACCACATACCTTATACATAATACTGCTATAAATACTGTTAAGAGTTGTGTTTTTTTTTTTTTAAATAACAGCTTATAAAATGGCTAGGATGGCTGAGTGGGAGAAGACAGAATGGTTATTAATGGAACTGCTCTTCATGGAATAATGTTATTAGTGGAGCTCCCCAGGTTTCAGTGCTGGGCAATTCTGCCATTGTTGTTTTCTATATTTATTAAAGATATTGATGAAGGTATATCAGACAATATCTACATTTTCAGATGATTGGCAAGATGGTTAATAACAGTATCAGGGGAAGCTACTGCAACAAGATATAAATAAATCGGGCAGATGGGCTGAGAAATGGCAGTTGAAGTTTAACATTGACAAATGCAAGGTACCGCATATGGGTAGCAGGAATCCCAGATTAATGTATCAACTGTGTGATACTATGCCCAGAGTAGTGGAAAATAAAAAAGATCTGGGGGATAATTATGCAGTTAGATATAAAGTTCCCTAAGCATTGTGGCCAGGACAGCCCATGGGGTTTTGTCAATGATATACAGGAATTTTGCTAGTAGGGATAAGAGTATTATCCCATTGTACAAGGCAGTGGTTAGGCTGAGTCTTGAGTACTGTGTACAGGTCTCGAGGCCTCATTTTAGGAAGGATGTAGATCTGCTGGAATGGGTGCAGAGAAGAGAACAAAAGGGTGGTCTTACCAAGCAGTTCAGTTCTGTAAATTGCAGCACCTGGGGACTTGGCACCTGCAAGGTGATCTGATTGAGATGCTTAAGGCTTTAAATGGATTGAACAAGCTCAGTACTCAGACTACACACATAAGGGGGCATAAATTCAAATTTAGAGAGGGTGGTTAGGATAAAAATGTGGAGGTTTGTCTTCAGCCAGCAGGTGTTTGATTGTTGGAACAAACTTCTGTCAGTTGTTGTGGAAGCAGGTAGTTTGAATAAATTCGAAGAACTAGACAAATTATTGGAAGATGGACAGATGATATGGGGAATTTCTTTTTTTTTTTTTTTGGATGATTCTTTATATAAGCTTGCTTTGTTGCATCATATGCCACTGCTAATAATAATAAATGAAATATAACTTATTTCATATAGAATGTATTTATTGTTATATCCATAAACAAAACTTGGAAAATGTTACTTGCCAAATAATTTTTTTCCTTTGAATTTATCAGGCCACTTGCCTATTGTAGTATTCAGTGTGATGTTGACAACTTCGGGCCACTGATTTCTTTTAACTGTCTGTATTGGGTTGCAGAGCCAATCTTTAGGAGAATGTGATGGATGTGACATATCTGGATCCACAATTGAAAAGAGCCCTAAATCCAGCTTAAGGGTGAATTCCCTCAGCCTTGGCAAAGAGGATTGCATAGTCCTAACATTAGTTCTTGCACACCCCTGCTGAGCTTGAGGACCAGTCCTTTTAAGATGTGTGTAGCGTGTCATGGATTCCAACTTTGACCATAATCTGTGGTTCAGCAGGTTCATGTTAGAGGCTCTCATAAATATATTCTAAACATGTTCTAAAATCTGAGAGAGCCATGCATGCTTGTTGATTGATATCCTGACCTTATAAGTAGGGAGTTGAATCCCGCTGAAAGGTCGAGTGCCCTTTATTGAACATAGTCCACATCCTATATAATGTCCAAATATATGGACACTGTAATTATTCTTAACATAGAATGTTAAGAAGCTTTACACTCTTCTCTAAAATGTCTGAGGTGTGTGCATGTACAGACGTTTCAGCAAAACCCTTGTTCATAGAAATTACAGGTAAGTGATACTTTCATATCACACTCCATCAAACAATTGCTGATGTAGGATGAAGATCTCCTCCCTTTCCAGTTTATGCAAAGTCCTACAGCTTCTTTGGATATGAATGTTATCATTTTGACAATTAAATATTTTACAATAGTGAAGATTTTCTTGTCTGAAGTTTTTTTTTTTTTTTATCTACTAGTGTAGGAATTTTTGATCATAGCCTTTAAAGAAGGTATTACTCTTTTCTTCTTGTGGAATGTTCATCTCTAATATGATTCACTTAACTTCAGTTTAATTAACCATAACTGATGGTTTAGTATATTTTCATTTACTTGGCCATCTTTTTTATAGAGAGGAAGTTAATAAAGAATCCATCTGAGCGCAGAAAAGAATGTCTTATGAAATTTATAAATTCAGTCATTAACATCCTTGATCACCTCTGTAGGTTTGGATACCTGCATGTGGGAAAGCAAATCTAGAGCTTTCATCTGTTTCCTGGGTGCCACCATATCTTTTAATGGCATAGTAGACAAACTGTTAATGTGCTAATGGCCAAAAAAAAAAAAAAAATTTGGATGAAAACTTCCCTGCACAGTGTTATAACTACTCAATTCTCCTTTTGTTACCAATTATGTATTAATTGTACAAAGGACAGCATAATTATTCTAATTTTAATTAATAGTAATAATTTTGCAACCTAAACTAATAATACATTGAAAATAGTAATAGGTTTGCAAGCCGAAATAATAATTTTTTCCTTCAATTTGTGTGTAGATAAAATATTTTAAATTCTTTTCTTTTAATGAGAAATTTTTTTTTATTTGACTGTTCACAGAATTAAACTTCTATTGTTTCCAGACTGACAGTGAGTCTTATTGATATGCAAGTTTTTTTTTTTTTTTTTTTATGATTAACTTATCATTGATATATGGTTTAATTTATTACTTTACAGGCATTATATAAAAGTCTTCTGGTGTCAGAAAGAACGACAGTAGAAGAATTAATTCAGTTGGTACTACATTGCTACAACAGTCAAGAACGGGCTTCCAAGTTTGCGTTGTTTGAAGTGTGTACAAGTAAAAATTGTAAGTGTTTGTTTACTGTTATGACATTTTTATTTTTAGTCACTTTAATTATCTAATGGATGCATGAAAAAAAATTAGAGCATGGTTTTCTTTATACATCATTCTGATTTTTTTTTTTTTTTTTGAATAAAAGGCAAGAAACAGTTTAAAAAATGCACATAATTTTATTCTGACATTTATTTTGGATAATAATAAAAATGTTTTCATATTATTTCTTAGCTTCTTGTACATTTTCAACAAGCCACAACAGAGCAAGCAAAACCAAAGTTGAAACAAATCTCTAGAAAATCAACACAAGCAGGCATTCAGCACATTTTGTATACAAACATGGAACCATTAATGAATTTTTGTTGCTGTGCCTCTCCATTCAAAAAAAGAGACTGACTCCTGGGTGTGCCAAGCCCACACTCACCAGATGTGAGACCCTGGGGTTGATTCCAGTATTTCTCTTTCCATATGCACTTTTCAGACACTGACTGAAGCTTCATGATCTTAATTGCTTCACTGCAGCAGAAGTTTCAAACACAAGCCACAAAGTTAATATTTTAAAAGATCCTAACTGTTTTCATGGTTTCCATGACAAAAAAAAAAAAAAAAAGGAAGATAGCACATTTAAGTGTGCAAACTTAACTTTTTCACATTACTAATGCTCCATTAAAAACTGCAAAGGAAAAAAGGTACTTGCTTCCAGCATTCTATTCACTTGTAGGATTAGTTCCCTTGAAAGCACTATAATAGGCATTTACTATATTTAGATTTTTTTGGGGGGATGTTTTGGTACATTTGATAGCTTCATTCAGTATGCCAGCTGATATGAAAAGTTAGTTCGTATGGTTTATCATGGATGGCTGTGCAGGTGTGTGTTCGTCGGCAAACTTGCATGTTGTTTTGTGTGTAAACAAGCTGAAATAGCTCACAAGGGAAACTTTTAGGCTTAAAATAGTTAAGCATAAAAAGCAGTACATATGATTGCTATTGCAGCAACAAAATCAAGGTATCTTTTAAAGCTCTAGCACAATATTTTCATCAATAATGGACTAATTCCATCACTTTAATGTTTCCATAAATTTGCCTTTTCTTGTTCACATGCTGGTGACTCAGATGAATCTTTCATTCTGTTGACGGTAACCTCTCAGCATCTTCAAATAGTTTTATGAAGAATGTCTGGTTGTTTTGGAAACATGGAAAACAAAAAAAAAATTATATATATTTTGCCCAAGTAATAAAAAAAAAAAAAAAGTTAAATGGCTGTTATATTTGATTTGAAAGAGGTGTGTGTTTTTTTTTTTTTTTTTTTAACCTCCCCTTGATACTAAAAAATTTATTATATTGAAAGTTTTTTTTTTTCTTCTCTTTCTTTTTTAGATGAAAGAAAATTGCACTTTCAGGACTGTCCTTTGCTAATTCAGAAAGAATGGCCTAATCTTCAGCAATTTTCCTATCATCTTCGAAGAAACCTTGAAGGATTACAACGACAGGTAAGAATTTGCATTGAAAAATATTTGTGTTTAAAGACAAAAAAAAAAAGTTACTCTTATCTGTCTTTTCTTTCACTTTCTCCTGCACTACCTTATCTAACCTGCATTAACTACCTTATCTAACCTACTGTATTAATATAACTGTATTTTATTTCATGCATTTAGTAATCTCACATTATAAAATTGTTGCTTTATTTTGCCTGTAATGCAGCATGATATACTAAAAAAGCACTTTGCACTACCATTTCATTCTTTTCAGAGCTGGTTTGGACCTAATACTACTCTTTGCTTTAAACTTTTTGTCTGACTACAGAACTTTCTTCCATAAAAGGTAAGATTAATGACAGCAGATTCTTTAGAGCTTTATTTTGTTGGGCACTTTTTCCAAGCCTGCTCACTAAATTAATTTTAAATGATGTATATGCTATACAAACTTATTTTTTCCATGCTTAAAAAATTTATTATATTTTATTCAGATTTTTTTGAATTAATGTGTAATTACAGATGAACTTTATATATGATTAAAATATTATAATTGCAGTGTGAGAAAGAAAAAATAAGATTTTTTAAAGGTGTGCTTCTGTGTGACTTTTTTTTTTTTTAAGTAATATTGAATGATAGTTATTTCATTATTTCTCAAATTGTTGGTGTGTAGAAATAAAACTAGACATTCATGTCTTGCAAGTAAAAAAAATAAATAAATAAATCAGATAATCAAATAAATCAATATTCTGCAATAGAATTTCTCTTATTCAGTAAACTGGCACTTGAATAGAGAAGTGGGAACTAGTGGCAAAATTCATAATTTATATTTATAATATGATAACTCGTGGTATTAACTGATTCAATATAATGAAATAACTATCAAGGTAGGTATTATCATTATAGAAAATTATCCTGAGAAATAAAGATACTTGTAGAAGAGTATTTGCAGGATTTGAGATTGGAAGCAACCACTTTGTATTGAGTAAATGAAAAAAAAAAAAAAAATGCTGATTAGTGCCAAAAATAAGAGGTTTAAAAGTGTTAATGAAAAAAAAAAAAAAAATTGGAGCTCAACTTTGCTAGCAATCATTGAATACTGAACCTTTCTTGCTTGAAAGTTTATTCTCCACTTTTGAACATTCTGCAATTTTCAGGAAACATGGAGAAATTCCTATTCTATGAGAATTTCCTCTGCTTGTGTCATTACAATAGGGCCCCACTGATACGGCAGGTTATGTTCTAGACCCCCGCCGAAAAGTGAAACATAGCCTTTTTTTCACTTGCGAATGCATATAAAAGCCTAATAACATGTTTACACTATCATATGCTGTTAACAGACTGAATCACAGGCAATAAAATGGTGCCCTTCCCAGACTCTTCTTGAGCACGTCATTCTAAAACATGGAACAAGCTCTGAACATATAATTGAAAACCACTGTATTAGCAGAATGCCGAAAAGTGGAGCACTACTGTATTAAAAGCAAGAATATACATATATCCAATGATAAAAGGTAAAAAAAAAAAAAAAGAGTAAACTGCAGCTATTATCAACCCACTACAGGATGGAAGCCTCCACAACAATTCATGTTGAGGGAAATGGACCATTGCCATGCTGGTCCAGTGCAGTTTGGCAGATCGACGACTGTATTTGGCAGTCAGGGGCTTGAACCCTGGTCTACTCAAGGAGCATGTGCTACTGCACTCCTGCTACTGACCACTTTGCTATGGACAGCATATATCCAAAAATACCAGACCTCAAATTTTTAGTATAAAAGAATAGTTTAGCTTGCTTTCTGGAATTCTATAAGATTTAAGAACTTGAATTTGCCTTTCTTGTGTATTTTTAATTGTAATGACTTTTACATTAAACTGTTAATATAAACCACTTTTTTGTATTAAAAGTAATTTTTTTTGTTACAGTATCCTTGGTTGCAAAGGATTGAGGGATCTCGCAAGGCATATTCCATTGGAAATATTTCCAACATTAGTTCAAAATTTCAGTCCTTGACCATTGGTGATACTTTCAATGATTATGAGAACTGCTTCTATATATAGAAATACTAGTCTGCCCAAGAGCTGATAATAAAAGTTGTTTATGAACTCACTCCTTATGTTTAACCAATATAAGTGAAGATATGAGCACATCTAACGTTTCATAAATTCTTCCACAATTGTGCAATATTTGGATGTTTTTACATGTGTGTACAAGGAACAACTTTCATTGTATTGTATTATAAGTTGTAGCGAAGGTTTTTTCTGTGATCAAAAGGTGTTGTCTACTGACTTTGTAATAGCATAATAAGAGAGAGATAGAGAGAAAAAAAACATCAAGGGTTTAACCATGCATTGTACTTTGTTTATAAAAAAAAAAATCTCATTTGTTCATAACATACAAATAGACATGCATTAAGTACAACTCAATTGTATTATTTAATTCTCTTAAATGTTTCTTGATTTTTATGAATTAATACAGAGTTAAATTAATTTCAAAGTTTTTAAACTGAGATGTTTAAATTACAGTGGGTCCATTTTTTAAGGTAATATTGATTTTAATTTTGTTTAAAAGTATTAAATGCTTCTTACTAGAGTATTTTCCATTTATATTATCTGCCAAAGAACAGTCGGCTGGAGAGTAAAACCAAAGGGACCATATTCTAAAAATGCTCAAATTCATTCTCACTCATTAGCTTGCCCTTCAGAAGTTAATGGTCACAATCTCTTATGTACTCAATTATGTTCCATAATCTTATATATACCCTTGTGTATCACAATCTCTTATATATTTCTTGTGAAAAGGATCTGAATGCCCAGAATTTTATCAAAAAAAGTAATTTCTCATATAAGCATTCTTTCGACTTTCAAGAAGTGGAAAATGTTTTATCAGTCATTTCAACGTGGTATTCAGAATTAATCAATCTTAGAATGACTTAAACAGGGGTCCTAGTGTTTCATCAGTAGACAACTATAGTTATTTATTTTAAAACAGACAAACTGACCTTTGCTTTGAGCTTCCTTTTGTGCTGATCAAAATTCGCCCAAACTCATTTGTATTCAAAAAAAATTCTTGACCAATACATTTTTTATTCTACACACACACACACACACACACACACACACACACACACACACACACACACACACACACACACACACACAATGTGTTAAAGATTCTAGAATATATTAGGGTCCGAAATAAGAAATTACATTAAACATATATTCAGTTTGGAACCGTTACAGAATTGTGGCTATTCATTTTTAAAAAATGGCTGTGGAGTTCCTCAATGGTTAATAGGAATAAGCAGATGTGTGCTTAAGAGTAAACATTTTATTAGTTATAAGTAAATCTTTTAATTTTTTACCCTTAAAAACTATAGCTTTTTAAATTCAAACAATCATAGATCTATGATTATATCATAAATCAATATTTATGATTTATTTTATCTCTGAATATATCCTAAATTTTTTTTCCCTTCCCATACAAAACACCCTTTATGAAGTACTTTAATCTAAATTAATTTCACTTATCTCCCATTATCTTCAGTTGGAAATAAAGGCATTTATGTTCTTTTAAAGAGTAATTGTAAAAAAAAAAAAAAAAAATATCCTACTTTAGTAATTGGAAATGTAATACTCAGTCTGGGTCATAATCAAATATTTTCTGAATTAAGGAATACAATTATATTGAATTACAATTAAAGCTATTATTTCAGTTTGAGAATGCAGTAGAATTTGAAAGAGGTTTTTTAATTAAGATTTCTTGGCTTTTCTTTTCGAGGGGTAGGTTTTGTTACTTTATGTAACAGTAATTATGAATTTACGATACCTGGTTTTGTTTTTAAATCTGAATATTACACTGGTAATAGTGTATTTTCAGTTATCCTAGTCTGAAACAGGTATTGTCTTAAGTTCTTGTTCTGTGTTCTATGTCTGTATGTGAAACAGTTTTATAATGATCATTAATTGTTCATATAACTGGATACCTGCACATTGCTGTAATTTAGTCAGTTATTTATTTTGTAATAGTGTCACTTTTTTGTAGTAGCAGTAGTAATATTCACCACAGGGCCGCAGTTCACTCCAGCTTGTTAATTTGGAAGTTTAAACTATCGTATTAAATTTTTCTTTTATTAAATGTAGAGATGTGTATAGATATTCATATAAAAATGTCATACTTTATAATCCATAAATTAAAACTTTCTTAATATTTGAAATGTCATAGGTTCTAAGATTTAAACTTCATCATTGTTTCATTCATTGGAGGCGTTCTTCATTGTTTCTTTCGAAAATATATTTTTTATGAATATTTCATATTATATCATAATTACATCCTCATCACAATCATATCATTACTAGATAGAACTTTACACGTGTCTAAAACAATTGTTCAACACTTAAGTGTTATAAATCTTTTATATGATAATGAGGTAGAGCACTCTTGAAAAAATTGGTGCTAAAATAATATGAGAGGTCAGGTTCTTGTTTAAGGATAAGATTTTTTTATGATGAATGTATTAACTCTGTTGAGAAAGCTAAATTTACTAATATAACTAGTTCCTTTAATAAAGGAATCATATTTTTGTGCCTTTTTATAGACTTAAAAGTACCAAAAAAAAAAAAAAAATTGTGAACCTAAATTATTAATGTTAATAATTTAGGTTCACAATTTTTCAGTACTAATAAATGTAATACCATGTAGAGAACTTTTTTAAAACAAACTGATTTTCATCATTAATTTTTTTTTCGGTTAGTCTTTACAATCTGTTACCCCTTCCGATTTATCGATTTATCGTTGCAAGTAGCAGTGATTCATGTGCCTAGGTGTTTATCCCCCCCGCCTCTGTTTTAAAATTAGAAGACAAGTTCCTGATTTTAAAACAGTGGCTGGGGGGGATAAACACCCAATGCACGTGAATCACTGCTATTCGCAACAATCATAACAGAAAAAAATGGTAAGTAAAAACTTACCTTTTTTTTTTTTAATGGACTTGTGAAATATTTACTATATTTTTAAAGTGTATTTGAATGGGTTTAATTTCCTTGACTTGCACTAACTCCTTACCCTGCTTTTGATATTAAAAGATGAGGATATTCAGAAGGAAGTCTTAATATAATAAAAATTGGTCTTTTTAACATTTGAAGAAACTAGTTCTATCTTAAAGTAATAGGAAGAGTTAAACATTTAGTTATATCCAGCTTACAAATTTTTTATAATTTTCAAATTATACCTAAAATTAAGCTTAAATAGACCAGTGGTATGAGTGAAATTGGTAATTATTTGGAATCAGTTAAATTCCTAAAAGGAATTTGCATTTAAATCTATTTGCACTGATTTTCAATAATTAAAAATATATCCTTTGAGGTGTACATTAAAATTGGAAACTATTAATTTTAACAATTAATAAAAGTTTATTTAAATTATAAATAACTTTCTGGTCCTCTAAAAAAAGATGCATGTCTGGTTTGGTTTTGATCCTATTCTCAAAATTTTAATAGAGAAACTAAGAAAGCAACCTCTTCATGAAATGTATTTGAGTTTCAGCTGGATGAAAGAGGGATTTTTGAGAACAACAAAGTATTCAAAATGACTTTCATGGGAGTAAATAAATAATAAATTTCCATTTATACTCTGGATGGCTGAGGCCGAGAGAGTTTACGACTTCTGTAGCAGCTGTTTACCAGTACAGCTAACAATGGGCTGTGCACTTGTTTATGGCAACGTATGGGCTGGATCTCAGTGTGAATGTCTTCATATCCTAGGACAAGTACCAATAGGCTAATATCAAAGTTTCAATAAATAACTCTTAGAAAAGACTTCAACTTTCTGGTTCAAACCATCTAACTTTTCAATGAAAATAATTTTCGCGTGCCAGTTAAACATCATAAAAAATAAAAACCCATAAAATTGTGATAGCTCAAAGAAAAAAGCATTAATGTGATTTTTGCATATCTTATTTCATTTTTTTTCTCGAGGCAGCTAGATGGTACAAAGTAAACATCACTGTTTAATACTGAGACATTCGATTTGTTAATTTGATGCCATCTGTTATATATAATCATATACCAAAAAGTTGATATGGTAATCTTTGTCAGATCTGGAGTTAGTTTTAGTAACTTGTTTAGAGGTCATCATCTATTTAGCTATTCTAGACTTGTGAAATTCATTTTGGGGACCAAAATGTATGGTTCATAATGTCCATTGTATAAGTGAATCTTTTAATGTTCATTATTTTCTTGAGGTACTGCAATCAGATTTTGCAGTATTTTGTCACATAAATGTATATAAAACTGTATTTTTTTAATAAGCAGATGGTCTATAAGTTTTGCTCTTTGTAATAAAAGTTTTATGAGCAGTTTTGTGTTTGTTTTAGTTATTGCCAAAGCCAGTTTTATAATTTGTTTTTTTTTTTTTTTAATATATCCTAAATATTTTGCTGTTTTCAAATGTTAATAAAAGAAAATAAGTATGCATGCTTCTGCAGTATTTGAATCTTTAAAAAATATTCAAAATCATTACATAAAGTTATTGCCCATTTCTCTTAGCACATTCTCTTCTGTAATGAAATTGGCAGTCTTTCAGTGTTATAGTGGTGAGAAATTTTGTAGGCAGTTAATTCCAAGTTCCTGTCGATGATGGGAGGAATTTTTATGGGCCTTTTTCACAGCGTGGCCGAGTTAGTCTCAGGTGAGGGCAGCATGGTTTTCTCTCCTGGAAACTCTGGTTTTTCATCCAGAAAACCGATCTCAGAACACGGAGCAATATGACCTTAGCTGCCGATGCTCCTATAACCCAATAGCAACAACAGCAGTGTGTTGCTTAGACCAATGGTTTGTTGATATGAAAGGGTGAAACTGTAGCAAGTGTGCATAACACTGATCTGTCTAAAGAAATTCTCTCTACTGTAGTTGGAAATTAATGAGTGATCTTTAAATGTTAGAAAGGAGAGCATTTAAAGACATTCATTGAGTAATGTTTAAATTTAGTGTGAATGATGACACACTTATCCTCGAGGCTTGTCCTTGGGAAGGAGAGATGATGCAATGCACCCAGTCTGAACTGAAAAGGGCTGTAAATTCCAGTAAAGGGAAGGAACTTCTTGCTGTCCTTTTTCCCCCAACGTTAATTTTTGCATTCGAGGCCCCCTGAATTTTAGCCTGGCTACCCTAGTTATTTCCTGGTTAAAACTTGCTAATGGACAAAGTCAATATTGATTACTATGTATCTTGCAATGTCTGTAATATTTTATTTCCCCAATGATGGTTTACTAATGGTTAGAAGGAATCGAACCCAGGCCTTCCCACCTGCTCTTATTAGTAACAGGTTGCAAGGTCTGGGTTTGATTCCTGTTTCTGGCTAAAATTAAGAAATACTTTATTTTTTTTTTGATCTCAGTAACTTGTGATCACAACATAATAGCTGACAGTCAATCTTGGGTGGGGGGAATGCATAATTTCCCTCTCTGGGCAAACTAGTCTTTCATCCTTGAATATGCACAAATACAGTAGATCATAGAATGTACTTACTAAATTTATAGACATGATTCTCTGGAGCTTCACAGCAGTTCCTTCAGCACAAATTCTAAACATCCCTTTGTGGGCTTAGTGCATATTTTAAACAGATAACTGTGCTACCTGCTGGTA
The DNA here is from genome assembly GCF_048544385.1 of Mastigoproctus giganteus. Classification (NCBI taxonomy): domain Eukaryota; kingdom Metazoa; phylum Arthropoda; class Arachnida; order Uropygi; family Thelyphonidae; genus Mastigoproctus; species Mastigoproctus giganteus. The sequence goes on from NC_143575.1 coordinate 249,830,113, forward strand.
GAGTTTAAAGAAGTCAACTCTGCCACCCCTGAGAGCACTACAGACCGTAATTGGTTTGTGCATTGAGAAAGCTGCAACAAACTATTTCATGGCTGGGTTTTTTTTCTGTTGGACGTCAGAATCGCATTCCCAAACAAACTACTTCATACCCTTGAGACCTGATGAAAGTCTCACGGTCCATAGTTTCATCGTACAGGAATGCAATCGTCTTGTTTCTCTGTGTCCCGTAAAGTGTTAGGCCTAAGACATTTCTTGCACCTGTGGTAGTAACAGCCATAAAACTCGTAAGCGATGTTACTACAAACCCCATCTATTAAAAAAAGGTCCTATCCTAACTTCCCTGTGAACGAGTGTGTTGAATTTTAATGCTATTCTGTTTGCTCCAACCATGAAAGCCAGGCCAACGCTTTACGACTCTCTGTTTGTGCCTGTGTATCCATCTGGGGGCAGGACCGCCATTGTGTTCGATTCTAGAAAGTTGCGGGCAAAGATCCTGCTACAGACCCCGGCGATAGTTATGTCCTGACAGAAGGGAGTCAACTTGCGAGATGGCTATAAAGAGGGAACGAAATTTGTTGCACGGATCTTGCGATACCTTAACGTCATCGATGGCATATGCCAATAGCTTCGACTTGAGACTACGTTTCGCGTCACTTCTCATAGTACCATAACTCTAATTCCGCACGAGTTTCTTTCGTCTTGAATTCCAGTTGAAAAAAAAATTTTGGTCAGGAATTGCACCCTCATATTCTAATATGCGTAAAATTTGTGGAATTCATGAAAGAAAAAAAAAAAAAACCCTTACGAACCTCAGGCAGCTCCAACATTGCTGGCAGTTTTCGGAGTGGCACTGAAAGGAAAAAAAAAGGAGTATGAATCCAGGAAAACGATGTTTAATGAGCCGAGAAAAATGCCCAAAATCTTCGACCCATCAAAAATAACATGGTCTCGTGATTCCCGAAGCTATAAGGTAGTACGAAGTACCCGTCGAAACCACGAAGGTTATGTGCTACTACTACATTCTTATATTTCGGTTTGGTGTGTTGAATCTTTCGGGCATCCCGGGCACGTTTCCTTGTCTCCCGGACCTTAAACAGTTCGTCCAAAAACTCTGCCACGCAAGATCGGCCGCAGAATATGCGTTCTAGGTCCCCAAAAGAAGCAACACAGAGTACAGCCACGTGTTTGCCGTTTAATAGAATTGTTTCTGTATCGAAATAAATAACAGAAACTGAAGATTTTGGATCCTCCAGTTTTTTAATGAAACAGTGTTGAGGTTTGTGCACAGTCTTGCAATGATAACAGGATTTTTATATTTGTGTGCGTTTTTAGTGAGAAAGGTGCATAAACAAATGCGACAGCGATGCAGTTCCCAGCAAGTATAAGTATTGTTTGCCTGGTGCAATCCCAGCACTCGCTCCCTTTGAAATACCCATTGAAAGCATTGCATAAAAGAAGGTTGCTTTCACTATGATGTGTGCGGGCCCTGCACCGATTACAGGAATGAGGACAAGTATGGGTCGAAAGGCATTACTGATCGCTAAGGACCTTGAAACACAATGTGGAATAATACTTTTCCCCCGGAGTAGGCCCTTCAAAGAACGCACCAAATCATAATGTACATTGTGGTGGAGAAGGAAAATCTGTTTTGCGGCCTCGGGGCCCCGATAAATCACTTCACTCGGCGGATATAACCACAATCTAAAAATTGGGGGGTGAAGACGTGCTGGAACCTTTCCACTTCAGCCAAACCACAAACATCTAAAGCAACCCCTGCGATTTAATGCAACTCTTTAGCCCTTGCAGTCTGTTCACTACGTACATCTCGCACTCTTCGGAACGTTTTGGCTTTGTCCTGGTGGGCTGAAATGGCGACGCATAACGCTCTTGAAAGGCACAGCAAATCGGCATGGCATCTTTTTTTTTCAAAAAGTCGTTCAGATGCAACATATCCCTTTTCTTAATATTCTTAGAACGATTGCTCCCCCCCCTATTGGCGATGTTAATGAGAATAGCATCCAAACTCAAATCGTCTATGATCATAAAGTCTGAATTGGACTGGTCAACTTTTATAAATGCTGCCATCACCCTGTCTAATGTTAGATCAGACAGCTGCATGAATGGTAAATTAATGGGGTTTTTGAGGCTAGGCGCATCGAGGTACAGACGAACGTGAGAATAGTTCCCCTGTGTGCTCAAACGTCTGTTAATCTCCTCTAACATCAGTTGGATTAATCTGACTGATGTTAAGAGCAGAAAAAAAAACTTTCACTATCATCTCTGCAAGGCTATCTATATTTCTAAAGCGAGTTTCATAGGTCTTGAACAACGTATGGGATTTCTTGGAATACCTTTGCACTCCATCCTGTATGTGGTAAAATCGTTCAAAAACCCACAACAGGATTATCTTAATCTCCCCCCCACCACCACCTGAAAAGAAACAAAAAGGTAAAAAAAAAAAAAAAAAAAAAAAAAATCGCGTAAGGTAAAGTTTCCACGCAAAAAATGTATCGCTTTTCGAAATTACAAAAATTTAGACTTCAATTTACATGCTCGTTATTAGTGTTGTCAGGCAGTGCACGGACATCTTCACCTCTCCCCCCACCTAAAAAAAAATTACATAAGACAGTTACTTCCACACAAAACAAAAACATAGTTCCAAAGTCACAGCTCCGTGGAAACTAGTTCCAGGAATAAACGAGCGATATACGTATAGGGTTTTAAAATTCGAGTTTGAAGATTTATTGAATCACCAATTTATTTTTTCCTATTTAGCAGTTTATGGGAAAAATGCAAGCAGATGAGAATGTATATTTGGAAATAAACGCACGCGCTGTACTTTTTTTTTCTTGTGAGAACGCGTTGGTTTTAATTCCGGCTTTGAAAATACAGACGATTATGTGAATTTTTAGATTTTCAAAAACAACTACAGATAAGAAAGGAAAATTATGTTTAGTTTTTTTTTTTCCGGTGGGAAAATATCAATTTAATTTCAAAAAAATATATATTATTATTAGCCATATGGTGCAAGTCTGAGGCTTATGATGCTCCAGACAAAATAAAAAAATTCCCGAATTAACCTGAGAGAGAGAGAGTCAGAAGTAGAAAGGAATCACCAAGAAAAAGAAGAATGATGATATCCAGCTGAGGACCCTGGGTTTGCCACGCCCATACTCATATATTCATTTAACTCCAAAAGAAGATACATTTTATCGTTTTTACATATGTGTTGGGCGATAATATTATGTGGTTATAAGGGCCGCAATTACAGCTTTGATATTCGCCGCCTAATATCTGCTCCACACTAAACCCATATGCTCCTTGGAAGGGGAATAGCATCGTCTACAAATGCATAAGTGCATCTTTTCGTAAATCAAAAGTTGGCAGCTAAGATTTCAATCTTTTTTAAAGTAAATTGTTATTTTTTCAGCCTCTAACTGTATTCACGTCTTGAACATAAAACGAGTGATTACGTTCACTTCAAACAGTAAATTCCCTCACCCCCCCCCCCCTTCCCGAATGGATTGGTAGCTCGCGATGTTCGATACTTCTCTTTCCGAGCGGAAATGGCCAATTGAAACTGGAGTTAGTGGCATGTACAACTGTGTTTTTGTGAATATGAAATCTGATGATATTCAAAATAACCAGTGAAAATAAATTTGCATTATATCGTTTCAATATGTAAACGACTTTTTGTGTTTCCCAAAAATTTTCTGCTCTGCAGTTATCTCTTGTGACTATGTAAATTCGTACTCATTTAAAAGGAAAATAATCTTTGTGTTGAGCTTTCTGGAAAGAGTGTAAACAACCACTTTCATTACAGTTGAGAAGTGAAGTTTATTCCACTCAGCAATGAGAATAGGACAGAAATCTTAGAATGTTCTTTTCAACTCAGAATCAAAAGGGGCCGCGTACAACTCGTCGGCTGAAGTTTTCGAACGCAGACAAAATTGTATCTCGGGGCAGATTGAATTTGCATTCTGCTGTTAATATGTAAGTAAACTCATTTACATTCAACCAACTGAAAAATAACTAAATCTAACCATGCAGTAGAATCAATCGCCATGTGATTTTCGTGTGTGTGGGTAGTTAGGGTCGAGAATTTTGAGTGTTTTGCAAATTTCCTCCATCAGGTAAGTGCAAATAAAGGGCTGAATGCTTTGGAATATTTTGCTTTTGAAATTTTATCAGTCCTTGTGATTCCTAAACATAATTACTGTGGATAGAGAGCTAAAGGTAGAAAAATAAAATGATGACGATAGAAATATATATTCTGTATAGGTTTTTCAAGGGGAATATATCTATTTTAATTCCAACGAAGAACAATATAACCAGAATAAAATCGAATTGCCTAGTTCTCGATATTCACAAATTACAATTTTTAAGAAAATAACATAATCATTGCAGATAAAACTTGATAAGAGCGCACACACACACACAGGTTTAATTTTCAAGAACAGATGGAACTATGGAAGGGAAAAAAAAATCTTTAAGAATACAGATGATTTTTATTTTCAGGTCCCAACATCAGATGGAAACAGCAAAGATTTTATCTTTCAGGAAAAAAAAACATGGTTTTTCGTCCCGCAAGGTTGTCCATCCCGCACACAAGTGCCGCGTCTACCACCCTGTCCCCCACAACATAAGCATCCCCAAAATGCACCTTCCCAATTAATACCCATAATGCCTTGCCACATAATTAGCGTTAAAATATTCACTATGACGTCACAACCGATACATTCAAAACCAACATCTAACCCAAATCTAACGGTGGAACCCGCATAGCCGCCTGCTCACTAATCATGGCAACCCTGGTTCAAGTCCCGACCCCAAAATAAAAATAATCTGAAAATTAAATTCTGAAATTATCACGAACGCCATCTATCGAAAGATAAACAAACCAATGCCCGAAAATATATACCGATATTTTCCACTCCCCATGTGTATCACCCGCCCCTTCGCAAAGGATTCTGGGTCAATTTTATCCGTCTTCCGATACTCTGAAAATGAAGAAAACAATAGGATAAACTTCCTAAATTTAACATTAGCAAGAGATGCCACCAAATGCAACACTAAAATTTATCACAAACCTACAAATAAGGGAAATTATTTGCATTTTGACTGCTATGGCCCCCTCTCTCACAAAAAATCAATTCTAATAGCCCAGTTCAAAAATGTTTTCAGGTATTCATTTACAGAAGATAAGCGCAAACAGGAAATCGAATCACTTCAGGACAGATTCTCCAACCGCGATTACCCAAAATGGCTCCTACACGGTGCTTTAAATACTGCCGAAAGAAACAGTAAAGAAAAGCTAAAACGAAAAGTGCTAAAAAAACAATGGATAGGCCTCCCATATGTTGAAACGTACCAACAACTTTGAAAAAAATTTTCAAAGATTCCGGAGTGAACTTAGCATTCGGCAGCTCCTATAAACATGGACATACGCCGCATACCTGAAAAATTCAACTAACAAAAAAAAAAAAAAAAAAACAATAGACCGATGCAATTTCTTGCACACCAGACTGCGATTGCATATATAGGCGCACGAGAACATCGTTATATACGAGAATCCTAAAGCAATTTAACAGTAGTCTCAAATAATAATAAAAAATACACCGGACAGAAAAAAAATAGTTCCGAGTTGGTTGCTCACCACTTAGATACAGGACATTACCCATCCTTTGAAAACACCATAATAATTGACAAACAAGATGCAAAATTTAAGTTAGAAACCAATGAGACTCTAGAAATAAGATCGACAAACAGATCAATAAACATACATAGACCAATAATAATCTCTGAGAAATGGAGTCTAAAAGTAATATCCTATAAGTTCAAATGTAATAACAACCCCCCCCCCCCAATCGAGGACGTCTACTAAAGGGCAAGTAACACCCGTATTTCCGAGTGAAGCCTTTTCATATTCTCTCTCCAAAAAAAAAAATTCCTTTAAACTATTCAAAAACTCTAAATTTTTCAAATTCCAAAACTATTAGTGTAATACGAGGGGATGTGAATTTTCCTTCTACCATACTTCTCTCCCTTTCTCCTAGTCAAACACCCGCCACCACGTTTTTGAAATACGGCAAGGGAACGTGCCCGGGCTATAAATAAGGCCTACGACACATGTTCGCTCCCCTTTGAAGATGGTATACACGAAAAGCCCCATCAAGTTTCAGGAAATCATCTCCATTTACTTCTATATTTCCCCATGCATGGATTTAGGATCAACGCTTGCTTTTTTTCCTTCGTTCTCTTACTAGATTTATTTCATTTCAATACTATTCTAATTACATCTCATCCAGATGCAGAAATTCCTGAAAAAAAAAAAAATCTCAGGTAAGAGAATTTCCTTTTTTTTTTTTCAAAATTTTCCTTTACTCAAGAAAAGTAGGAAAAAAAAAAAAAAAAAAACCATTGGTTTTTATTATTTGGACCAAAAATACGGCATATTTTAAATACAATTTTAACGCCAGGTGGCAGATATCATGCCTTGGAGCTGTTGCCATGGTGAGGTGGTATTTCGCGGTTGTCAACCCTTAGCGTCCGTGTGTGGGTGATATGTATGTGTAAAACAGTTTATTTTTGATTTATTTTCTTATTTTAAGGTTTTAAACCCGAGATTTGTAGGATTAGCCATTCGCTATTATATTACATGAATGATGATAAGTATCTTAAGATATAAACAGCTCTTTGCACTGTAATTGAAATTTCTGATCTGGTTGTGATCTCTTAGCAAAATGACCTTTCCTCTTAATTTTTCTACTACAAGAATAATAACGCTTGAAAATTAAAGTATTTTTCATTCTGAAAGATGGTTGCCGAATTTACTCTATAAATGGTATGGCTTTCTGGTAATTCTGGTGTTGCGTATTTCGATCGCCCTTCTGGACGATCCAAAGTTCGAAGTGTGACCTATTCGTCCTTCGATAAACCCACGATAGTCATTAACGTGCCCGTGGCTAATAAGTATGTATTTATTTTAAGTGAAATAACCTTTGCGAAAAACGAGTGCATGTGCATAAATTTCCAAAAGTATTTCACAACAACAATTTTAGATGCCAAAGTTCAAATGCAATTAAAGTTGGGAACTCGTTTGCACTTCAGTAATTTCGCTTAATATCTGTTAATGTAATGAAGACTAATTCTTTTGGTAGGACGTCTTTGAAGCATGCCCTTAAATTGCAACTTAATGAGAGAAAGAGTATAAATGTTCTATCATTGCAGAGGCATGGCACTGGTTAAAGTTCAAGTCAGTGGCATGTTAATATCCTTTGGCGCCCTTGCTACAAAACTTTGTGTACTTAAAATTTAAGTGATAAATGAGAAATATAACAATTATATTTCAGAATAATTACAGCCATAGACAACTACAAAAACAAGCATTGCATTGTCAATTTATTACAGCCAAAGTTAATATATCAATGAAAGTAAAGCATATGAATTAATTACCTGAGTATTAAATCTTAAAGGAACAAACAACAGTAAGATTAAATGAACTGATGTCTTAATAAGATTCTGAAAAAAAAAAAAAAATATATATATATAGCAATTTTAATAGGAATTAAAATTTCAAAGTAACAGTAGTTTATAATCCTATGCGACCTTAGTTGATAATCCTATTCTAATTCAAATACTGTAGCATAAGCTGTAAAGGTTGTTAACTTTGCTAACATGGCATCTGATAGGGTACACTTTTTAAAATTTTTTTGTTATTTTTTAAAATTTGTAAATAAAATCAAATCTTCCAGTATATCTTTGTCCACCAGTATTCTAACTGGTTATACAGTATTTTCTATTTTCATTTTGATATACTGTGAATTATGAGACATTAAATTTTAGTTTGGTGTTTAACGCACATCAGGTGACTAAAAATGTCTCTCTCTTTCTTCTAGCCAATTCCCATTCCTACATGGCACCTATGAGTTGCCAGCATCAGGTGTCTAATCTTGCTGTTGAGTGACAAAAATACAGACATTCATGTTTGTGTTTGCCAGATGCCATGTGATGAGTGTGTATGGGTTTTGATATGGTGGATTGGTGACCTTAAATTCTAAAAAAATATGATAAAAACTTTATTATTATTAGTTTCTGTCATTTTTTTAAGATATTTTTAAATCAATTAACAAATAATTAATGGTTCACCATTTTAAATTCAGTAAAAAAGCAAAATATTTTTATAATCAAAACAAGAGAGGTATTGCATGAGAATCTTTGTTAAAATTGGGGCACAAGCGACTGAAGGTTAAATAATGCAATTATTACCAACACGTTTTTTGTAGATAAGTACAGTGAGTTAGTTTATTCTGATTTTAAGTACTTTTGATCTTACTAACAAAAATTTTTGACATTGGACATTTGATTTAAAACTCATCTCAGTCTTACAAATTTTTCCATGACCTCACGAAGTAATGCCTATTAAAATGGGTAGGAATGAAATATTTCCAGCTGTATTTAATAACATATACTATTCAAGCACTAAAACATAGCATTCAAATTTAAGGTATATTTTTGATGAAATGTACTATTAAGTGTATCAAAATTTGCACTTTTTTGTACATTGAAATGCAAATTACCAAGAGTATCCCTGCTAGATAAAATTTCTGTTTAAAATAGCATAATTTATTACCTGAAGAAGCTGCTTGGTCTTCTTTTCGAAATCATTTTATGTTTCCACTGAGTAAATAAGCATCTTTTTGAATAATTTTATTGCATCTGTGTAAGGTATGAAGAGTTTACATTAAAGTTAGCCACACTACAGTTTGATTTGTAGAAGGGGGCTTGTGGTCAACCAGTTGTAAGCATGAGTTAGGAAAGTGTTCTCTTGCAAATGTTTATTTTAATTTAAATTATGCAGTAATACCCTTTCTCTTTACCCAACTCCAAGGTAGTTTTGCTAAACAGCAGTACTATAGTGACATTTTTTCTAAGCATAAATTTTCTTGTGTATTCTTATACTTCATTAACTCATAATTATAGCTCTTCAAATGCAATAAAGATCTTTTAAAATCTTTAAAAGAAGTTTCAGATTTTGTTTTTATGACACATTTTATGGTTATCCTAGTGCCAAATATATTTTGAGAAAATTGCTCCCAATATGTGAACTTTTGCTTTACAAATTACTTTTCAGGAATACATAGTTTTTGTACTTGCATTTTATGCAAATTATGTTTTGCAATGATGCAGCTTCTTTCCTTTATTTCCTGCTATAACATGCTGTTTGATTAGATTATGATTTCATTTTATTTATATTTTTTACTGTGGGCAGTTTACAGATGTGGTATGTTGAAGATTCATGGCCTTAGTTGCTTTGGCACTTATTCTAAACAATCAAGCGCAACATGCACACAGTTTTTTGGTGCTGATAAATTTTGCACTTGTTGCTACTATGTTTTGTGGTCCTGATGGGTAGCCAGTGTTTATAATAATCATTCTCCACACACTGGATGGAAAAGACCCAGGTTCAAATCTCATCAGTGATGTGAGGAACTTTTATGGGCTTTTTCCATGGCTGAGTTAGTTAGTTTCAGGTGAGGATAGCAAGGTTTTTTTTTTCTCCCAGAAACTCGGGGTTTTTTTTTTTGTCCAGCAAAACAGACAAACCAATCAGAGAATAAATGCAATTTATGGACATAACATACAGGGATGCCTGAGATTGTTCTTGAGTAACCCTAATATGACATTTTTGACTATATTTTGTATTGTACTTGTTACTGTATATGGGACATATATAGTGCCACATCCAGATTTGCCATAGGAAAAAGTGCTCAGCACTTAGACATGGTGAATACATGGTGAAGCCAGTTGACATCACTGGACAGTGCAGTGTCAAGTCAGTTTGGTTTGACATAAGCATTGAGAGATCAAAATTGAGAGTAGGAGTGTGCTATAGGCCTAATGACTCTGATGAGTATAATAAGAAACTGTACAGGGAAATAGAGTGGGCCAGTAAATCAGAGAGTCTTATAATGGGAGATTTTAATTTCATGTCCCAGATATTGACTGGAATTTGTGGGTTGGTCACACACACTAGCAAGGCTTTTGTGGATTTACTGGATGATTGTTTTCTACATCAGCATGTTCAGGAGGCAACTAGAGGGAGTAATACTCTTGATATGATTATCAGTAGTTATTCTTCATGCATTAAGAATCTGCAGATAAAGGAACCACTAGGTGGCAGTGATCACAGTGTGCTGAAGTGGGATTTTCCCAGAGGTAACTACCATCAGGGGTAAAGGGAAGGGTTATTGCTTTCGTAAAGGCGACTACGATGGTCTGAGACAGTATTTAAATTCTATACAGTGGGACCAACTGATGATGTTACCAACAGCAAATTCAAAATGGGAAGCATTCAAAGAACGTATCTTGGAAGCTACTAGGCTTTACATACCAACTAAGAAATATTGTTCAAGGTTTAGGCCTAAATGGATGTCAGATGAACTAATGAGGCATATGGCAGAGAAGAAAAATGCATGGGATACATACAAATTAACACGTGACACAGAAGCCTATGATAGATACAAGTTGATCTGTAACCAAGTTACAAAGGAGGTTAGGCAGGCGAAGGCAGATTACGAGAGATCCTTCGCAAGGGATGCAAAGAAAAACAGCAAAGAGTTCTTTACTTATGTAAACTCTAGAAGGAAGGGGATGAATCAGATTGGTCCACTTGATATCGATGGCTCAACTGTTGATGATCCTGCTCAGGTAGCTAACAAACTAAATGAATATTTTGCATCGACAGTCACACATGAGGAGTTATTCAGCGAGGGGGGTATGCCAGAGGTGTATTCAACTCTGGCAGTAAGCTAGATAATCTTGTAATAACTGAGAGTAAATTGGAGGAGAAATTGTTGAAGATAAACACAAGAAAGGCACCTGGGGTGGATGGGATCTATCCAGTTATATTAAAGGAGGCAGCAAAGGAAGTAAGCAAACCCTTAGCCATAATTATGAGAGCTTCCTTGGACTCTGGGGAGGTACCCACAGACTGGAGATGTGCAAATGTGACCCTAATTCACAAACGAGGATCAAAGGCTGACACAAGTAATTATAGACCTGTGGGTTTAACTTCTATTCCAGGAATATTAATGGAAGCACTGGTTAAAGAAGCACTGCAGGATCATCTTGACAAGACTTCAGTTATAGCTCGGACACAGCATGGTTTTGTTAAGGGGAAGTCTTGCCTGACCAATTTGATTGGATACTATGATGCAGTCACAAAAGAACTGGATGCAGGGAATAACTTTGATATTATATACTTGGATCTTAGGATCTTAGAAAGGCTTTTGATACTGTTGCACATGGAAGACTGCTGCACAAATTGGAGCAGAGTGGCATTGAAGGCTGATTGCTGCTAGGGATAAAGGGGTGGTTGAGGGGGAGAAGACAGAGTGGTGATCAATGGACACTGCTCATCGTGGACTAATGTTATTAGTGGAGTCCCTCAGGGTTCAGTGTTGTGTCCATTATTGTTTTCTGTATTTATAAATAATATTGATGATGGTATATCAAGCTTAATGTCCAAGTTTGCAGAAGATACAAAGGTTGGCAGGGTTGTTAAGGACACTACTGACAGTATGCTGCTGCAACAGGATCTGGAAAGGTTGAGCAGATGGGCTGAGAGGTGCAAATGAAGTTTAACATTGACAAATGTAAAGTGCTGCACATGGGAAACAGCAACCCCAGAGCAATGTATCAACTCTGTGGTACTACATTGACAGTGGTAGAGAATGAAAAGGACCTGGGGGTAATTGTGCAGGCACATATGAAGTTCTCTGAGCAGTTCAGATGAGCTGCAAGAGTAGCTCATGGTGTCTTGTCAATGATATACAGGAATTTTTCTAGCAGGGATAAGGAGGTGATTATTCCCTTGTATAAGGCAATGGTCAGGCCACACCTTGAGTACTGTATACAGGTCTGGAGGCCTCATTTCAAGAAGGATGTAGAGCTGCTGGAACGAGTACAGAGAAGAGCAACAAGATTAGTGAGTGGAACAAAGGGTTGCTCTTATGAAGAAAGGCTTAAGTTTTGCAAATTACAGTGTCTGGAGACTAGGCACCAGCGAGGTGATCTGATAGAGGTGTATAAAGCCTTGAATGGTTTGAGCATGCTGAATGCTGATGGGATTCTTCCTCTTGCTGAGAATAATCACCTGAGAGGGCATAAATTCAAATTGAGGAAAGACAGATGTAGGATAGATGTGTGGAGATTTGCCTGTAGCCAGCGAGTAGTTGGTTGGTGGAACAGACTTCCATCCCTTGTTGTGGAAGTTGATAGCCTAAATAAATTTAAGGCTCAGCTGGACAGGTATTTCGAATGAACGGAGGGGTGAAGTGGAAGTTTTTTTTTTTTTTTTTTTGTTTTTTTTTGGCTGATCCTGCAAAAGCGCTTGCTTTCTTGTATCATATGCCTCTACTAATGCTAATGCATTGGTTGTTCTGAGTGTTTCTTTGTCTAACTATTTGAAAGTGTTGGTCAAGCAGTGTACATACATGGAAACTGAAATGAGGTGGTGTGCCAATATTCATGAACCACACATGTCCAGTGGGGCATCTAGCAGGCTATTAGTGTGACAATGACAACTTTTGCAGACAAATGCAGTGACAGTTTTTAACAGACAATGCAGTGATTAGTTATGTAATCAACTGGAAATGGAACGTTAGGAAAACTGTTTTGTTTGAATGTGAAAAAGACATGAGTAGGTGCTTGAATTTTTTAAGTTGCCCATAATGCATGTTTATGGACAATTTGATAAATAATGCATGCATTACAAGAGTCAAGCGAAGGTCCAGGAGATTATGCAAATGTCACTTCAGTTTACAAAGGCGGTTCCAATGTTAAATGGGTAATTACAGACTTGTAACTTTAACCTCGGTGGCAGGGAATTGGGGAATCTGTAATTAACAATGAACTGCAGGATCATCTGGACAGAAATGGAATTATACAAGAAACAGCAAGTGTTTGTTAAAGGAAAATTGTATCTAACTGATCTCACAGGTGATTGTGAGATTGTCACAAAAGAACTAGATGCAAAGGACAATTTTGAAATCAGTGAAGCTTTTGATACCGTCTCGTGTGAATACCTTTTGCATAAATTGGAATGATGTGGCAAGGTACTATGGAGGATAAAGAGGACCAGGTCTTGGTGTGGTTCCACAAGGTTCAGTACTGAACCTTGTGGAAATTTTGCTAGTTCTAGTTTATAAAGGCTTGCTAAGCCATTTCTAGTGATGAAATAATTCACAGCTTTGTATTGCATTTAAGCTTAGATGCTGTAAAGATTGTGATTAACTCAATGTATATATTTAGCAATTTTTTAATCCTTCTCATTACATGCTTACCACATCACATGAATAATAATATGGAAAGTTCAATACATAATTTTATTTAGGGAGTAAAAGTCATGGTGTTTAGCAAGAATTTCAAAGGAATTTTGTGTTAATTCTTAGTTTCCCTTTTATCATCTAATTTTTGATCCAATTTGATAATCTGTCAATTCTCACATCTAATGTTATTTTTTATAGCTGTTAACACACTATTGTCTTTTTTTTTAACATCTAACCTCACGTAAGTACAATAATATTAAAAAATATACTGGAAGGCATTTTTAATTAATTTTTTTAATTGCTTTTATTATGTTCATTATTGTTTATAACATCTCATGCTGAATGAATATAAACAAATTACATTTTCATTTATATATTCTTTTAACAAGAATTTTTTTAAATAATGGTGGTGATTATTAAAAATACTACAATTGACTATTAAAAATACTACAATTGAAACTGGAATCAGCAGGGTAAGAGTATAGCAAATTCCCAAGAGAGCTAAGTAGAATCTTGTGTATTCTACTTAGATCTCTTTCATTCATATTATATAGAATCAAGATTTCTATATAATATGAATGAAAATGATCCACTCACCAAGTTGGATTTTGCGAATGGTTTAAAGCAAAGATGGACAAAAGACTTTTGGACAAGATTGTTTGGTCAGATGAGGCAACGTTCAAGCTCACTAGTATAGTGAACCAACATAATTGACTGTATTAGTTCTCTGATAATCCAAACGTTCACAAAGATAAGACAGGGAATTTATGAGGTGTTACAGTTGTAGTGTCCCATTCAGGGTAATTGGTTTTTTTTTTTTTTAAGGAACAGTTACCAATGATATTTACGTCTTGATGCTTGATGTACCCACTGTACCTGCCATTTATGAACTATATGGGGATGAAGAAAGGGTTGGATATACTACCAATAGGATTGGGCACTCCCACATTATCATCATGATGTCAGGGCTTACCTTGATAATCATTTAACAGGCTGGTGGATATGCTGACAAGGAAGTGTTGAGTATCCACCCCTTCACCTGATTTAACTCTACTTGACTTCTCGAGTAGTAGAGTCAAATCAGTCAAATACTCAACACTTGTAGGCTACTTGAAGGATGTGTATTGTGGAACACCAGCCACATTTCCACAATTAAAGGATGAAATTAAACGAGCCTATGAAGCTATCCCAGTAGTTACATAGGAGAACATTTGTAATTCTGTTGTTTGCGACTGTGAACATTGTTTAGAAGCAAATGGTGTAAATTTTGAACATCTGCGCTACTTCACCTTGTGCCACAAACTTGCTTTTGTATTTCCTAAAATAAGTGCACATTTATTTTAGACGCTGTAATTTGGAAAGGACTTCACGTGAAATAATTATAATATAGTTTACAAGAGAAAATGCTATGTTTTCTAGAAAGAAGTCTGCTGAAAATTTAGTTTATTGCAGGCAGGTCGGCCCGAGGTATATTGGCATTCCTGCGGCCCCTTACAGATAGAAAATTTAAGGTGTTTTTATTGAGTTAATATTTTTATTTTTGCTAGAGAAAAGTTAAAAAGACAAATGTAAACACAAAAAAAGACAACCAGAATATTTATGATGTTTTAATTGTCATATTAACAATAAAAATTTTACAAAAGAGTCGTTTTTTTATAAGGACATTTATCAAAATACTAGCAGCGGGTTGTAGTTACGCTTGCCTTTAATTTATATAATAATAATAGTTTCTGTGATTAAATTTCAGCTGCCTATGTGAAAGAAATGGGATGCACATAGGATTGTAGCCAATCACATATTTATACCAAATTTTCGGTATCCCATCTGGAAGTGGAAGGATTTGGAGACAAATTGACACTTGACAATACTTAATAGTAGATGCCTACAGAATAAATATAGATTTTACATTATATTACAACAAGTTATATGAAAGATATTTAAAAATATAAAACAAAAATTTAAGAAGAATTTTTTGTGATTAACACCAAATGTCATATTTTTATCGAGTGCCAAATGAAATTCCTTTCCTTGATTTTATATCAGAAAATTTATTAATGAATCAGTAAAATCCAAATTTGCAGCCACTTCATTTTCAATTGATAGTATTGCTAATGAATTTAATCTGTGACATTGATGATCACAATTTCTCCACTTGCTACAGTTAGTGGAATTGTTAGCATAATTCTCAATGCTACCCATAAATTTGGCAGTGTATCTTGTAATTTATTGTTATTTATAAATTTCAGAATACTTAAGTCTTTATTAGGTGTCAATATTGATTCTTAGTAGTGAAAGAATATGATGTTTTCACTGCAGACTCCTAAACACAAACCAAAAAAGAGCGGTTCCTTCTTGCTGACAATCAACACACTTATAGTTAGAAGCTTCTTGAATGAATGCATGGAAAGAAGTGATTGCTATTTCAGCAAAAATGGAAATGCAGGAAGGGACCAAATGGGAGCAATAAACTCTAGTCCACAGTAAGGATACTTGAAAAATAAAATCCTCGTGGCTACAGATAGGTTGAGATACGAATGGAAGGAGGCAATAAAAGCGCCTCTTTCAAGGGAACTGCCATTGTTTTGCAAATTCAGTCCATCTCTGAGGGGCGTGAGAGAAAATTTTTGGTTAGTCTGGTATTCCCGGGTTCTCTATCCATTTTCGCTAAAATCTTTGAAAGGCAGAGGGCCTTTGCATCGGACTCATGGCAAGTGACTGATGCATTTTTGACTGTTTACTGCACTATAGAGAAAGAAAGGGACAGAGAAAGTGCCTCCACATCTTTCCCCAAATCTTTCATTTTTTCCCCTTTCACGAAGCATATGCACCCTCTCAAACCTTTGACACTCATGCGCTCCCAAAGCGTCAGCACCCCAGGCGACTGCCCAGCTTGCCCGTAGCTTGGGCCGGCCCTGATTGCAGGGCTGTGCTTCAGGATTCTTGTGGAATCGTATTGGGAAAGCAGAACACTGTATCAGTGTAGTCATATACCTGACTAAGGTTTGACTGATGTAGAAGTCAAAACGAATCTTGTAGCATTAAGGCCTGAGGGTATTATTCTTACAAAATCATGAGGTAGGATTTTGTAAGAATCCAGAATTGTAGCCAGAGTCAAATTTAGTATTTTATATGCTTGATAGTGTATTGTATCATAGGTTAGTCCTGCAGTAAACTAAATTTTCATAAATTTCATATATGGACTTAGTATTTTTTCCATATAGACCATGAAAACAGCACTGTTATTTTTATATATATATATATATTTTTAAATGTATTACTATGTTTGGCCAAAAGATGCAAGAACTATTCTGAGTTTCTGGTCTCTCAAGAGTTCTATTCTAATATATAATAATCTCTCATTTGGATGTATCTTGGCACAGTAAAGTTGATTGTACTAAGATGTATGCAAATCAGAGATGTTATTATGATGAATGTAAATCAGATATTATACAAGTGAAAATAAGCATAGTTCGTTGACACTAGATATATGTATTTCTAAATATTTAGGTTTAAAAATCAAATTCAATGGGGACAAGGGTTACTCCGGCATCTCTTCATTTTGCTGACAAAACGCTAACTGGAGTTCCTCGTTTATTAGAGGACTTGCAGCGTATGGCAGAAGACCGAGAAAGTGCTGATATCGTCTTCATTGTAGGAAGGGAAGAAGCTCCCATATATGCTCACAGACTAATATTAAGGACAAGGTATGGATAGATTTTTATTTATGGCTGTATGCTTAGATTTTTTTGTTATCAGATATGATTACCAATCTTTAACATTTTCAGCAGTGAATTATTATTATTAACCATATGGTGCAAGGAAGCCTGAGGCTTATGCTACACCAGCCAAAAAAAAAAAAAAAAATTTGAGAGAGAGAGGGGAGGATATCCAGCTCAAGACCCTGGGTGTGCCATGTGGATGTATAACAGTAGGTTTGTGAAATGAGATTATTTTTAAATTTTGTAAAAATGAAAACTTTGTACATAAATGCTTTAAAGCTTTGTGTTTCTTATTTTGACTTTATTTGCCTAATGATAGAGTAAAATTATTGTCAAAAGTTGAATCAAAATCAAAATAAAAAAAAATATATCAAAACATTTGAAAGTAAAACCTATTGTTTCTTTTTTTAATGTAGTAATATCCTTTACATCTATTTATGTATTACTTGATTTGGTTTTGTCAGATTCTTGACTTGAATTCCACAGAAATTCTTAAATTTTTCTTCAATATGCAAGGTACTGAAAATGGGTAGCAGTAATCCCAGAGTAACTTATCAACTGTGTAGTACTACACTCAGTGAAATGAAAAAGACAGGTTAACTGTACAATCATATATGAACTAATCTGAGCAGTGTAGGCAGATTACCAAGACAGTTTGTAGGGTTTTGTCTATGATATACAGGAACTTTGCTGTCAAGGATAAGGAGGTGATTATCCTGTTGTATAAGGCAGTGGTTAGGCTGCATCTTGATTACTGTATACAGATCTGGCGGTAGTAGTAGTAGTAGTGGCATGTAATGCAAGAAAGCAAATGTATGAGCTTATGGAGCATCAGCCAAAAAAAAAAAAAAAAAAAATCACACCATTCCCTCCAAATGCCTGTCCAGTTC
The DNA here is from genome assembly GCF_048544385.1 of Mastigoproctus giganteus. Lineage (NCBI taxonomy): Eukaryota > Metazoa > Arthropoda > Arachnida > Uropygi > Thelyphonidae > Mastigoproctus > Mastigoproctus giganteus. The sequence continues at coordinate 249,848,053 of NC_143575.1, forward strand.
CTCCTTAAATTTATTCAACCTATCAACTTCCACAACGACAGATGGAAGTTTGTTCCAGCAATTAACCACCCGCTCGCTAAAGGAAAATTTCTGCACATCTATTCTACATCTGTCCTTTCTTAATTTGAATTTATGCCCCCTTAGGTTCGCAATCTGAACAAGTGGAAGGATCCCATCAGAATTCAGTGTGCTCAACCCATTCAAGGCCTTATATACCTCAATCAGATCACTGCGCAGGTACCTAGTCTCCAGCCACTGCAATTTGCAGAACTTAAGCCTCTCTTGGTAAGAGGATCCCTTCATTCCCCTCACCAATCTTGTTGCCCTTCTCTGTACACACTCAAGTAAATCTACATCCTTCCTAAAATGAGGCCTCCAGACCTGTATGCAGTACTCAAGCCGTGGCCTGACCATTGCCTTATACAGAGGGATAATCACCTCCTTTTCCCTAAGCAAAATTCCTATATATTATTGACAAAACCCCATGACCTGCCCTGGCAGCCTGTCTGCATTGCTCAGAAAACTTCATATCTGCCTGCACAATTACTCCCAGGTCTTTTTCATTTTCTACCAACTTAAGTGTAGTACCACACAGTTGGTACGTTTCTCTGGGGTTACTTCTACCCATATGTAGTACTTTGCATTTGTCAAGGTTAAACTTCAGTTGCCACTTCTTAGCCCATCTGCCCAAATTATCTAGATCCTGTTGCAGTAGCACACTGCCATTACTGTCATTAACAACCCTGCCAACCTTTGTATCATCTGCAAACTTTGACATTAAGCCTGATATACCTTCATCAATATCATTGATAAATATACAAAACAACAGTGGACCTAACACCGAACCCTGTGGGACTCCACTAATAACATTAGTCCAAGAAGAGCAGCACCCATTGATTACCACCCTCTGTCTTCTAGCACTTAACCATCCTTTTATCCATTGTAGCAACTTACCCTTAATACCATTCTGCTCCAGTTTGTACAATAGTCTTCCATGCGCAACAGTGCCAAAAGCTTTCCTGAAATCCAAATATATGATATCAAAATTATTTTTCGCATCCAGTTCCTTTGTAACCACATCATAATATCCTATCAAATTTGTCAGACAAGACTTTCCCTTAACAAACCCATGCTGTGTCTGAATTATTGCTGCAGTCTTGTCTAGATGATCCTGTAATGCATCTTTAACCAGTGACTCCATTATTTTACCCGGAACAGAAGTTAAACTAACTGGTCTGTATTTACTCGTGTCACCCTTCGATCCCCCTTTGTGAATTGGGGATACATTTGCACATCTTCAGTCCGTGGGAACCTCTCCTGAGTCCAAGGATGCTCTCATAATTATGGCTAAGGGTTTGCTTAGTTGCTTTGCTGCCTCCTTTAATATAACTGGATAGATCCCATCCACCCCAGGTGCTTTTCTTATGTTTAACTTCAACAATTTCTCTTCCACTTTGCTCTCAGTTATTACAAAATCATTAAGTATCTTGCTACAATTTGATAACCTTCTGCCATTTTCAAACCTTAATAATTCCTCACGTGTGAATGTAGATGCAAAATATTCATTCAGTTTGTTTGCTATCTGAGCAGGATCATCAACAGTCGAACCATTGATGTCAAGTGGACCAATGAGATTCATCCCCTTCCTTTTAGAGTTTATATAAGTAAAGAAATCCTTGCTGTTTTTCTTAGCATCTTTTGCCAAGGATTTCTCGTAATCTGCCTTCGCCTGCCGAACCTCCTTTGTGACCTGATTACAGATTAACTTATATCTGCCATAGGCTTCTGAGTCGCTTGATAATTTATATGCATCCCATGCATTTTTCTTCTCTGTTACGAGTCTCATTAGTTCATTTGACAACCATTTAGACCTAAACCTTGAACAATATTTCTTAATAGGTATGAACCTTTTAGTAGCTTCCATGATTAATTCCTTGAATGCTTCCCACTTAGAATTTACTGTTGGTAACATCGTCAGTTGATCCCACTGTACAGAATTTAAAAAATGTCGGAGACCACTGTACTCCCCTTTACGGAAGCAAAAACCCTTTCCTTTACCCCTGATAGTAATTAAATCTTTAAGTAAATCCCACGTCAGTACACTGTGATCACTGCCACCTAGTGGTTCTTTTATCTGCAAATTCCTAATACATGAATGATCACTACTGATAACCAGATCAAGAGTATTACTTTCTCTGGTTGCCTCTCGAACATGCTGCTGCAGAAAACAATGGAAGTTAAAATCCCCCATTATAAGACATTCCGATTTACTAGCCCACTCTATTTCTCTGTACAATTGTTCATTGTACTCATTCAAGTCATTAGGCCTATAACACACTCCTACTCTTATTTTTGCTTTCGCAGTGCTCATGTCACACCAAAGTGACTCAACAGTGCACTGTTCATCTATATCAACTGGATGCACTTCTTTTGATTTTATGTTTTTCTTTATTAACAGCATAACACCTCCTCCCTTCCTATCCTGTCTATTCTTTCTGTACACATTGTACTCCCCAAATTCCAGTTCGGCACTCCTTATATCTGTGTGACACCACGTCTCTGCTATCCCAACAATATCCGCCTTTGATGTCTTGACCAACACTTCAAATTCATCAAATTTATTTACTATACTTCTAGCATTGGTATACATGCACCTATTCTTATTCTTAATTACTCTTACACATCCCATATACCCACCTGTTTCACGATGACTGCCATCCGTCCCTGAAACCCCCAACACCCCTCGTTCCAGGTCGCTACTTATTCTAATAGAAGTTGTGCAAGAATCACCTTCACCTCTGCCTATGGCTACTGTTAAACTATTAGTCCTTGTATCCCCCCAAGCTATCAGTTTTCCGACCCACCTAACACTGCCTCGATAGCATGAGCAAATATTCTTGCACCCTTTCTATTTAAGTGTATCTCATCCCTGTAGAAGCAGTCTCTCCTGTTAACAAGTACAGTCCAGGCTGAAAAAAATTCTATCCCTTGAGCCTTGCACAATCTTTCCAGGGCCGAATTGATCGACAAGGCTCTCATCATATACTCCCTCCTATCGTGTCTGGGCAGAATTGCAGACACTTTCAACTTCAACCCTAATTCACGGCTTTTTTTCATCAGTGACCTGTACTTGTTAAGTAATTCTGCCGGTCTCCTACTCTTAATATCATTAGTGCCAACGTGTACAACTATATCACCTTTTGTGCCCCTAAAAGATGACATCTGCTCTACAACGTCATCAACCTTTGCCCCTAGCAGACATACCCTGATCCTGTTCCACCTATCCTTTTTACAAAGGATGTTCCCCATTTCCCTGACAATAGAGTCACCAACAACTACTAGTTCCTTTGGGACCAGCGCAATCTACCTTGGGGGTTGCCACTGTGTTGCGTGATGACCAAATGCAAGCTCTGGCGTTGATGTGGGCAGCTGAGAGCCTGATGGGTCCCTCAATTTAGATCTTTCGAGGGCATCCACCCTGTCCTTCAAACTCTCATATAGGCCCATAACAACGCTGAGTTGTCGCCTGATTTCCTTACATCGCGCACACACAAAGACATCCCCCATGGCAATATCATGTTCCGTTCCAGATAGTTCGGCAAACATTTCACAAGTTGCACATTTTTTTAGGCTGTGATGCGTTGGAGAATTGCCCCCCCCTCAGTTCTCCCCCGAGTCACAGCACTCCTGCCACTTTGTGCCCGTTGGAAGGACGTGGATATGCTAGAACGGGTGCAGTGAAGGGCAGTGAGATTGGTGAAGGGAGCGAAAGGATGGTCTTACCGAGACAGGTTTAATTTCTGCATATTGCGCTGTTTGGAGACTAGGCACCTATGAGATGAAAAGTATATGATATCAAAATTATTTTTTGCATCCAGTTCTTTTGTGACCACATTGTAGTATCCAATCAGATTGGTCAGACAAGTCTTCCCCTTTACAAACCCATGCTGTGTCTGAACTATTACTGCAGTCTTGTCTAGGTGATCCTGCAATGCTTTCTTTAACCAGTGACTATTATTTTCCTCAGAACAGAAGTTAAACTAATAGGTCTATAATTATTTGTGTCGCCCTTTGAAACCCCCTTTGTAAATTGGGAATACATTTGCACATCTTCAGTCCATGGGGTCCTCACTGAATCGAATGATTCTCTCATAATTATGGCTAAGGGTTTGCATTCTTCCCTTGCTGCCTCTTCAATATAACTGGATAGATTCCATTTACCTCTGGTATCCTGATATACCTATTATGTGGAATTGCTTCCTTGGCCTATACATTCATCAGCTATTATTATCCATTGATCACATTTGGGATGTCATAGGATATTCACTCACTTCTACCTCTTGGCACCTGCCACTACTACTCAACTCACCTCACAAGTGCAAGAACAGATCAAGGTTCAACAATTTCTTCTCCACTTTGCTCTCCGTTATTACAAAATAATTTAGCTCCCTGTTAGAGTTTAGTAAACTTATGTCCTCCCCTTCCTTACAGAATTCCTAATGTGTGAATGTAGATGCAAAATACTCATTCAGTTTGTCAGCTATCTGAGCAGAACCATCAATAGTCGAACCACCAACATTAAGTGGACCAATCTGATTGATCCTCTTCCTTCTAGAGTTTGGTAAGTAAAGAAGTCTTTGTTGTTTTTCTCTGCATCCTTTGCCAAGGATTTCTCATAATCAGCCTTCGCTTGCCTAATCTCCTTTGTGACTTGATTACAGATTAGCTTATACTTGTCGTAGGCTTCTGTGTTACCTGCTAATTGGTGCCTCCATAGCCAGGTGGGAAGGAGCAGCAGTGCGTAGCACACGCTTCTTGATTAGACCAGGGTTCGAGCCCATCACCACCAAATACGGAGGGTGCGGAAAGGTCAGGGAATGACCACCGCATATCCCGGAGCAATATGGCCTAAGTTGCTAATGCTCCTAAAAACTAAACAACAAACAAGCAAACACCTCTAATTTATATGGATCCCATGCATTTTTCTTCTCTGACACAAGCCTCATTAGTTTATCTGACATCCATTTAGGCCTAAATCTTGAACAGTATTTCATAGTTGGTATGAAAAGCATAGTAGCTTCCAAGATTAATTCCCAGAAGGCCTCCCATTTAGAATTCACTGTTTCTAACATCATCAGTTGATCCCACTGTATAGAATTTAAAAACTGCCTGAGACCACTGTAGTCACTTTTACGAAAACAAAAACCATTCCCTTTACCGTTGATGGTAGTAACATCTATAAGTAAATCTCACATCAGTAGACTGTGATCACTGTCACCTAGTGGTTCCTTTATCTGCAAGTTCATAATGCATGTGTCATCACTGTGGATAATTTGATCAAGAGTATTACCCCTCTAGTTGCCCCTCGACCATGTTTCTGTAGAAAACAATCTTCCAATAAATCCACAAAAGTCTTGCTAGCGTGCAAGTGATCAATCCACAAGTTCCAGTCAATATCTGGAAATTTAAAATCCCCCATTACAAGACATTCTAATTTACTGGGCCACTCTATTTCTCTGCACAATTGATCTTTGTACTGATCAGAGTCATTAGGCCTTTACCACACTCCTACTCTCAATTTTGATCTCCCAATGCTTATGTCACACCAAACTGACTCAACATTGCAGTGCCCACCCATGTCAGCTGGATGCGCTTTGTTAGATTTTATGTGTTTCTTATCTAACAGCATAACCCCTCGTTCCCTGTCTATCCTTTCTGTACACATTGTACTTCCCAAATTCCAATTCTGCAATGCTTATATGTGTGACACCATATCTCTGATATCCCAACGATATCTGCCTTTGATGTCATTATCAGCGGTTCAAATTCTTCAAATTTATTTTCTATACTTCTAGCATTGGTGTATATGCAAGTATATATGCACCTGTTCTTACTCTTAGTTACCTTAACACAGTCCAATGTATTTATTTATTCCATGATGACTCCCAGCAGCTCTTGAAGTTTCCAGCAACTTGCTGTCTAGGCTGCTGAAGCGGTGCAAGAATCGCTTTCACCTCTGCCTACGGCTACTCTTAATCTTTTAGTGTGTGAATCCCCCTAAGCTAGCAGTTTTCCGACTCACCTAGCACTGCCTCGATAGCATCAGCAATTATTCTTGCACCATTTCTATTTAAGTGTATACCATCCTTGTAGAAGCAGTCTCTCCTATTAGCAAGCACACACCATGCTGAAAAAAATTCTACCCCCATGAGCCTTGCACAATCTCTCCAGAGCTGAATTGATTGACAAGGCTCTCATCATATACCTGCCTCCTATCGTGTCTGGGCAGAATTGCAGACACCTTCAAATTCAACCCTAGCTCGCAACTTTTTTTTTTCAACATTGACCTGTACTTGTTAAGTAAATCTGCAGACCTCTTGCTCTTAAAGTCATTAGTGCCAACGTGTACAACAATATCACCTTTCGTGCTCTTAAAAAATGATATCTGCTCTACAACGTCATCAACTCTTGTCGCTGGCAGACATACCCTGGGGTGTTTCCGTAGCCAGGTGGGCAGGAGCGGCAGTGCATAGCACATGCTTCTTGATTAGACCGGGGTTCGAGCCCATGACCACCAAATATGGAGGATGCGGAAAGGTCAGGGAATGACCTTTATCTGCATATCCCTGGAGCAATATGGCCTTAGTTGCTAATGCTCCTAAAAACCAAATAACAACTACATACCCTGGTCCTGTACCACCTATCCTTTTTGCATAATATATTCCTCGTCTCCCTGACAATAGTCACCAACAATAACTAGTTCCTGTGGGACCAGCACATCTGCCTTGGAGATTGCAGCTGTGTTGCCTGATGTACAGGAGTGAACTCTGGCATTGAGTTAGGCAGCTGAGAGCTTGATGGACCCCTCTTATTAATTTCCTCAAGGGCATCCACCCTACACCTCAGACTCTCGTAGATGCCCATTAGAATGCTGAGTTGGTGCCTAATTTCCTCAGTCTCTGCACCTAGCACACACAGATACATCCTCCTTGGCTAGATCATGTCCTGTTCTAGACAGAAATGTAAATATTTCATATTTCGCACATTGTTTTAGATTGTGATGCACTGGAGAATCGCATCCTTCGGTTCTACCCCTGAACCACAGCACTCTGGCAAATCTGCGAGCGTTGCTTTGCTGCTATAGTCTGGGTCATGATTCCATTTAAGTACAACTTAACTGACAATGAAATTTAATAAAATTAATAAATTTTACTGATTAATTGATAATACTATACTATAATACTAAACTAACAGTTTTCTACTACAGTGCTACGTGTTTCACTATCTGGTTTTCTGTGAAACCTTACGGTATCTAGTTCGGGATATACGTTGTATTGTATAACAATGGCGGAAAGTTACGAATGGTATATCTACAGACACTAAGTATTAATTTTCAAAATCACTATCTAAATTCAAAATAAACCAAGGAGCTTGACTAGGACTATAAGCTATTTTTAGAAAATAATTTAATTAAGTCAATAAAATGGCTAAATATAATTAAAAACTTAGCATTTGCCCGAGCTACAAAATGTTGTCAAACATGTGGTTTGGATACCCTTACCGATATTAAGTAATAACTTACAAAATCTCTATCTAAGTTCAAAATAAACTAAGGTTCGTAACTAGGAATAGAAAACTACTTCTAGAAAATAAATTAATATGCCAATTTAAGTTAATAAAACAGCAAAAATTTAAGAAAACTTCTCTATCTAAAAAGTTTTGTTATACATAGCTGTATAAACTTTGCCTGCCAATCGGTTACTGCACTGATCAGGTTGACATGCTAATTTAATTTGTATATGTCACAATTATGTATGTAAATTTCCAGGTATGTATAGCCATTCTTTCCAGGTGGGACAATTTCAGCCACAAGCAGCATATGTTACCTTTAGTATTCATTGTATGTGGTAATAAAATTCATGCCATCCTACCAAAGGAGAGAATGCATAAACTTCTCAAAACTAATTGGCTTGAAACAATGCCTTTTAAACTAGTGATTCTTAACTTGGGTGCTACCAGCTTTTTAAATATTTAAAGATGCCACACGATTAGAAAAGCTCTGTTCAGATCAGTGGTATTGTGAGTACAGGTAGTTCTCGACTTTACGAGTTAATTCATTCCTAGTGTGCGCTCATAAAGCGAGAATTAAATCCCATAGACATAATGTTAAAAATAGGGGTTACGTTCTCAACAATGAAATTAGTTAGCTAATTTGTTTGTTTAAACAATGATTGATTTATACAAAGAAATTAAAACATAGTCTGTAAAATAAAGCAAATTATAATAATAAAAAAATTATTTATGACTTACAAATTAAAGAATGTTTATTCTTCATCATCGACTAAATGCACACTTGTTGATCACTCATTATTGACTTGGCACTTGTTGGTTTGTTGCACAAGGAGTCGTGTTCATCAGAAATTCTTCAGAAGGCGTTTGTTTCCAAGATAACCTTCTATTTTCTTTATAAATTTCAATAGGTGCATAAGCATTTTTTAACTGAATGCACAAATTGCAACTAACACGATTTGTGCAGAGTAATAAGTTTACGAAGCTTAAAAAAAAAAAAAAAAAAGGAATGAAGAGAAGATTCTGAAAATTTATTTATGTTTTTTATGCAATTGAAGATTTCAGTAAAGGGGAAAACACATTTCGCCATAATATAAAAAAACCACACAATTCCAGCTATTGGTATTTTCGCAAATGCAATTACATGGAGTTTACTACCTGTTTATAATTGCTTGTAGTAACAGAAAAGCCCAATAAACCAGAAAGTGCAAATTGTTTTTATTGTTTTTTGGTCGTCACCTCCAGAAATGTGCTTTAGAAAAATGTCACAAAGGTTCAAAATTGGTTCTAATAACAGAACATATGATAACGATGAAAGTGTAGTGCATTTTAGTGATTTGAATTGGTAACTAGTACAACTTGCACTGTAAAAACAACCTTTTAGAGAGTTATAAATGTTAATTTTGTTAATTTCAACTTCCACGACCTCAGAAGTTGAAATTTTCAACTTCCGAGGTTGTTTTTTGGTAATTCATTCCACAATGTGTTATTGGGTTCACATTACGATATTTTCACGATGCGATTGTGTCGCTGGCACGGATTAATATCATAAAGCTGGGTACACTGTATTGTATAGCTACACGCGTGATTTGAAATGCGGTATTTATGAATGTTTAACATTCATTTTTTGCAATTAATGTTCATATTTTCGATTTTGTTGATACTTGGTACTTTGAAAAAAAAAAACTTGTAAAGCAAGAACTACCTGTATATTAGTTTTAATTTTAATGCTGCTTTGACTGACTCAACCCACAGATGTGTAGTTATCACTTCCAATTCACAGAATTGATGAACATAAAATACTAAGATATTTTGTATATGTAATTAACTTTTGAGATAACGGCATAGCTCAGACTCTATATAGAGTGTTTCATAACATGCAGACCATACTTTCAGGATCGATTGAGGACCCCAAAACATGAAAATGGTTCATATAAATGTCTTATTCTGAATGATTATAGAGCTACAGTTATTTGAATTTTAAAAAATGACTACAGAGTTTTTCACTGGTAAAAAATAATGGAAAATAAAATTAATTTATAAGAATAAGCAAATGTGTGCTTAGTACAAATAAACAGTTTACTAGGTATGCACTTGCTTATTCTTATTTATTTTATTTTTAATAAATAATAAAAACAAAATAATAGTGAGAAATGCCTTATGAGATTGGAGTTAATCCACTACTGTTTAAGGGATCTTCATGTGAAAGTTGGGGGGGGGGGGGGGCAGCAGCATTTCTGTTGTTGACCAAAAAATTATTGCACCATCACTCAGGACTACATATAAAAAGGAATGCATAATCATTCAGGCAGTTAGTAGTATTAGTTTGCAAACTTCTAAAATATTTTGGCAATAACTAAAACTATGAATTATATGCAGTAAGTATGGGAGCATACAAATCAGAACGATTTGGTGTAATTCATTTTTTGGTGATTGAAGGCTAAACTGTAGATATCTACTACTGTATGAAACAGTTTATGGAGAATGTTGCCCAGGGAGAACAGCTGTGCTCATATTGTGTAGGAAATTTGGAGGAAGATGTGTAAGTCAAATGTCATCCCTGATCAGTGTTAAGTGCCTGGAGTAGTTTCCAGTGGAACTGTTGTTGACGTTATGGTCAGCAATAACTAAAATACATCCATGCAAGTGATGTTAGCTTTAGGGGGAACACTATCATTTTGGAACTGTTGGTTTTTCCACATAAACTTAACTTTTCCAAGTCTGCATGCGGCAAGGTCCAGGACACCATTCACTAGACTAGTGTGTGTGTGTGTTTTGGATAATCTGAATGAGATGTTGTATGAGTGTGTAACATTGCCCTCAGTGTGAGTAGGATAGTGAAATTCTCAGCTGTATTATTGTAGGGGATAAGTCATGTTGTGATCATTACATATTGTGTGCCTTTTCTTCAGATATTTCCATTGCACTGCTCTTCTGAATTGGTATTTGTAATTTTACCTCTTTCTTCCAAACTGGTCTGTGTGCATCATCTAATTAGTATCCTTTCAGCGCCTCCATAGCCAGGTGGGAAGGAGCAGCAGTGCGTAGCACACGCTTCTTGATTAGACCGGGGTTCGAGCCCGTGACCACCAAATACGGAGGATGCGGAAAGGTCAGGGAATGACCACCGCATATCCCGGAGCAATATGGCCTTAGTTGCTAATGCTCCTAAAAACCAAATAACAAACAAATAGTATCCTTTCATGATTCAACTCTAAATCATATATTCTTCTTCATTTACAGTATTTCTTTTTTTTCTATTCTCTTGAACTGCCTTCCTTTCGGGAACATCTTTGTCCTTCCAGTAACAGAGATTGACTTTCATCTTTCAAGGTTTGGGCTTATGCTCATTAGAGATAACACGACTATCCACAAATTGACCTAAATTGTTAATATAATTTTAATACTATATAAATAACATCACAAAAAACAAATCTATTTATCTAAAACTCAAGGCCATTAGACAGCTGTTTTAAGATTGTTGGTTTCTTCAGATGATGGGAAACTTTTCTTAGCGAAAGTATGCTAATCCATAAATATACTGAATCTGAGTGAGCAAGTTTATTAAAGATATGTCTGCTTTTCTCTTGGTGCCTTTGTCTACACCAAATGACAACACTGATTTCTATTACTAGGTGTACAAGTTTTCAGAATGTAAAGCGAGGAGAGATTTGCAAAGTTCCAGGTTCAACTGTTTCACCAGCACCACCTGGAAGCCCAACGCCCATTCGACTTCCACATGCCAAACCTGATGTTTTTCGAGAAGTCCTGTTTTACATTTACACAGGAAAGGTATATATCTGTGTTATTCTTTCTTTCAGTATTTTATTTTAATACTGGGTATTTATTGAGTTATTGCATAGTACATGTGGTGAGCAACATTATTATATGCAAAACAAAGGATATTAACTTTTCTTGTATTAGTGATTTCTCAGAAAGTCCCAGCATGTGCTATGTGCTCAAGCACCTTTGTGTCAAAAAGCAATCCTACAAGCAAAAAATCAATCAGTTGATAAAGTGTGTCCAGTAGTTTTGTTTATTTTCAGCATTGCAGCTGTGATCAGTTCTGATCACAACTCCTGTACCAAATTTTATATCAGGTTGCCACATGATATTTGAATGTACCTGAAATGTAATGCAATATGTGTGTATTATAATTATTATAACTTCTGAAGGTAAGAGAGAAAAACTTCACAAAATATAAATTGATCCATTGATTTAGCATTTCGTTTTTATATATACGTGCATGTGTTACAAAATAGTATACTTCTAAATTCCAGATACTTCTTCAGGATAGTACTGTATTTGAAGCTCTGGCAATAGCACAAGAGTTGGGTGTGGATGAACTAAGGCTGAGTTGTGAAGATCATATTGCAAGCACTATATCCATTCATAATGCTTGTACTTTCCTTCCTGCAGCTCTGGACATGGAAAATAGAGTGCCAGGTAGGGTTTTTTTTTTTTTTTAATTTTTATCTTCTTTATGCTCTTTTCAATTACTGTAGGGTATTATTAAAAAAAATTAATAGCACTTGTGACATTTGCATACTTTTTTTTTTTTTTTTTAGTAGATCTTTTTTTTTTTTTTTAGTAGATCTGTATTTTAGTAATTGAGAATAGGTCTTAATCTGTTTAATTAGAAGATAGGGAAAGGACACTGCAACTTTAGCCAGTGATAATCAGCATGACAAATACATTATTGAGAATATTATGGATGTTAGTATATGCAGGTGGTATATGCACTAAGCAAGAAACATTTTGACACTTTTCTTTATATACATTTGCTAATTTGAATGTAGTGAATATGTATTAAAATCTAAGTAGTTCAAGTTTCCGCATTTCTTTTGCAAAAAAAAATTAGTTTTGGTGCTTAATAGAATTTGAGAGTTCCTATGTAGAAATTTGGAATGTTGATAAATGTAATAATTTTAAAATATATTTATTTGTATGTTTCAGGAAATAAAGGAGGCCGTTCTTTTGTAGACCGTTGTACAACTTACATTGGTGAAAATGCCCTAGAGTGTGTGAAGACCTCAGCATTTCTAAACTTGCCCAAGGATGCCTTGATTCACTTGGTATCTTCTGATTATGTAAGAAGATTTTATATGGCATTTTGATAAGCTGTTTTAGAAAATTTTAACACCTCCCATAAGAATTTTTAGATAAAATTTCTCATAAAACAAAAATAAAATAAATTTTCTGTTTTCTGTTAAACAGTATTTAGTAGTCACACAGGCTTGAACCACAGTTACTGAAAGCATATGTACTTGTGTATCCTTGCAGCTCTTCACCCCTTATAACAGCTAAATATACAAATATTTATTATTTTTTTTTTATCAGTTTTTTTTTTATTTTTAAGCTTCAATAACAAGTAGCAATGTGAAGTGTTCATAACTCTGGCATTAGAAGCCTCTAACTTGACTGTCTGAATATTTAATTTTTTTTATAGCCAAATGCTAATGGTTTAAAAATGTTGTAATGGCATTTTTATAAAGTTTAGATAAATGTTAATATTTCAGATTTTTACAGCGACATAAGCTGTCAAAGTAGTCCCAGATGCCAAGCTTTCCATGGCTAAGCAGTCTCAAAGTATTTTCGTAGAAAGGAATCACTTTTCTTTTTTAGTTAAAAGTTTGTTCATTTAAATTAGTTTAAACTTCAGTCTTACAGGAGTAAGCAAAGTGAGGAAAGAAAAGACTCCTTTCTTTTTTATTTTTCTTATTCACTAACCCAACTAACCTAACATCGCATAGCTATTAGTGGCATTACTCCTGCCTCCTCATAGTGGGAACAGTAACCTGGGGGGGGGAGAAATCAATCCTCTGGGCCAAAAGGGTATAAAATGAACTTCATGACTTATTCACAGAACCATCAACAGATCACAACTGTAAAAAAGATTAAAAAAGCACTTTTGTTACAAGATTTTTCATCCTTCCTGATACTGTCATTTGCTGGAAACTTAACCTCTAACAAGTTTCCACCATTTCTTGTACAGAAAAGTATTGGGACAATTGCAGTTTCTTCCAAGATGTTAACATTCAACCTTTATGGGATTCCTAGTTATAGTTAATTCTCATGCTAACTCAAACTCCTGCTCAGAGCCACCATATTAGACTCATACCCGACTCTCATTTTCTATACTTGAGTAGTTAGCATTAAATTAAATTAATTAGAATATTAATATTTTATTGTGTATAATATATAAAAAAAACAATTAAAATAATAAAAAAAAAGAGACATTCATAAAATATAATTTGCAAATTTTTAGTATGTTGTCTGTGCTGTGCAGAAATAGAACAACAGTTTCTGGGTTCAGCTGTACTCTTCATTGGATTATAAATCCAGATGCAGAAAACTTTTGCTTGCTGCAGTGTTTTGGGAATGGTAAGAATTAAATCCCTCTCTTTTTTGCAACAGAGGGGGTGGAATGTATTGACAAAGACCAGATGAAACCATATATCCTAAAATATTACCTGCCATATTGACCTAGATAATACTGTCTAATTTATGCTGATCACTTAATCAGCCAAACCTATAATTGCTGTTTACAGTGGGTGGAGAGGTGGGGCTGCATCCACCAAAATCTCTACTCTATTTTTCCAGCCGATTTCAAATCTTGTATACTCAAGTTTTAATTTTTTTAATAATTGTATCTGTATTATTTTATATTTTTATATACTTCACTTTGACTTGGTGAATTATGACCTAAATTTCCCCTATGCACCACAAAAATTCAAATAAAAAAAAATATGGATTTTTTCCCCCCTACTTTTCATGTCTGGCAACACCATATTGAGAGGGGATTAAAATAATAGTTTTAAATGTAGAAAACTACTCCTACCTTTTTAGGTGAATGTATGATATTTATAATGATAACACTTTAGGGTAGTATTGTGTGTAATTCAGTTTGCCCAATAAAGTTATGATATGAAAAACAAAAATTAATAAAAATAGTTACTTTGTCAGTTAATATATTAATTTTTGGTATTTATCAGAAGAAATAGTTCAGGAGTTGAGACCAACAAGTTGCACAGGCAAAAATAGTTCAACATCTCAGAGACTAATGTGTTGTACAGGCAAGATATATCATGGCTAGAAAAGATGGTAACCTTGCTCCTACATGGAGCACCATTAACAGTTCAAGCAGGATTTTTTTTGTTGAATCTATTCTGTATATACCAAAAGCTGTCAGGTGTTGGAAATGTCAAAAATATGCCCATTTGCAAGTAGTGTTGAGGCAGTGAAATCTGCTCTCACTAGATTCAAAGAACATAGCCAGAATGTGCTGCTATCTTCCCTGTTTATGCAAATTCCAAAGGAAATCATCTGGCCTTTGCTAAGACATGAATTACAAAGATTGGTAAAAAAAATCCAGAAATAAAAGTCAAAAACATGGTATCTCTATAAAGATACGGTACTTTATACAGATACTAAATGAAAGACTAGTCTCTCATTTGGTATTTTAGTTTCATCTTTATGGTATTATCATATAGAGATGAATTACATGTTATTGCAGTGGGTGAATGTTTTTCTCACTGTTCCTGATGCTCCACTGTTTGCACAAAGTTGATTTCCCATTCTTGTGTTCTGATTTGTGGTCCAAAAAAGCTTGTTTTAATGTCCTGTGGGAAATGTAGGAACACCTCGATACTAATTCAGCTACTCTTAATGTTCGGCGGCCATATTTGATCTCCGATTCGTGGACCTGCATGCGCGAAGACAAATAATCTCTATTTAAGTATCAGGTTTAACCCGATTCGGTAATTTTCATTCCTGTGATCACGATATACAGTCGAAAAGCGTTGTCAGCTTCAGGAAGGAAAATCGTTTTGAATATTTTCGTTAGATTCTTTTAATTGCGTTAATTTGATTTTTAATTGTTTTAAATTGATTTGAATTGTGTTAAATTGATTATTTAATTATTTATATTTTACTCTAATGTACCGATAAGATGTTGGTTTTTTCTGTTTTAATTTCTGGAGGGTATCATACGGAAGTATTCTACCCACTATATTGAGGTAAACTCCTTATCATTTTACGAATAATTCAGCTACATGAGGGATGAAAAGTTTTGTTGTTTTTTGGTTTTTAGGAGCATTAGTAACTAAGGCCATATTGCTTCGGGGATATGTGGTGGTCATTCCCTGACCATTCCGTATTTGGTGGTCACGGGCTTGAATCCCTGTCTAATCAAGAAGCGTACACTACGCACTGCCGCTCCTGCCCACCTGGCTATGGAGGTGCCTATGAAAAATTTTAAAGTCTTTATAGTTATAGATATGAAAATGTATAGAGTGCACTCTGCTTATTGTGATCATGGATAATGTTATGATTCATGTAATGTTACTGCTTTTATGAAGTCCCAATGACATATACTAATACATTGAAAAAACCTATATTGTAATCAGTACTTTGGTTTATGCTATCATTTTTTTGCCTTATTGTGGTTTATGCATATGCAGTTACTTAACATCTCAATTTTTTTTTTTTTTTTTTTTTAACTCCGGCATGTCTAGTTACTGCAGTTGCTTCATACAGTTTGTATGGTTGTTGGTGTCTTTACTCTGCAAAAGAAAGTACCATATCTGCCTACCAGTCTCACTGTTTTACAGTAGAGCATTAATCCATTTCTAATTCTTGTTTTTAATGGTTTGCATGGATTTACAGAAACCTTGTGAGTTTCCTTTTTATTGATGATTCTTGAAGAAAAAAATAGTGGACAGCCAAATTATTTTATATTACTTGATTTGATTTCTAATGTTTGCTTTCTGTTCAGTTCCACCTTTTTATGCATACATTGTTTTGCCCAATAAATAATGCTGAACAGTTGCATTCTTGTTTCATTAGTTATTGTTATCAGTTAGACTGTATCTTGAAGTAATCAGAATAAGTGGCTCCACTATATTAGTTAATACTTGTTATTTTTTTATTTTTTTAACACTGACAGCTTTCACTAAACCTTGAAGCACATATCAGCATGGTATTTAAACACATTTTGGTAGTGATATGGAATTTAGTTTGCATAACATTTTTTTTCTTTTGTGGAAAGTATTGTTTATAAGCCATTTAGTCAGGTTAAAGGGTTATTAACCCTTTTAGCCAGCATGGTGCCTGTCAGACACCACTTTTTAAAATTTTTGTTATTTATTAAAATTTAGAAATAAAATCAGATCCTCCATATACTTTTCCTTACCAATTTTCTCCAAATGATTATACAGTATTTTTTGTTTTTGTTTCAATATACTATGAGTTAAGATAAATTTGATTTTTGTTTGGCATTTAACAGACACCATGTGAACAATAGTGTTCCTTGTAGTCCACTGCACTCCACTCCTTGTCTGATGTCTGTGAGACACCAACAAGAGTTGTCTAGGCCTCTGTAGAGCATTGGTTTCACTGGCTTCACAGAAAAGAAATATGACCAGTTGTGATGTTTGGAAGATGCCATGCAAGCCCCTGTTTCAGTTTAGATGAGTGAACTTGAAAATTAAAAGAAATACCATTAAATAATAATAATAATTATTATTATTATTGGTTTCTCTTGTTTAATTCCATGAGAGAAAGACATTGTGGGAAATAACTAATTTTAATTACAGATTAAAAAACATTGCACTCCATGTAAATTTAAGTGTAGTGTAGTGTTTTTTAATCTGTTATTAGAATTTCTGTTGCTTATTTTTATTTATCATTTTGTAGCTAAGTTTTGCAAACCATAATTAACAAAATGCAAAATCAAGATTAGTTAGCAGTGACTAATTTTAATTTTGAACATTTTTAAAATTTTTTTTCTGCAGCTGGCTATTGAAGAAGAAGATGTATGGAGAGCTGTATTGACTTGGGCTAAGCATCAGGCTGGAGTGACACAGCCCACTGCACACTGGACAGAAGAAGAGCGAGCTAGAATCTCACAGGTAATGCATTATTCATAGAAACTGTTTTATGCTCATTGTTACTAGTATAATATCTTTTACTATCTTTAACCATGTCCCCCCTTTAATCTACCATGTTTCCACAGGATTTTTTAAAGTAGTTTTTACACTTTTTAATTTAAAATTTTTGTATCTGCCGAGGTGCAAAAATAGCTGTCTAATATAATTTAGGAATTATATTAGACAGCAGATGAGCATCAAGTAGGACTTTCCAAAGAGGTTAACACTCCACGCATATATAGAACACGACACCAATGGAAGTGGCTTAGCATATCTCAGTAATAGCACCTGGTGCCTCCATGAGAAGTATTGCATGAAAAATTAATGATTTGATTGTAATTTTCATTAGTGTAATAAACATTTCAACAGTTTTCAGAAATACTAAAGTGGGTCATAAATATATAGAGCTGCTTGTAACTTTATGATGCCATGTTATGCCTTTTGCACATTCAGATTTGCACACTGTTGCAAAAATACACTCCTGCCTAAAAGTTTGGAATTAGAGCATATGACAACAGTTATCAATATTTTTTTTGAAATTATCTGTGACATTGTAAGGTTTAATATAAAAAAAACACACACTACAAAGCATTTTATGATATTTTATTAAGCATTGAACAATTTAGAGCAAAAAAAAATATTGAAATGATTAATATTAAACTGTTATACCAAATTTTCATCAAAATATCCTCCATAAGATTTTATCACTGCCTTACACAGATATGGCATTCTGTGATTAATTTTATAATAGTGACGTGAATAACATTATTCAAGTGATCTGCAAGGTTTCTCATAAGTTTTGTGAATATGGGCAGACTTCACAGACTCGATGGTCTAAATAGTAATAGTAGTGGAGGCATAGTGATGCAAGAAAGGAAGCATATGTAGCAACAGCTAAAAAAAAATTTCACATCCACATTCTCTCTAAAAGGTTGTCCAGTTCCTCCTTGAATTTATTTAAGCTATCAACTTCCACAATGACAGATGGAAGTTTGTTCCAGCAATTAATCACCCGCTAGCTAAAGGCACATCTATTCTACAACTTTCTTTCCTTAATTTGAATTTATGCCCCCTCATGTTCATAATTTGAGCAAGTGAAAGAATCCCATCAGAATTGAGCCTGCTCAACCCATTCAAGGCCTTATACACCTCAATCAGATCATCTCGCAGGTGACTAGTCTTCAGCTACTGCTGAAGACTAGTCACCTGCTGAACTTAAACCTTTCTTGGTAAGAGCACCCCTTTGTTCCCCTCACCAATCTTGTTGCCCTTCTCTGTACACACTCAAGCAACTCTACATTCTTCCCAAAATTAGGTCTCCAGACCTGCACGCAGTACTTAAGCCGTGGTCTGACCATTGCCTTATACAAAGGGATAATCACCTCCTTTTCCCTACTAGAAAAATTCCTGTATATCATAGACAGTACCCCATGACCTGCTCTGGCAGCCTGTCTACATTGCTCAGAAAACTTCATATCTGACTGCACAATTACTCCCAGGTCTTTTTCATTTTCTACCACCCTAAAGTGTAGTACCACACAGTTGGTACGTTTCTCTGGGGTTACTTCTACCCATATGCAGTACTTTGCATTTGTCAATGTTAAACTTCACTTGCCACTTCTCAGCCCATCTGCTCAAATTTTCTAGATCCTGTTGCTGTATCACACTGCCATTACTGTCATTAACAACCCTGCCAACCTTTGTATCATCTGAAAATTTCAACATTAAGCCTGATATACCTTCATCAATATCATTGATAAATATACAAAACAACAGTGGGCCCAACACTGAACTCTGGGGAACTCCACTAATAACATTAGTCCATGAAGAGCAGCATCCATTGATTACCATCCTCTGTCTTCTTCCACTCAACCACCTTTTTATCCATTGTAGCAACTTATCCTTAATACCATACTGCTCCAATTTGTACAGTAGTCTTCCATGCGCAACAGTGTCAAAAGCCTTCCTGAAATCCAGGTATATGATATCAAAATTATTTTTTGCATCCAGTTCCTTTGTAACATCATATTATCCAATTAAATTTGTCAGACAAGACTTTCCCTTAAACCCATGCTGTGTCTGAATTATTACTGCAGTCTTGTCTAGATGATCCTGCAATGCATCTTTAACCAGTTACTCCATTATTTTCCCCAGAACAGAAGTTAAACTAATAGGTCTGTAATTACTCGTGTCACCCTTAGATCTCTCTTTGTTAATTGGGGATACATTTGCACATAATCTGGGTTTAAGTCAAGTGATTGGGGGATGACCAAATCATAATTTGTAATATCACCTCCTATTCTTTAGTTGCTAGAAAATCCCTGCACAGCTTAGAGCTGTACTTTGGGTCTTGTTGGTAATATAAAATTTCTTTCTACGTTTTTCCACTCTTCAGTTGCCCAATATTGATCGCTCTTAGCCCAAGCCAACCATTTCTTTTGATTTTTCAGTTTTAATAAGGGTTTTTGGACTGCTACATGATCATGAAGTCCTGCTTGTTTAAGTCAAATATTTTACACTGGATGTCAGCATGGGAGTTTCTCTGTTCCTCTTGAACTCAGCTCAGATTTCAGGTGCAGTAAGTCATCAGTTGCATTTAGAAATCAGTGCTGTGGTCTTGTCTTGTGCTTCCATTGTTACATGCAGTTGTCCTGATCATGGTTTGTCCTTTAAACTGCCAGTCTCCTTGAATTGTTGAGTGGTAGTTTGTACTCCTTTAAATGAAACAGTTTTTTTCCAGTACTTCTGGTGGAAGAACTTTCTTTATACAGAGTTATAACAGCACTTCTTTTTTCACAACACTCACTTCCTTATTTCTTGCCATGTTTATCACAAAACACACAAAAATCACATTATACACTCTTGAATCACCTACAATCTTCTATAATATTGAAACAATACTCTCACTTTCCAGAATATTTTAGAATCATCTACAACATAAATATTAAGTATATAAATATTTAAGTTTATTGATTTTTTTATACCTATTAAAATATTTTAATAAAAATTGGTATAAACAAGTTGGTCCTATTTTAATAAAAATTTTGAAAATTAAGAAAAATGAAATCTATTGTAAGTGTGGGTTGTGTGCGATTACCATGACAATGAAATTATTAACGCTGTTGATTTTTATTCCTCTTACACCTTGCTTTAAACAGTGGTGTACAGGTCATATGACCACAGTTGCTTTTTTCTTGATTGTTTTGTGTCTTAAATGGAATTTTTTTATTATTAGTAGTAGTGGCATATAATGCAAGAAAGTAACCCTATGAAGCATTATCCCCCCCCTCCCCAAAAACCCATCCCACATCACCTGTCCATCTTCTCCAATAATTAGATGATGATGGAAAATAGTAAGGAAAGGAACTAGTCCATGTTCATTCCATGACTGCAGGCATTTTGAATTGCCTTGGAGGATAACTCATATTGTGAATGCCTTCACAATGAGTTATCCTGATATCAGGGCCAGCTTAATGCACAACCAAGCGGTTCCCCCGAACAGGGTGCCAAAATTTAAGGGGAGCAAAAGTCACTGATTTGCTGTAAATTTCAAGTCGGAGAGGATGCACCAAAAAATCTCGTACAGGTGCTGATAGACCTGGGGCTGCTTCTGCCTGATATTGCACTACCTCTAATAAGCAACGCTTCACCACTGAGAAGACTAATGTTACTTATTCTCTGCAGATACCACCACCCAGGGGTGTTGTTATCTGCCGAGAATCCACCGGCGAAGTGTTGCCTATTCAAGAATTCAGCGTCAAAGTGTTTCTTATTCTCGGTAGTTCAATATCAGGGCAACTCGTGAAGTCATTCACAATATGAGAGATCACAAAAACGATGCCACCTATTTCAGTGATTTACTATGAACTGAAATTATGCTACACACTAACTCGATTAGTCAATTTTCCGTAGTCTGATGCTTTCAGCCTTAAAACCTTTGTAGTATAAAAATTTGGATATAATGGAAGTGACATATTGGAATTGTTTTCATCGATATCCATAATTGGATAGCTTCGACTACGTGAAGCACAGTGAAGCATTTGCCATTAAGTTCTGATTTTTGTGAACACTTCTGAATTACTTAGTGGATTGTAATTGTGACCTTTTAAGGTATGTTGAAACTTCAAAGGAGCTCATCCTTCCAACTTGGTAATGAGTTTAATGAACAGAATGTTAAGCAATTAGAAATCCTCAGTTGAAAAATGTTTCTCATAGATAGAGTAAAATATTCATAAATTCTGAAATAGTAATTAAAAATGATCTTTAACTTACGTATGTGTATCTTTTCATTTGTGTAGTTAATATTTCATACCCTTACGTCATTTTCCCTTCTAAGAAGTTTTCCCGCATAAGTTCTAAACCTCCAGTCACTTGGAAAACTTCTTATCTGGGTTCTACTGTATATATTTTCTTAACATTGTAATGCCTTTTTTATTTGGAATATATGATAGTGGGATATATTTGTGTATCCTAACATTAGTGTATCTAAAAATTTTTCGGGCAATATTTTAATTTTTTGAAAACCAGTGCTGTCATTCTTATTTCTTTAGCAACTGTCTGGAGTAATTAACCACGTTAGGATTCTCTTAATTGACAGTCAAGTGTTCGCTGAAGAAGTTGAACCAACTGGAGCTGTCCCAATGGAACTCTCTCTTGAAAGGTAGCTTTATTTCTTTGAATAAAATAAATAAAACTCTTTACCTGAATGAACACAGAAATAGTCAACCTCTCTAGACATTATTTTAATAATGGCACGTAACATAATAGTTGTTCATCAGAATGCATACAGAAAACAAAATTAATTTAACTATGATGAACCCATAGATTAGAATGATTGATATATTAGTGCTTTGTTCATGTAAGAAATAAAATTTTATTATTGTTTTTTTTTTTTTGAGTTTACTGCAAGTAATTTTTTTATATTAAACATTAATAACAATGTTTTACTTCATCTTTAGTTAATTTTTTTGTCTAGCAATATTTACCATTAGTAGTTTTATTTATTTTCCATTATTTCATCATTAATACCGAAGCAAATATGTTTATAATAACTGTTGCTAAATAGAATTATAATAAAAATTTCATTATTTTCACACTTTTATTTCTTACTTTTATTTAGGTATCGTTTTGCAGCTCTTCCAAACAAATTTACACACTCAGAGGATAAACGCATCCAACCTAGAACATCCCTAAAATTGTTTCAAGGGTCACAATTGTTAACCGGGGAAAAGTTACAGCTGCAAAGAGTACTGAATGCCTGGTATGGAAATCCAAAACAAATGTGGCGTCTTTTGTACAGGGCTTCCACTCATGGGTATTCCGCTGAAGTGTTTCACCATCACTGTGATGGTCATAATCCAACATTTGTGATTGCTCTGGTATGAAACTATTTTTAATATACAAAGCCAATGATATTAATTATTTTCACTATTTCTAACTCAAGCAAACAACAGAATTTTAATTTCCAAACTGCCTTTAGCAATTTTAAACTGTGTACATAAATAAAACTACAGTAATTTATTTATTAATTTATTTTACATTTCAGTTGCCTTTAATTATTATTATCACAAATTTACCCTAAGTGATTTTTTTTATAGTGTGCTCATCAGAAAAGTTTTTTATATCTTTTTTTAAATTTATTTTAACACATTTACAGAGTAAATGAAAAAAAAAACATAGTACCATTGCACATTAATAAAAATAATTGCAATAATTTATCATTCAGTAACCCATATAGACAACAACAAGCAGGTAATCTGCCTTCTATGTGTTTGTACCCTAACAAAATGAAATATTATAAATGGGATATAAGATAAAGAAAACAATGAGAATTATTTATTTATACTATGAAATAAAATTAAATTATTTATTTATACTGAAATAAATCTTGCTAAAGAATTAAGAAATAAAACTATTAAAATATAGCAAAAAATAAAAGTACAATATAATGGAATCTTTATAAATAGAAGCTAAAACGTGGATAGACTTTTAAATAAAAAATATACGGATAAATGTTAAAAATAAAATATACACTAAGAAGTTTTTGAGGTGATGTGCTTCTTTCTCAACTTTGAAGCTATGGTTATTAGCAAAAAGGCCTCGTGCTTCAGGAATAAGCATATTTCAGTATGCTTATTACTGACACACAATGCCTTTCTGCTAATTTATTGATATAATTTGTTTTTGTAGGCTCTTATATATGCTAGGGTGTGCCCAGACATACTTGGTTCATCCTGTAGTTTCATCTATGTTATCAGGCGTGTTACTTTAAATTATTTTAATAAGCTAGTCTGTAATAAAGTAACAGGCAAGCGAAGGCAGATTACGAGAAATCTTTGGCAAAGGATGCTAAGAAAAACAGCAAGGACTTCTTTACTTATATAAACTCTAGAAGGAACCGGATGAATCAGGTTGGTCCACTTGACATCGATGATTCAACTGTTGATAGTCCTGCTCAGATAGCTGATAAACTGAATGAGTATTTTGCATCTACATTCACACATGAGGGAAGTGGAGGACAGAAGCTTATTAAACTCTAACAGGGAGTTTAATGATTTTGTAATAACAGAGCAAAGTGGAGGAGAAATAGTTGAAGGTAAACATAAGAAAGGTACTTGGGGTAGATGGGATCTATTCAGTTATATTAAAGGAGGCGGCAAAGCAACTAAGCAAACCCTTTAGCCATAATTATGAGAGCATTGTTGGACTCAAGGGAGATCCCCATGGATTGGACATATGTAAATGTATCTCCACTTCACAAAGAGGGATCTAAGGGTGAAAAGAGTAATTACAGACCTGCTTAACTTCTGTTGCGGGAAAAATAATGGAGTCACTGGTTAAAGAAGCATTGCAGGATCATCTAGACAAGACTGCAGTAATAATTGAAATGCAGAATGGGTTTGTTAAGGGATAGTCTTATCTGACAAATTCAATTGGATACTATGATGTCACAAAGGAACTGGATGCAAAAAATAATTTTGTCATCATATACTTGGATTTCAGGAAAGCATTTGATATCGTTGCACAAGGAAGACTGCACAAATTGGAGCAGTGTGGTATTAAGGACAAATTGCTACAATGGGTAAAAGGGTGGTTCAGTGGGACAAGACAGAGTGGTAATCAGTGGACACTGCTCTTTGTGGACTAATGTTATTGCTGGAGTACCCCACTAATAACAAATATACAGTAATAATAAATATACAGAACAACAGTGGGTGTTGGGCCAACTGTTGTTCTGTGTATTTACTAATGATATTGATGAAGGTATATCAGGC
The DNA here is from genome assembly GCF_048544385.1 of Mastigoproctus giganteus. Taxonomy (NCBI): domain Eukaryota; kingdom Metazoa; phylum Arthropoda; class Arachnida; order Uropygi; family Thelyphonidae; genus Mastigoproctus; species Mastigoproctus giganteus. The sequence goes on from NC_143575.1 coordinate 249,872,825, forward strand.
TTAATGTCAAAGTTTACAGATGATACAAAGGTTGGAAGGGTTGTTAATGACAGTAATGGCAGTGTGCTACTGCAACAAGATCTAGAAAAGTTGAGCAGATGGGCTGAAAAGTGACAGCTGAAGTTTAACATTGACAAATGCAGACTAAGTACTGCATATGGGCAGAAGTAACTCAGAGAAAAGTACTAACTGTGTAGTGGTAGAGAATGAAAGACCTGGGAGTAATTATGCAGTCAGATATGAAGTTTTCTGATCAATGCAGAGCAGGCCATGGGGTAACAGGAATTTTGCTAGTAGGGAAAAGGTGATTATCCTGTTTGTATAAGGCAATGGTCAGGCCATGCCTTGAGTACTGCATACAGGTCTGGAGGCCTGATTTTAGAAAGGATGTAGAGTTGCTTGAGCGAGTATAAAGAAGGTCAACAAGATTGGTGAGGGGAACGAAGTGGTGCTCATACTAAGAAAGGCTTAAATTCTGCAAATTGCAGTGGCTGGAGACTAGGTACCTGTGAGGTGATCTGATTGAAGTGTATACGGCCTTGAATGGATTGAGCAGGCTCAGTTCTGATGAGATCTTTCCACTTGCTCAGATTACAAATCTGAGGGGGCATAAATTCAAATTGAGGAAAGACAATTGTAGAATAGATGTGGGGAATTTGCCTTTAGCCAGCAGGTGGTTAATTGCTGGAACAAATTTCCATCTGTTGTTGTGGAAGTTGATAGCTTAAATAAATTTAAGGAGGAACTTGGAGGGAATGTGGATGTGTGAAACTATTTTTTTTTTGCTGATGCACTGCATAAGCTTGCTTTCTTGCATCATGCCTTTACTGCTACTACAGCCTACTTTTACATTTTATCCAGTTTTAATTATTATTCATTATCACGAATTTACTGTTCTGTTTTATAGTGAATAACTACCTTATAAAGATTACTTTTATGATATCGTTTAACTGGGAGATAATTGTGTTATTTCTCTACATGCAGCCAATATGCAGTGACACAGGTTTACTGTGTATTGATGAGAAAGGGTTTCTTTTTAAATGTTTTTATACATGTAGAAGTGTCCTTTATTCAAAGATTGAAAATGGAAATTGAAAATATAGAGGTACTTTAGATTACCCCAGACAGGAATACAGTTAAGGTCATTTGTGGACAGTGTTTATTAGTTAACTCTATCTGAACAGAGGAGAAAAGTATACACTAAATTGTGTTAAAATGATGGTGAGCTGACATTTTATGGCACATTGGTAACCTAGTTGTATTAAAGCATCCATTAATAAACTTCATTAACACATCCACTGCCACCTATAATGATCAACAAGGTCTAGAATTCATAGCTAAAAATGATCACTTACTTTTGGGCTGAGCTCTGTAAACTAGGGCATTATTTTTTAATATATCTGCCATTTGCTGGGTTACTTTCAGGAAAAGAAGTGATTTTGATAATTAAATTTTCTGTATGGAGAAGAATTGTTAAAGTTAATAAATTTTTTTTATCTTTGCTTGATAATTGTTTTAATGTTTAAGTTTGACATTCTAGGGATATGCCCAAACTGAGCCTGCATCACTTGCAGCTGGTATGCGGCTAGGGTCATAAATAGGAGGATGGGGAGGGGGGGTGTTCGACAGTCTTATTTGTAAATTTTCCATGGGAAATATTTTTAAATTCCATAACTTCCATGTAAAGGCTAGTTAGCAAAATTCAAAGAAAATGTTGAGCATAAAAAAAAAAAAAAAGTAAAGTGCAGCCATTATCAACCCACTGCAGGGTGGAAGCCTCCTCAACAATTCATGCTGAGGGAAATGGACCATAATCTGCCACGCTGGTCCAGTGCGGGTTGGCAGATCGACCGTATTCAGCAGTCAGGGGCTTGAACCCCGGTCTACTCAAAGAGCGTGTGCTACTGCACTCCCGCTCCTGCCCACTCGGCTACGGAGGCCTTTTAGTTTAACTTGAATTTAACTTAAATAAATTGGTAAAAAAATTTTTTTTATTGTTCATCAAGTTATTGTTCTCACATTAAATGCCCTTTGATTTCACACCAAAATGTGAAATATTCTGGTTTATTATGTAGTGTTTCGTTTGCAGATTTTTAAAATGAGATGTTAATGCATTTTTTTTTTTTTTTTTTTTTTTTTCATGCTTTACCATTAGATGGGATCGCTTCATGGTACAGGTATTATTTAGTATTGTTCATTAGTAGTTAAATATTGGCAGTGTGAAAGTTTTAGGTTGCTTCATATACCTAATATGTAACTTTTTTGTTTTAAATATTAAATGTGTACGAGGGGGAAAATAAAAAAAATATTTGTATTCACCCAGAAATAGTTGTGATGGAAAATTTTAATTTTTTTTTTTGTTTGATACCTTGAAATCTCCATAGCAACCACACAAATTTTGGTTTCAATGTGACAGTTAATTTTTGTTTCTTGGCAGCACTGATTGAAGTGAAGCGGATAAATTGGAATACAAATCAGTGACTCAGTTCCTCTTTCTTCCAAGGGAAAATACCCAAAACGATCTACGAAGAAATGGTTGCTGTTTATGGAGAAGACTGCTCAAGTTACAGTGTTGTTGCACAGGGTATAAGCAATTCAAATGTGGAAGGATCCCATTGCATGATAAAGAAATCCCAGGATGCCCAGCAACTGCTGTAACAGAAGAGTGTTGCAAAAATTGAGGCACTGATCCTGGAAGATTGCCTTATTAGTGTCGAAGAACTACTGCAGCGCTCCAAATTAGTGTAGGGTCTGTATAGAACATCATCCAACAGTTGCACATGAGTAAAGTGTCTGCTAAATGGATTCCCATACTTCTGATCCCTTTCCAGAGGAAGGAAAGGGCATAATTTACATATGAAATGTTGTCAATGTGCCAGGAAAAGCAAGAGGAGTTTTTCCAATGGCTAGTCACCATGGATGAAACTTGGATCCATCAATATGGTCCCAAAACTAAACAAATGTCAAAACAATGGAAACATGCTGAATCACCATTCCCCAAAAAGGCAAAGGTGCAACAAAGTGATGCTGTCAGTCTTTTGGGATCGGCATGGTTTTATGCTAACTGATTACCTTCAAAGGGCTGTAATGTGGCAGGGAAGTATTATTCCAACCTCCTCATAAAGCTATGTGCTGCTATAAAAGAAAACGGGGGGAGGA